>NC_142284.1:27538464-28142826 GCF_965620075.1 Prunus avium
ATTGGACATTTCAAGTTCAAAGGCAGTTCGTTCCTAATTGGAGTGGTTGGTGTATTCCACACTTCTAGCGATTGGATTTCACCCAAAACTCACCAAATGACTCCTCCCACCATATTATGATGTTGCTCAAGTTTTGGGCTCGATCCGAAATCAATAGGTGTTCCAAATTGGACAATTCAAGTTCAACGGCAGTTCGTTCCCAATTGGAGTGGTTGGTGTATTCCACACTTCTTGCAATTGGATTTCCACCAAAACTCACCAAATGACTCCTCCCACCATATTATGATGTTGCTCAAGTTTTGGGCTCGATCCGAAATCAATAGATGTTCCAAATTGGACAATTCAAGTTCAACGGCAGTTCGTTCCCAATTGGAGTGGTTGGTGTATTCCATACTTCTTGCAATTGGATTTCACTCAAAATTCACCAAATGACTCCTCCCACCATATTATGATGTTGCCCAAGTTTTGGGCTCTATCCGAAATCAATAGGTGTGAGAAATTGGACAATTCAAGTTCAAAGGCAGTTCCTTCCTAATTGGAGTGGTTGCTGTATTCCATACTTCTAGCGATTCGATTTCACTCAAAATTCACCAAATGACTACTCCCACCATATTATGATGTTGCCCAAGTTTTGGGCTTGATCCGAAATCAATAGGTGTGAGAAATTGGACAATTCAAGTTCAACGGCAGTTCGTTCCTAATTGGAGTGGTTGGTGTATTCCATACATCTAGCGATTGGATTTCCCTCAAAACTCACCAAATGACTCCTCCCACCATATTATGATGTTGCCCAAGTTTTGGGCTCGATCCGAAATCAATAGGTGTGAGAAATTGGACAATTCTAGTTCAACGGCAGTTCGTACCTAATTGGAGTGGTTGGTGTATTCCAAACTTCTAGCGATTGGATTTCACTCAAAACTCACCAAATGACTCCTCCCACAATATTATGATGTTGGCCAAGTTTTGGGCTCGATCTAAAATCAATAGGTCTGAGAAATTGGACAATTCAAGTTGAACGGCAGTTCGTTCCTAATTGGAGTAGTTGGTGTATTCCACACTTCTAGCGATTGGATTTCACTCAAAACTCACCAAATGACTCCTCCCACAATATTATGTTGTTGCCCACGTTTTGGGCTCGATCCGAATTAGGTGTGAGAAATTGGTCAATTCAAGTTCAATGGCAGTTTGTTCCGAATTGGAACGGTTGGTGCATTCCCAACTTCTAGCGATTCGATTTCACTTAAAACTCACCAAATGACTCCTCCCACCATATTATGATGTTGCCCAAGTCTTGGGCTCGATCTGAATTCAATAGGTGTGAGAAATTGGACAATTCAAGTTCAACGACAGTTCATTCCAAATTGAAGTGGTTGCTGTATTCTATACTTCTAGCGATTGGATTTCACTCAAAACTCACCAAACGACTCCTAACACCATATTATCTTGTTGCCCAAGTTTTGGGCTCGATCCGAAATCAATAGGTGTGAGAAACTGGACAATTCAAGTTCAACGGGAGTTCGTTCCTAATTGGAGTGGTTGGTGTATTCCATACTTCTAGCGATTGGATTTCACTCAAAACTCACCAAATGACTCATCCCACCATATTATGATGTTGCCCAAGTTTTGGGCTCGATCCGAAATCAATAGGTGAAAGAAATTGGACAATTCAAGTTCAACGGCAGTTCGTTCCTAATTGGAATTGTTGGTGTATTCCATACTTCTAGCGATTGGATTTCCCTCAAAACTCACCAAATGACTACTCCCACCATATTATCATGTTGTCCAAGTTTTGAGCTCGATCCGATATCAATGGGTGTGAGAAATTGGACAATTCAAGTTCAACGGCAGTTCGTTCCAAATTGGAGTGTATTCTATACTTCTAGCGATTGGATTTCCCTCAAAAGTCACCAAATGACTCCTAACACCATATTATCACGTTGCCCAAGTTTTGGGCTTGATCCGAAATCAATAGGTGTGAGAAATTGGACAATTCAAGTTCAACGGCAGGTCGTCCCTAATTGGAGTGGTTGGTGTATTCCATACTTCTGGCGATTGGATTTCACTCAAAACTCACCAAATGACTTCGCCCACCATATTATGATGTTGCCCAAGTTTTGGGCTCGATCCGACATCAATAGGTGAAAGAAATTGGACAATTCAATTTCAACGGCAGTTCGTTCCTAATTGGAGTGATCGGTGTATTCCATACTTCTAGCGATTGGATTGCACTCAAAACTCACGAAATGACTCCTGCCACCATATTCTGATGTTTCCCAAGTTTGGGGATCGATCCGAAATTAATAGGTGTGAGAAATTGGACATTTCAAGTTCAACGGCAGTTCGTTGCTAATTGGAGTGGTTGGTGTATTCCATACTTCTAAAGATTGGATTACACTCAAGACTCACCAAATGACTCCGCCCCCCATATTATGATGTTGCCCAAGTTTTGGGCTTGAACCGATATCAATAAGTGTCAGAAATTGGACAATTCAAGTTCAACGGCAGTTCGTTCCTAATTGGAGTGGTAGGTGTATTCCATACTTCTAGCGATTGGATTTCACTCAAAACTCACCAAATGACTCCTCCCACCATATTCTGATGTTGCCCAAGTTTTGGGCTCGATCCGAAATCAATAGGTGTGAGAAATTGGACAATTCAAGTTCGACGGCAGTTCGCTCCTAATAGGAGTGGTTGGTGTATTCCATACTTCTAGTGATTGGAATTTACTCAAAACTTACCAAATGACTCCTCCCACCATATTCTGATGTTGCCCAAGTTTGGGGCTCGATCCGAAATCAATAGGTGTGAGAAATTGGACAATTCAAGTTCAACGGCAGTTCGTTCCTAATTGGAGTGGTTGGTTTATTCCATACTTCTAAAGATTGGATTACACTCAAGACACGCCAAATGACTCCTCCCACCATACTATGACGTTGCCCAAGTTTTGGGCTTGAACCGATATCAATAGGTGTGAGAAATTGGACAATTCAAGTTCAACGGCAGTTCGTTCCAAATTAGAGTGGTTGGTGTATTCCATACTTCTAGCGATTGGATTTCACTCAAAACTCACAAAATGACTCCTCCCAACATATTATGATGTTGCCCAAGTTTTGGGCTCGTTCCAAAATCAATAGTTATAAGAAATTGGACAATTCAAGTTCAACGGCAGTTCGTTCCTAATTGGAGTGGTTGGTGTATTCCATACTTCTAGCGATTGGATTTCAATCAAAACTCACCAAATGACTCCTCCCACCATATTATGATGTTGCCCAAGTTTGGGCCTCGATCCGAAATCAATAGGTGTGAGAAATTGGACAATTCATGTTCAACGGCAGTTCGTTCCTAATTGGAGTGGTTGGTGTATTCCATACTTCTAGCGATAGGATTTCACTCAAAACTCCCCAAATGACTCCTCCCACCATATTATGATGTTGCCCAAGTTTGGGCCTCGATCTGAAATCAATAGATGTGAGAAATTGGACAATTCAAGTTCAACGGCAGTTCGTTCCTAATTGGAGTGGTTGGTGTATTCTATACTTCTAGCGATTGGATTTCACTCAAAACTCACCAAATGACTCCTGACTCCATATTATCATGTTGCCCAAGTTTTGGGCTCGATCTGAAATCAATAGGTGTGAGAAATTGGACAATTCAAGTTCAACGGCAGTTCGTTCCTAATTGGAGTGGTTGGTGTATTCCATACTTCTAGCGATTGGATTTCACTCAAAACTCACCAAATGACTCCCCCCACCATATTATCATGTTGCCCAAGTTTTGGGCTCGATCCGAAATCAATAGGTGTGAGAAATTGGACAATTCAAGTTCAACGGCAGTTCGTTTCTAATTGGAGTGGTTGGTGTATTCCATACTTCTAGCAGTTGGATTTCACTCAAAACTCACCAAATGACTCCTCCCACCATATTCTGATGTTGCCCAAGTTTTGGGCTCGATCCGAAATCAATAGGTGACAGAAATTGGACAATTCAAGTTCAACGGCAGTTCGTTCTAAATTGGAGTGGTTGGTGTATTCCATACTTCTAGCGATTGGATTTCACTCAAAACTCACCAAATGACTCCTCCCACCATATTATGATGTTGCCCAAATTTTGGGCTCGATCCGAAATCAATAGGTGAAAGAAATTGGACAATTCAAGTTCAACGGCAGTTCGTTCCTAATTGGAGTGGTTGGTGTATTCCATACTTCTTGCGATTGGATTTCACTCAAAACTCACCAAATGACTCCTCCCACCATATTATGATGTCGCCCAAGTTTGGGGCTCGATCCGAAATCAATAGGCGTGAGAAATTGGACAATTCAAGTTCAACGGCAGTTCGTTCCTAATTGGAGTGGTTCGTGTATTCCGTACTTCTAGCGATTGGATTTCACTCAAAACTTACCGAATGACTCCTCCCACCATATTATGATGTTGCCCAAGTTTTGGGCTCGATCCGATATCAATAGGTGAAAGAAATTGGACAATTCAAGTTCAACGGCAGTTCGTTCCTAATTGGAGTGGTTGGTGTATTCCATACTTCTAGCGATTGGATTTCACTCAAAACTCACCAAATGACTCCTCCCACCACATTCTGATGTTGCCCAAGTTTGGGCCTCGATCCGAAATCAATAGGTGTGAGAAATTGGACAATTCAAGTTCAACGGCAGTTCGTTCCCAATTGGAGTGGTTGGTGTATTCCATACTTCTAGCGATTGGATTTCCCTCAAAACTCACCAAATGACTCCTCCCACCATATTATGATGTTGCCCAAGTTTTGGGCTCGATCCGAAATCAATAGGTGAAAGAAATTGGACAATTCAAGTTCAACGGCAGTTCATTCCTAATTGGAGTTGTTGGTGTATTCCACACTTCTAGCGATTGGATTTCCCTCAAAACTCACCAAATGACTCCTCCCACCATATTATCATGTTGCCCAGGTTTTGGGCTCGTTCCGAAATCAATAGGTGTGAGAAATTGGACAATTCAACTTCAATGGCAGTTCGTTCCTAATTGGAGTGTATTCTATACTTCTAGCGATTGGATTTCACTCAAAACTCACCAAATGACTTCTAAAACCATATTTTGATGTTGCCCATGTTTTGGGTTCGATCCGAAATCAACAGGCGTGAGAAATTGGACAATTCAAGTTCAACGGCAGTTCGTTCCTAATTGGAGTGGTTGGTGTATTCCATACTTCTAGCGATTGGATTTCACTCAAAACTCACCAAATGACTCCTCCCACCATATTATGGTGTTGCCCGAGTTTTGGGATCGATCCGAAACCAATATGTGAAAGAAATTGGACAATTCAAGTTCAACGGCAGTTCGTTCCTAATTGGTGGGGTTGGTGTATTCCATACATCTAGCGATTGGATTTCACTCAAAACTCACCAAATGACTCCTGACACCATATGATGATGTTGCCCAAGTTTGGGGCTCGATCCGAAATCAATAGGTGTGAGAAATTGGACAATTCAAGTTCAACGGCAGTTCGTTCCTAATTGTTGTGGTTGGTGTATTCCATACTTCTAGCGATTGGATTTCACTCAAAACTCACCAAATGACTCCTGACACCATATTATTATGTTGCCGAAGTTTGGGGCTCGATCCGAAATCAATAGGTGTGAGAAATTGGAAAATTCAAGTTCAACGGCAGTTCGTTCCTAATTGGAGTGGTTGGTGTATTCCATACTTCTAGCGACTGGATTTCACTCAAAACTCACCAAAGACTCCTCCCACCATATTATGATGTTGCCCAAGTTTGGGGCTCGATCCGAAATCAATAGGGGTGAGAAATTGGACAATTCAAGTTCAACGGCAGTTCGTTCCTACTTGGATAGGTTGGTGTATTCCATACTTCTAGCGACTGGATTTCACTCAAAACTCACCAAATGACTCCTGACACCGTATTATGATGTTGCCCAAGTTTGGGGCTCGATCCGAACTCAATAGGTGTGAGAAATTGGACAATTCAAGTTCAACGGCAGTTCGTTCCTAATTGGAGTGGTTGGTGTATTCCATACTTCTAGCGATTGGATTTCACTCAAAACTCACCAAATGACTCCTGACACCATATTATGATGTTGCCCAAGTTTGGGGCCCGATCCGAAATCAATAGGTGTGAGAAATTGGACAATTCAAGTTCAACGGCAGTTCGTTCTTAATTGGAGTGGTTGGTGTATTCCATACCTCTAGCGATTGGATTTCTCTCAAAACTCACCAAATGACTCTTCCCACCATATTATGGTGTTGCCCAAGTTTTGGGCTCGATCCGAAACCAATAGGTGAAAGAAATTGGACAACTCAAGTTCAACGGCAGTTCATTCCTAATTGGTGTGGTTGGTGTATTCCATACTTCTAACGATTGGATTTCACCCAAAACTCACCAAATGACTCCTGACACCATATGATGATGTTCCCATGTTTGGGGCTCGATCCGAAATCAATAGGTGTGAGAAATTGGACAATTCAAGTTCAACGGCAGTTCCTTCCTAATTGGTGTGGTTGGTGTATTCCATACTTCTAGCGATTGGATTCCACTCAAAAATCACCAAATGACTCCTGACACCATATTATGATGTTGCCGAAGGTTGGGGCTCGATCCGAAATCAATAGGTGTGAGAAATTGGACAATTCAAGTTCAACGGCAGTTCGTTCCTAATTGGAGTGCTTGGTGTATTCCATACTTCTAGCGATTGGATTTCACTGAAAACTCCCCAAATGACTCCTCCCACCATATTATGAAGTTGCTCAAGTTTTGGGCTCGATACGAAATTAATAGGTGAAAGAAATTGGACAATTCAAGTTCAACGGCAGTTCGTTCCTAATTGGAGTTGTTGCTGTATTCCATACGTCTAGCAATTGGATTTTACTCAAAACTCACCAAATGACTCCTCCCACCATATTATGATGTTGCCCAAGTTTTTGGCTCGATCCGAATTCAACAGGTGTGAGAAATTGGACAATTCAAGTTCAACGACAGTTCGTTCCTAATTGGAGTGCTTGGTATATTCCATACTTCTAGCGATTGGATTTCACTCAAAACTCACCAAATGACTCCTCCCACCATATTATGAAGTTGCTCAAGTTTTGGGCTCGATCCGAAATTAATAGGTGAAAGAAATTGGACAATTCAAGTTCAACGGCAGTTCGTTCCTAATTGGAGTAGTTGGTGTATTCCATACTTCTAGCGATTGGATTTCACTCAAAACTCACCAAATGACTCCTCCCACCATATTATGTTGCTGCCCAAGTTTTGGGCTCAATCGGAAACAATAGGTGTGAGACATTGGACAATTCAAGTTCAACGGCAGTTCGTTCCTAATTGGAGTGGTTGGTGTATTCCATACTTCTAGGGATTGGATTTCACTCAAAACTCACCAAATGACTCCTCCCACCATATTATCATGTTGCACAAGTTTTGGGCTCGATCGGACACAATAGGTGTGAGAAATTGGACAATTCAAGTTCAACGGCAGTTCGTTCCAAATTGGAGTGGTTGGTGTATTCCAGACATCTAGCGATTGGATTTCACCCAAAACTCACGAAATGACCCCTCCCACTATATTATCATGTTGCCCAGGTTTTGGGCTCGATCCGAAATCAATAGGTGTGAGAAATTGGACAGTTCAAGTTCAACGGCAGTTCGTTCCTTATTGGAGTGATTGGTGTATTCCATACTTCTAGCGATTGGATTTCACTCAAAACTCACCAAATGACTCCTCCCACCATATTATGATGTTGCCCAAGTTTTGGGCTCGATCCGAAATCAATAGGAGTTCCAAATTGGACAATTCAAGTTCAACGGCAGTTCGTTCCTAATTGGAGTGGTTGGTGTATTCCATACTTCTAGCGATTGGATTTCACTCAAAACTCACCAAATGACTCCTCCCACCATATTATGATATTGCCCAAGTTTTGGGCTCGATCCGAAATCAATAGGTGTTCCAAATTGGACAATTCAAGTTCAACGGCAGTTCGTTCCTAATTGGAGTGGTTGGTGTATTCCGTACCTCTAGCGATTGGATTTCACTCAAAACTCACCAAATGACTCCTCCCACCATATTATGATGTTGCCCAAGTTTTGGGCTCGATCCGAAATCAATAGTTGTTTCAAATTGGACAATTCAAGTTCAACGGCAGTTCGTTCCTAATTGGAGTGGTTGGTGTATTCCATACTTCTAGCGAGTGGATTTCACTCAAAACTCTCCAAATGACTCCTCCCACCAAATTATGGTGTTGCCCGAGTTTTGGGCTCGATCTGAAATCAGTAGGTGTTCCAAATAGGACAATTCAAGTTCAACGGCAGTTCGTTCCTAATTGGAGTGGTTGGTGTATTCCGTACCTCTAGCGATTGGATTTCACTCAAAACTCACCAAATGACTCCTCCCACCATATTATGATGTTGCCCAAGTTTTGGGCTCGATCCGAAATCAATAGGAGTTCCAAATTGGACAATTCAAGTTCAACGGCAGTTCGTTCCTAATTGGAGTGGTTTGTCTATTCCATACTTCTAGCGATTCGATTTCACTCAAAACGCACCAAATGACTCCTCCCACCATATTATGATGTTGCCCAAGTTTTGGGCTCGATCCGAAATCAATAGGTGTGAGAAATTGGACAATTCAAGTTCAACGGCAGTTCGTTCCTAATTGGAGTGGTTGGTGTATTCCATACTTCTAGCGATTGGATTTCACTCAAAACTCACCAAATGACTCCTCCCACCATATTATGATGTTGCCCAAGTTTTGGGCTCGATCCGAAATCAATAGGTGTTCCAAATTGGACAATTCAAGTTCAACGGCAGTTCGTTCCTAATTGGAGTGGTCGGTGTATTCCATACTTCTAGCAATTGGATTTGACTCAAAACTCACCAAATGACTCCTCCCACCATAGTATGACGTTGCCCAAGTTTTGGGCTCGATCCGAAATCTATAGGTGTTCCAAATTGGAAAATTCAAGTTCAACGGCAGTTCGTTCCTAATTGGAGTGGTTGGTGTATTCCATACTTCTAGCGATTGGATTGCACTCAAAACTCTCCAAATGACTCCTCCCACCACATTATGATGTTGCCCGAGTTTTGGGCTCGATCCGAAATCAATAGGTGTTCCAAATTGGACAATTCAAGTTCAACGGCAGTTCGTTCCTAATTGGAATGGTTGGTGTATTCCATACTTCTAGCGATTGGATTTCACTCAAAACTCACCGAATGACTCCTCCCACCATATTTTGATGTTGCCCAAGTTTTGGGATCGATCCGAAATCAGTAGGTGTGGGAAATTGGTCAATTCAATTTCAACGGCATGTCGTTCCAAATTGGAGTGGTTGGTGTATTCCATACTTCTAGCGTTTGGATTTCACTCAAAACTCACCAAATGACTCTTCCCACCATATTATGATGTTGCCCAAGTTTTGGGATCAATCCGAAATCAATTGGTGTGAGAAATTGGTCAATTCAATTTCAACGGCAGTTCGTTCCAAATTGGAGTGGTTGGTGTATTCCACACTTCTAGCGATTGGATTTCACTCAAAACTCACCAAATGACTCCTCCCACCATATTATGATGTTGCCCAAGTTTTCGGATCGATCCGAAATCAATAAGTGTGAGAAATTGGTTAATTCAATTTCAACGGCATTTTGTTCCTAATTGGAGTGGTTGGTGTATTGCATACTACTAAGGATTGGATTTCACTCAAAACTCACCAAATGACTCCTCCCACCATATTATGATGTTGCCCAAGTTTTGGGTCGATCCGAAATCAATAAGTGTGAGAAATTGGTCAATTCAATTTCAACGGCATTTCGTTCCTAATTGGAGTGGCTGGTGTATTCCATACTACTAAGGATTGGATTTCACTCAAAACTCACCAAATGACTCCTCCCACCATATTATGATGTTGCCCAAGTTTTGGATCGATCCGAAATCAATAGGTGTGAGAAATTGGTCAATTCAATTTCAACGGCATGTCGTTCCTATTTGGAGTGGTTGGTGTATTCCATACGTCTATCTATTGGATTTCACTCAAAACTCACCAAATGAATCCTCCCACCATATTATGATGTTGCCCAAGTTTTGGGCTCGATCCGAAATCAGTAGGTGTGAGAAATTGGACAATTCAAGTTCAACGGCAGTTCGTTCCTAATTGGATTGGTTGGTGTATTCCATACTTCTAGCAATTGGATTTCATTCAAAACGCACCAAATGACTCCTCCCACCGTATTATGATGTTGCCCAAGTTTTGGGCTCGATCCGAAATCAATAGGTGTGAGAAATTGGACAATTCAAGTTCAACGGCAGTTCGTTCCTAATTGGAGTGGTTGGTGTATTCCATACTTCTAGCAATTGGATTTCACTCAAAATGCACCAAATGACTCCTCCCACCGTATTATGATGTTGCCCAAGTTTTGGGCTCGATCCGTAATCAATAGGTGTGAGAAATTGGACAATTCGAGTTCAACAGCAGTTCGTTCCTAATTGGAGTGGTTGGTGTATTCCATTCTTCTAGCGATTGGATTTCACTCAAAACTCACCAAATGACTCCTCCCACCATATTCTGATGTTGCCCAAGTTTTGGGCTCGATCCGAAATCAATAGGTGTTCCAAATTAGACAATTCAAGTTCAACGGCAGTTCGTTCCTAATTGGAGTGGTTGGTGTATTCCATACTTCTAGCGATTGGATTTCACTCAAAACGAACCAAATGACTCCTCCCACCATATTATGATGTTGCCCAAGTTTTGGGCTCGATCCGAAATCAATAGGTGTTCCAAATAGGACAATTCAAGTTCTACGGCAGTTCGTTCCTAATTGGAGTGGTTGGTGTATTCCATACTTCTAGCGATTGGATTTCACTCAAAACTCACCAAATGAATCCTCCCACCATATTATGATGTTGCCCAAGTTTTGGTCTCGATCCGAAATCAATAGGTGTGAGAAATTGGACAATTCAAGTTCAACGGCAGTTCGTTCCTAATTGGAGTGGTTGGTGTATTCCATACTTCTAGCGATTGGATTTCACTCAAAACGCACCAAATGACTCCTCCCACCATATTATGGTGTTGCCCAAGTTTTGGGTTCGATCCGAAATCAATAGGCGTGAGAAATTGGACAATTCATGTTCAACGGCAGTTCGTTCCTAATTGGGGTGGTTGTTGTATTCCATACTTCTAGCGATTGGATTTCACTCAAAACTCACCAAATGACTCCTCCCACCATATTATGATGTTCCCCAAGTTTTGGGCTCGATCCGAAATCCATAGGTGTTCCAAATTGGACAATTCAAGTTCAACGGCAGTTCGTTCCTAATTGGAGTGGTTGGTGTATTCCATACTTCTAGCGTTTGGATTTCACTCAAAACTAACCAAATGACTCCTCCCACCATATTTTGATGTTGCCCAAGTTTTGGGATCGATCCGAAATCAATAGGTGTGGGAAATTGGTCAATTCAATTTCAACGGCATGTCGTTCCAAATTGGAGTGGTTGGTGTATTCCATACTTCTAGCGATTGGATTTCACTCAAAACTCACAAAATGACTCCTCCCACCATATTATGATGTTGCCCAAGTTTTGGGATCGATCCGAAATCAATAGGTGTGAGAAATTTTTCAATTCAATTTCAACGGCAGTTCGTTCCTAATTGGAGTGGTTGGTGTATTCCATACTTCTAGCGATTGGATTTCACTCAAAACTCACCAAATGACTCCTCCCACCATATTATGATGTTGCCCAAGTTTTGTGCTCGATCCGAAATCAATAGGTGTTCCAAATTGGACAATTCAAGTTCAACGGCAGTTCGTTCCTAATTGGAGTGGTTGGTGTATTCCATACTTCCAGCGTTTGGATTTCACTCAAAACTCACCAAATGACTCCTCCCACCATATTATGATGTTGCCCAAGTTTTGGGCTCGATCCGAAATCAATAGGTGTTCCAAATTGGACAATTCAAGTTCAACGGCAGTTCGTTCCTAATTGGAGTGGTTGGTGTATTCCATACTTCCAGCGTTTGGATTTCACTCAAAACTCACCAAATGACTCCTCCCACCATATTATGATGTTGCCCAAGTTCAACGGCATGTCGTTCCTAATTGGAGTGGTTGGTGTATTCCATACTTCTAGAGATTGGATTTCACTCAAAACTCACCAAATGAATCCTCCCACCATATTATGATGTTGCCCAAGTTTTGGGCTCGATCCGAAATCAGTAGGTGTGAGAAATTGGACAATTCAACTTCAACGGCAGTTCGTTCCTAATTGGAGTGGTTGGTGTATTCCATACTTCTAGCAATTGGATTTCACTCAAAACGCACCAAATGACTCCTCCCACCATATTATGATGTTGCCAAAGTTTTGGGCTCGATCCGAAATCAATAGGTGTGAGAAATTGGACAATTCAAGTTCAACGGCAGTTCGTTCCTAATTGGAGTGGTTGGTGTATTCCAAACTTCTAGCGATTGGATTTCACTCAAAACTCCCCAAATGACTCCTCCCACCATATTACGATGTTGCCCAAGTTTTGGGATCGATCCGAAATCAATAGGTGTGAGAAATTGGTCAATTCAATTTCAACGGCATTTCGTTCCTAATTTGAGTGGTTGGTGTATTCCATACTACTAGCGATTGGATTTCACTCAAAACTCACCAAATGACTCCTCCCACCATATTATGGTGTTGCCCAAGTTTTGGGCTCGATCCGAAATCAATAGGTGTGAGAAATTGGTCAAGTCAATTTCAACGGCATGTCGTTCCTAATTGGAGTGGTTGGTGTATTCCATACTTCTAGCGATTGGATTTCACTTAAAACTCGCCAAATGAATCCTCCCACCATATTATGATGTTGCCCAAGTTTTGGGCTCGATCCAAAATCAGTAGGTGTGAGAAATTGGACAATTCAAGTTCAATGGCAGTTCGTTCCTAATTGGAGTGGTTGGTGTATTCCATACTTCTAGCAATTGGATTTCACTCAAAACGCACCAAATGACTCCTCCCACCATATTATGATGTTGCCCAAGTTTTGGGCTCGATCCAAAATCAATAGGTTTGAGAAATTGGACAATTCAAGTTCAACGGCAGTTCGTTCCTAATTGGAGTGGTTGGTGTATTCCATACTTCTAGCGATTGGATTTCACTCAAAACTCACCAAATGACTCCTCCCACCATATTATGATGTTGCCCAAGTTTTGGGCTCGATCCGAAATCAATACGTGTTCCAAATTGGACAATTCAAGTTCAACAGCAGTTCGTTCCTAATTGGAGTAGTTGGTGTATTCCATACTTCTAGCGATTGGATTTCACTCAAAACTCACCAAATGACTCCTCCCACCATATTATGATGTTGCCCAAGTTTTGGTCTCGATCCGAAATCAATAGGTGTGAGAAATTGGACAATTCAAGTTCAAAGACAGTTCGTTCCTAATCGGAGTGGTTGGTGTATTCCATACTTCTAGCGATTGGATTTCACTCAAAACGCACCAAATGACTCCTCCCGCCATATTATGATGTTGCCCAAGTTTTGGGTTCGATCCGAAATCAATTGGCGTGAGAAATTGGACAATTCATGTTCAACGGCAGTTCGTTCCTAATTGGGGTGGTTGGTGTATTCCATACTTCTAGCGATTGGATTTCACTCAAAACTCACCAAATGACTCCTCCCACCATATTATGATGTTCCCCAAGTTTTGGGCTCGTTCCGAAATCCATAGGTGTTCCAAATTGGACAATTCAAGTTCAACGGCAGTTCGTTCCTAATTGGAGTGGTAGGTGTATTCCATACTTCTAGCGTTTGGATTTCACTCAAAACTAACCAAATGTCTCCTCCCACCATATTTTGATGTTGCCCAAGTTTTGGGATCGATCCGAAATCAATAGGTGTGGGAAATTGGTCAATTCAATTTCAACGGCATGTCGTTCCAAATTGGAGTGGTTGGTGTATTCCATACTTCTAGCGATTGGATTTCACTCAAAACTCACAAAATGACTCCTCCCACCATATTATGATGTTGCCCAAGTTTTGGGATCGATCCGAAATCAATAGGTGTGAGAAATTTTTCAATTCAATTTCAACGGCAGTTCGTTCCTAATTGGAGTGGTTGGTGTATTCCATACTTCTAGCGATTGGAATTCACTCAAAACTCACCAAATGACTCCTCCCACCATATTATGATGTTGCCCAAGTTTTGTGCTCGATCCGAAATCAATAGGTGTTCCAAATTGGACAATTCAAGTTCAACGGCAGTTCGTTCCTAATTGGAGTGGTTGGTGTATTCCATACTTCCAGCATTTGGATTTCACTCAAAACTCACCAAATGACTCCTCCCACCATATTATGATGTTGCCCAAGTTTTGGGCTCGATCCGAAATCAATAGGTGTTCCAAATTGGACAATTCAAGTTCAACGGCAGTTCGTTCCTAATTGGAGTGGTTGGTGTATTCCATACTTCCAGCGTTTGGATTTCACTCAAAACTCACCAAATGACTCCTCCCACCATATTATGATGTTGCCCAAGTTTTGGATCGATCCGAAATCAATAGGTGTGAAAAATTGGTCAATTCAATTTCAACGGCATGTCGTTCCTAATTGGAGTGGTTGGTGTATTCCATACTTCTAGAGATTGGATTTCACTCAAAACTCACCAAATGAATCCTCCCACCATATTATGATGTTGCCCAAGTTTTGGGCTCGATCCGAAATCAGTAGGTGTTCCAAATTGGACAATTCAACTTCAACGGCAGTTCGTTCCTAATTGGAGTGGTAGGTGTATACCATACTTCTAGCGATTGGATTTCACTCAAAACGCACCAAATGACTCCTCCCACCATATTATGATGTTGCCCAAGTTTTGGGATCGATCCGAAATCCATAGGTGTGAGAAATTGGTCAATTCAATTTCATCGGCATTTCGTTCCTAATTGGAGTGGTTGGTGTATTCCAAACTAATAGCGATTGGATTTCACTCAAAACTCACCAAATGACTCCTCCCACCATATTATGATGTTGCCCAAGTTTTGGATCGATCCGAAATCAATAGGTGTGAAAAATTGGTCAATTCAATTTCGATGGCATGTCGTTCCTCATTGGAGTGGTTGGTGTATTCCATACTTCTAGCGATTGGATATCACTCAAAACTCACCAAATGAATCCTCCCACCATATTATGATGTTGCCCAAGTTTTGGGCTCGATCCGAAATCAGTAGGTGTGAGAAATTGGACAATTCAACTTCAACGGCAGTTCGTTCCTAATTGGAGTGGTTGGTGTATTCCATACTTCTAGCAATTGGATTTCACTCAAAACGCACCAAATGACTCCTCCCACCATATTATGATGTTGCCCAAGTTTTGGGCTCGATCCAAAATCAGTAGGTGTGAGAAATTGGACAATTCAAGTTCAACGGCAGTTCGTTCCTAATTGGAGTGGTTGGTGTATTCCATACTTCTAGCAATTGGATTTCACTCAAAACGCACCAAATGACTCCTCCCACCTTATTATGATGTTGCCCAAGTTTTGGGCTCGATCCAAAATCAATAGGTGTGAGAAATTGGACAATTCAAGTTCAACGGCAGTTCGTTCCTAATTGGAGTGGTTGGTGTATTCCAAACTTCTAGCGATTGGATTCCACTCAAAACTCACCAAATGACTCCTCCCACCATATTACGATGTTGCCCAAGTTTTGGGATCGATCCGAAATCAATAGGTGTGAGAAATTGGTCAATTCAATTTCAACGGCATTTCGTTCCTAATTTGAGTGGTTGGTGTATTCCTTACTACTAGCGATTGGATTTCACTCAAAACTCACCAAATGACTCCTCCCACCATATTATGATGTTGCCCAAGTTTTGGGCTCGATCCGAAATCAATAGGTGTGAGAAATTGGTCAAGTCAATTTCAACGGCATGTCGTTCCTAATTGGAGTGGTTGGTGTATTCCATACTTCTAGCGATTGGATTTCACTCAAAACTCGCCAAATGAATCCTCCCACCATATTACGATGTTGCCCAAGTTTTGGGCTCGATCCAAAATCAGTAGGTGTGAGAAATTGGACAATTCAAGTTCAACGGCAGTTCGTTCCTAATTGGAGTGGTTGGTGTATTCCATACTTCTAGCAATTGGATTTCACTCAAAACGCACCAAATGACTCCTCCCACCTTATTATGATGTTGCCCAAGTTTTGGGCTCGATCCAAAATCAATAGGTTTGAGAAATTGGACAATTCAAGTTGAACGGCAGTTCGTTCCTAATTGGAGTGGTTGGTGTATTCCATACTTCTAGCGATTGGATTTCACTCAAAACTCACCAAATGACTCCTCCCACCATATTATGATGTTGCCCAAGTTTTGGGCTCGATCCGAAATCAATACGTGTTCCAAATTGGACAATTCAAGTTCAACAGCAGTTCGTTCCTAATAGGAGTAGTTGGTGTATTCCATACTTCTAGCGATTGGATTTCACTCAAAACTCACCAAATGACTCCTCCCACCATATTATGATGTTGCCCAAGTTTTGGTCTCGATCCGAAATCAATAGGTGTGAGAAATTGGACAATTCAAGTTCAACGGCAGTTCGTTCCTAATCGGAGTGGTTGGTGTATTCCATACTTCTAGCGATTGGATTTCACTCAAAACGCACCAAATGACTCCTCCCACCATATTATGATGTTGCCCAAGTTTTGGGTTCGATCCGAAATCAATAGGCGTGAGAAATTGGACAATTCATGTTCAACGGCAGTTCGTTCCTAATTGGGGTGGTTGGTGTATTCCATACTTCTAGCGATTGGATTTCACTCAAAACTCACCAAATGACTCCTCCCACCATACTATGATGTTCCCCAAGTTTTGGGCTCGATCCGAAATCCATAGGTGTTCCAAATTGGACAATTCAAGTTCAACGGCAGTTCGTTCCTAATTGGAGTGGTTGGTGTATTCCATACTTCTAACGTTTAGATTTCACTCAAAACTAACCAAATGACTCCTCCCACCATATTTTTATGTTGCCCAAGTTTTGGGATCGATCCGAAATCAATAGGTGTGGGAAATTGGTCAATTCAATTTCAACGGCATGTCGTTCCAAATTGGAGTGGTTGGTGTATTCCATACTTCTAGCGATTGGATTTCACTCAAAACTCACAAAATGACTCCTCCCACCATATTATGATGTTGCCCAAGTTTTGGGATCGATCCGAAATAAATAGGTGTGAGAAATTTTTCAATTCAATTTCAACGGCAGTTCGTTCCTAATTGGAGTGGTTGGTGTATTCCATACTTCTAGCGATTGGATTTCACTCAAAACTCACCAAATGACTCCTCCCACCATATTATGATGTTGCCCAAGTTTTGTGCTCGATCCGAAATCAATAGGTGTTCCAAATTGGACAATTCAAGTTCAACGGCAGTTCGTTCCTAATTGGAGTGGTTGGTGTATTCCATACTTCCAGCGTTTGGATTTCACTCAAAACTCCCCAAATGACTCCTCCCACCATATTATGATGTTGCCCAAGTTTTGGGCTCGATCCGAAATCAATAGGTGTTCCAAATTGGACAATTCAAGTTCAACGGCAGTTCGTTCCTAATTGGAGTGGTTGGTGTATTCCATACTTCCAGCGTTTGGATTTCACTCAAAACTCACCAAATGACTCCTCCCACCATATTATGATGTTGCCCAAGTTTTGGATCGATCCGAAATCAATAGGTGTGAAAAATTGGTCAATTCAATTTCAACGGCATGTCGTTCCTAATTGGAGTGGTTGGTGTATTCCATACTTCTAGAGATTGGATTTCACTCAAAACTCACCAAATGAATCCTCCCACCATATTATGATGTTGCCCAAGTTTTGGGCTCGATCCGAAATCAGTAGGTGTTCCAAATTGGACAATTCAACTTCAACGGCAGTTCGTTCCTAATTGGAGTGGTAGGTGTATACCATACTTCTAGCGATTGGATTTCACTCAAAACGCACCAAATGACTCCTCCCACCATATTATGATGTTGCCCAAGTTTTGGGATCGATCCGAAATCCATAGGTGTGAGAAATTGGTCAATTCAATTTCAACGGCATTTCGTTCCTAATTGGAGTGGTTGGTGTATTCCAAACTAATAGCGATTGGATTTCACTCAAAACTCACCAAATGACTCCTCCCACCATATTATGATGTTGCCCAAGTTTTGGATCGATCCGAAATCAACAGGTGTGAAAAATTGGTCAATTCAATTTCGATGGCATGTCGTTCCTCATTGGAGTGGTTGGTGTATTCCATACTTCTAGCGATTGGATATCACTCAAAACTCACCAAATGAATCCTCCCACCATATTATGATGTTGCCCAAGTTTTGGGCTCGATCCGAAATCAGTAGGTGTGAGAAATTGGACAATTCAACTTCAACGGCAGTTCGTTCCTAATTGGAGTGGTTGGTGTATTCCATATTTCTAGCAATTGGATTTCACTCAAAACGCACCAAATGACTCCTCCCACCATATTATGATGTTGCCCAAGTTTTGGGCTCGATCCAAAATCAATAGGTTTGAGAAATTGGACAATTCAAGTTCAACGGCAGTTCGTTCCTAATTGGAGTGGTTGGTGTATTCCATACTTCTAGCGATTGGATTTCACTCAAAACTCACCAAATGACTCCTCCCACCATATTATGATGTTCCCCAAGTTTTGGGCTCGATCCGAAATCAATAGGTGTTCCAAATTGGACAATTCAAGTTCTACGGCAGTTCGTTCCTAATTGGAGTGGTTGGTGTATTCCATACTTCTAGCAATTGGATTTCACTCAAAACTCGCCAAATGAATCCTCCCACCATATTATGATGTTGCCCAAGTTTTGGGCTCGATCCAAAATCAGTAGGTGTGAGAAATTGGACAATTCAAGTTCAACGGCAGTTCGTTCCTAATTGGAGTGGTTGGTGTATTCCATACTTCTAGCAATTGGATTTCACTCAAAACGCACCAAATGACTCCTCCCACCATATTATGATGTTGCCCAAGTTTTGGGCTCGATCCAAAATCAATAGGTTTGAGAAATTGGACAATTCAAGTTCAACGGCAGTTCGTTCCTAATTGGAGTGGTTGGTGTATTCCATACTTCTAGCGATTGGATTTCACTCAAAACTCACCAAATGACTCCTCCCACCATATTATGATGTTGCCCAAGTTTTGGGCTCGATCCGAAATCAATACGTGTGAGAAATTGGTCAATTCAATTTCAACGGCATTTCGTTCCTAATTGGAGTGGTTGGTGTATTCCGTACTTCTAGCGTTTGGATTTCACTCAAAACTCACCAAATGACTCCTCCCACCATATTTTGATGTTGCCCAAGTTTTAGGATCGATCCGAAATCAATAGGTGTGGGAAATTGGTCAATTCAATTTCAACGGCATGTCGTTCCTAATTGGAGTGGTTGGTGTATTCCATACTTCTAGCGTTTGGATTTCACTCAAAACTCACCAAATGACTCCTCCCGCCATATTATGATGTTGCCCAAGTTTTGGGCTCGATCCGAAATCAATAGGTGTGAGAAATTGGACAATTCAAGTTCAACGGCAGTTCGTTCCTAATTGGAGTGGTTGGTGTATTCCATACTTCTAGCGATTGGATTTCACTCAAAACTCACCAAATGACTCCTCCCACCATATTATGATGTTGCCCAAGTTTTGGGCTCGATCCGAAATCAATACGTGTTCCAAATTGGACAATTCAAGTTCAACAGCAGTTCGTTCCTAATTGGAGTGGTTGGTGTATTCCATACTTCTAGCGATTGGATTTCACTCAAAACGAACCAAATGACTCCTCCCACCATATTATGATGTTGCCCAAGTTTTGGGCTCGATCCGAAATCAATAGGTGTTCCAAATTGGACAATTCAAGTTCAACGGCAGTTCGTTCCTAATTGGAGTGGTTGGTGTATTCCATACTTCCTGCGATTGGATTTCACTCAAAACCCACCAAATGACTCCTCCCACCAAATTATGATGTTGACCAAGTTTTGGGCTCGATCCGAAATCAATAGGTGTTCCAAATTGGACAATTCAAGTTCAACGGCAGTTCGTTCCTAATTGTAGTGGTTGGTGTATTCCATACTTCTAGCGATTGGATTTCACTCAAAACTCACCAAATGACTCCTCCCACCATATTATGATGTTGCCCAAGTTTTGGGCTCGATCCGAAATCAATAGGTGTGAAAAATTGGACAATTCAAGTTCAACGGCAGTTCGTTCCTAATTGGAGTGGTTGGTGTATTCCATACTTATAGCGATTGGATTTCACTCAAAACTCACCAAATGACTCCTCCCACCATATTATGATGTTGCCCAAGTTTTGGGATCGATCCGAAATCCATAGGTGTGAGAAATTGGTCAATTCAATTTCAACGGCATTTCGTTCCTAATTGGAGTGGTTGGTGTATTCCAAACTACTAGCGATTGGATTTCACTCAAAACGCACCAAATGACTCCTCCCACCATATTATGATGTTGCCCAAGTTTTGGGATCGATCCGAAATCAATAGGTGTGAGAAATTGGTCAATTCAATTTCAACGGCATTTCGTTCCTAATTGGAGTGGTTGGTGTATTCCAAACTACTAGCTATTGGATTTCACTCAAAACTCACCAAATGACTCCTCCCACCATATTATGATGTTGCCTAAGTTTTGGATCGATCCGAAATCAATAGGTGTGAAAAATTGGTCAATTCAATTTCAATGGCATGTCGTTCCTCATTGGAGTGGTTGGTGTATTCCATACTTCTAGCGATTGGATATCACTCAAAACTCACCAAATGACTCCTCCCACCATATTATGATGTTGCCCAAGTTTTGGGCTCGATCCGAAATCAATAGGTGTGAGAAAGTGGTCAAGTCAATTTCAACGGCATGTCGTTCCTAATTGGAGTGGTTGGTGTATTCCATACTTCTAGCGATTGGATTTCACTCAAAACTCGCCAAATGAATCCTCCCACCATATTATGATGTTGCCCAAGTTTTGGGCTCGATCCAAAATCAGTAGGTGTGAGAAATTGGACAATTCAAGTTCAACGGCAGTTCGTTCCTAATTGGAGTGGTTGGTGTATTCCATACTTCTAGCGATTGGATTTCACTCAAAACTCACCAAATGACTCCTCCCACCATATTATGATGTTGCCCAAGTTTTGGGCTCGATCCGAAATCAATACGTGTTCCAAATTGGACAATTCAAGTTCAACAGCAGTTCGTTCCTAATTGGAGTGGTTGGTGTATTCCATACTTCTAGCGATTGGATTTCACTCAAAACGAACCAAATGACTCCTCCCACCATATTATGATGTTGCCCAAGTTTTGGGCTCGATCCGAAATCAATAGGTGTTCCAAATTGGACAATTCAAGTTCAACGGCAGTTCGTTCCTAATTGGAGTGGTTGGTGTATTCCATACTTCTTGCGATTGGATTTCACTCAAAACTCACCAAATGACTCCTCCGACCAAATTATGATGTTGACCAAGTTTTGGGCTCGATCTGAAATCAATAGGTGTTCCAAATTGGACAATTCAAGTTCAACGGCAGTTCGTTCCTAATTGGAGTGGTTGGTGTATTCTATACTTCTAACGATTGGATTTCACTCAAAACTCACCAAATGACTCCTCCCACCATATTATGATGTTGCCCAAGTTTTGGGTTCGATCCGAAATCAATAGGTGTTCCAAATTGGACAATTCAAGTTCAACGGCAGTTCGTTCCTAATTGGAGGGGTTGGTGTATTCCATACTTCTAGCGATTGGATTTCACTCAAAACGAACCAAATGACTCCTCCCACCATATTATGATGTTGCCCAAGTTTTGGGCTCGATCCGAAATCAATAGGTGTTCCAAATTGGACAATTCAAGTTCAACGACAGCTCGTTCCTAGTTGGAGTGGTTGGTGTATTCCATCCTTCTAGCGATTGGATTTCACTCAAAACTCACCAAATGACTCCTCCCACCATATTATGATGTTGCCCAAGTTTTGGGCTCGATCCGAAATCAATAGGTTTTCGAAATTGGACAATTCAAGTTCAACGGCAGTTCGTTCCTAATTGGAGTGGTTGGTGTATTCCATACTTCTAGCGTTTGGATTTCACTCAAAACTAACCAAATGACTCCTCCCACCATATTTTGATGTTGCCAAAGTTTTGGGATCGATCCGAAATCAATAGGTGTGGGAAATTGGTCAATTCAATTTCAACGGCATGTCGTTCCTAATTGGAGTGGTTGGTGTATTCCATACGTCTAGCGATTGGATTTCACTCAAAACTCAAAAAATGACTCCTCCCACCATATTATGATGTTGCCCAAGTTTTGGGATCGATCCGAAATCAATAGGTGTGAGAAATTTTTCAATTCAATTTCAACGGCAGTTCGTTCCTAATTGGAGTGGTTGGTGTATTCCATACTTCTAGCGATTGGATTTCACTCAAAACTCACCAAATGACTCCTCCCACCATATTATGATGTTGCCCAAGTTTTGTGCTCGATCCGAAATCAATAGGTGTTCCAAATTGGACAATTCAAGTTCAACGGCAGTTCGTTCCTAATTGGAGGGGTTGGTGTATTCCATACTTCTAGCGATTGGATTTCACTCAAAACTCACCAAATGACTCCTCCCACCATATTATGATGTTGCCCAAGTTTTGGGCTCGATCCGAAATCAATACGTGTTCCAAATTGGACAATTCAAGTACAACAGCAGTTCGTTCCTAATTGGAGTGGTTGGTGTATTCCATACTTCTAGCGATTGGATTTCACTCAAAACTCACCAAATGACTCCTCCCACCATATTTTGATGTTGCCCAAGTTTTGTGCTCGATCCGAAATCAATAGGTGTTCCAAATTGGACAATTCAAGTTCAACGGCAGTTCGTTCCTAATTGGAGGGGTTGGTGTATTCCATACTTCTAGCGATTGGATTTCACTCAAAACTCACCAAATGACTCCTCCCACCATATTATGATGTTGCCCAAGTTTTGGGCTCGATCCGAAATCAATACGTGTTCCAAATTGGACAATTCAAGTACAACAGCAGTTCGTTCCTAATTGGAGTGGTTGGTGTATTCCATACTTCTAGCGCTTGGATTTCACTCAAAACTCACCAAATGACTCCTCCCACCATATTTTGATGTTGCCCAAGTTTTGGGATCGATCCGAAATCCATAGGTGTTCCAAATTGGACAATTCAAGTTCAACGGCAGTTCGTTCCTATTTGGAGTGGTTGGTGTATTCCATACTTCGAGCAATTGGATTTCACTCAAAACGCACCAAATGACTCCTCCCACCATATTATGATGTTGCCCAAGTTTTGGGCTCGATACGAAATCAATAGGTGTGAGAAATTGGACAATTCAAGTTCAACGGCAGTTCGTTCCGAATTGGGGTGGTTGGTGTATTCCATACTTCTAGAGATTGGATTTCACTAAAAACTCACCAAATGACTCCTCCCACCATATTATGATGTTGCCCAAGTTTTGGGCTCGATCCGAAATCAATAGGTGTTCCAAATTGGACAATTCAAGTTCAACGGCAATTCGTTCCTAATTGGAGTGGTAGGTGTATTCCATACTTCTAGCGATTGGATTTCACTCAAAACGCACCAAATGACTCCTCCCACCATATTATGATGTTGCCCAAGTTTTGGGCTCGATCCGAAATCAATAGGTGTTCCAAATTGGACAATTCAAGTTCAACGGCAGTTCGTTCCTAATTGGAGTGGTTGGTGTATTCTATACTTCTAACGATTGGATTTCACTCAAAACTCACCAAATGACTCCTCCCACCATATTATGATGTTGCCTAATGAGAACGAAAGTGGTTAGTAAAACTTGAAATCAACTAATGAGAACGAAAGAAAACTTTAGTCATACCTCCAACACTGTAGAGTTGCCAAGATAGGTGATCAATCAGTGTGTAATGTGGGAGCTATAGCTCAAAGGCACACGGTTTCAAAGCAAGCACACTCAAACCTTGAATAAAGAACATGCTTCGACTCTAATTCTCACAGATAACACTCAATCACTCAGAACCAATGGTTTTATTCTCTCAAACAAGCTTAAGTGAGTATATGAAATAGAAGCACAATATTTGGTTAGATCTCATGAAGGGAATCAAATACTAAGAATAGAGATACACACATACCTACCAGCACCCATGAATACATCCTCAAAGATCAGCTAGGTCTTTCACAAGGTTTGTAATGAAAGGTAAGGTTAGGGGAAATGGAAGAATTGGAAGGAAAAACAGGTAACTTAAGAACATACCAAGGTTGCATTCTTCATTGATCTGCAAGGTAGCATTGACTTATAATGGCATGGCTGCAAACTTCATGGTACCACCTGGCATAGACTTGATTTATTTTTTTATTTTTTTTATTTTTTTTTAACACTTAGATCAAATCGAAACACTTTCATCTTCGTTGATTTGATCTGCATCTTCATTAACTTCATTGCACAGAATCACACCATCTTTCATTTAGGCACATGGCAGCAACTTCCTTGCTTCAAACTTTATCTTGGCACACCTTGGTATATTTCTAAGCTATAGGGTATGGCTACAATAGGTGAAGTATCTCAGATTGAGATACAAAGGTAGGGAAATGATGAGGGTGATAGAAGAAAAGGCTTTAAGTGTTTGGCTTCAAGAGGGTTGATGGAACACACATATAGGTAGGGTGAAAAGAAAGCACATCGAATGGTTATGCACACATAGCCTAGCATCACTTCAATGAGTTCATTCATGAATGAGAGCAAGCACATGATATCTGCAAAAGAGAATCATCCTTAGTATTCAATCAAAATGGAATAATGAGATCATTTAGAGTGAAATGAAGAAAATAAATTGGGATGAGAAATAGAAACACTTTAAACCCTCTCAAGAAAGCAATTGGGCTCAAAATAGCTCACTAGGGTAGTCTCCACTATTCTCCTTCGAGAATTTGAGCATGGTACTTTAGCCACCAGAATTCTAGGAGCCAAAGCTTTGTGAAGTGCAAAATTCTGATATGAAAACCTCAATGGCAGCTCCATAGCATCGATTGTATAACATTAAAAAAAAAAAAATTAGTGACAAATGAACGAAAATTGAAAACACAAATGAATGAAATTTGAAAACCTTCCCCCCAGACCTGAATTGAACATTGTCCTCAATGTTAAAGCAAAGTAAAGATGATTGAGAACAAGTAAATGATAAAGGGAAAAGTTAAGAAAAAGTTAAGAAGAAAAAAAAAAAAAAAAAAAAAAAAAAAAAAAAAAAAAACACAAATATACAAGCAACTCACGGATGACCAGTTAAGGGCCTCAGAAAACACAGCCAGGGGATCCGGGAAGGTTGGAGGGGTCACAATGGTCCCGCTTAAAACCCAAACTTCTTAGACACCGAAGGTGTCGCCTAAAGAACTCCTAGACACTGTATTGACGGAGGTGCTCACTGGGGTTACCCAAAGTTAGCTCATATGAAAAAAAATTATTTAAAGAAACAGAAACTTAAAATGACTAAAATAAAAACAAAACAAGTAAAGAGAAAGGATAGAAATGCTCCCCCTTGATGCGATTAGGTCGATTGCTACCAAGCACCTTCTTCTTGAACACATGGGTTGCCTCCCAAGAAGCGCCTTAGTTACTGTCTTGGCAAGACATTATGTGATCAGCTAAGTTGATGGTACAAAGGGAAGTTGATCCACCACATGGCCTGTTTGAATGCCAGCTGAGATTCCCTCATAGAATGGCTTTAAACGTTGTCCATTTACTTTGAAAGTTGAGCCGTCTTTAGGGTTTTGAATCTCCACAGCTCCATAGGGAGAAACATTGACCACGGTGAATGGGCCTTGCCATCTAGACTTCAATTTTCCTGGAAAAAGACGCAATCGTGAGTTAAACAAAAGAACTGACATACCTTTGGAGAACTCTTTCCGTTGAATGTTTCTGTCATGGTAACTCTTGGTTCGTTCTTTGTAAAGCTTTGCATTCTCATAAGACTCATGTCTAATTTCTTCCAATTCATTGAGCTGAAACTTTCTTGCATGGCCTGCCTTGTCTAGATCAAAATTTAACTTCTTGATGGCCCAAAAAGCATTGTGTTCAAGCTCCATTGGCAGGTGACAAGCTTTCCCAAACACAAGACGATAAGGGCTCATCCCAATGGGAGTCTTATATGCAGTCCTATAAGCCCATAATGAATCATTGAGCTTGGCTGCCCAATCTTTCCTTGTATTGTTCACCACCTTCTCCAGGATGTGCTTAATTTCTCTATTGCTTATTTCCACTTGACCAGAAGTTTGCGGATGATATGGTGTAGAGACTCGATGGGTGATGTTGTACTTCTTCATGAGTGCTTCGAATGGCTTGTTACAGAAGTGGCTGCCTCCATCACTAATGACAGCCCTTGGAGTACCAAACCTTGTGAAAATATTATCCTTCAAGAACTTGAGCACCACCTTATGATCATTGGTTTTGGTGGCTATGGCTTCCACCCATTTAGACACATAATCAACAGCAACAAGTATGTAAGTACAACCAAAGGAAGATGGGAATGGTCCCATGAAATCAATACCCCACACATCGAAGAGCTCCACAACAAGTATGCTATTCAATGGCATTTCGTTCCTGCGACTTATGTTCCCCATCCTTTGACACCTATCACACTTAACACAAAAATTAAACGCATCTTTGAATAGAGTGGGCCAAAAGAAACCAGATTGGAGAATTTTAAGTGCTGTTTTCTTAGCTCCAAAGTGACCTCCACAAGCCAATTCGTGGCTATGCCTAAGTATGCTTTCTTGCTCTTCTTCTGGAACACATCTTCTGATGAGTTGATCCGGGCAATGCTTGAATAAGAAAGGTTCATCCCAGACATAATGTTTCACCATGGAAAAGAACTTCTTCTTGTCCTGAGAAGTTAGATCATTTCTAAGAACACCACAAGCAAGATAATTAACAAAATCAGCATACCATGGTTCTTTGACTTGGGCAGCATATAGTTGTTCATCAGGGAAAGTCTCATTCAAGGGTAGCACAGCTTCTCCTTTTTCTTCAACCACAATTCTGCTCAAATGATCAGCTACCACATTCTCACATCCCTTCTTGTCTCGAATTTCCAAATCGAACTCTTGCAGCAAGAGAATCCATCTAATTAAGCGTGGTTTTGCGTCCTTCTTAGTGAGCAAGTATCTAAGAGCTGCATGGTCAGAATAAACAATTACTTTAGAACCAACAAGATAAGAACGAAATTTTTCTAAAGCAAAAACCACAGCAAGGAACTCCTTCTCTGTTGTGGAGTAGTTGATTTGAGCATCATTCAAGGTCCGGCTAGCATAATGAATCACATGGGGGAGCTTGTTCTTCTTTTGACCTAAAACTGCACCAATAGCAAAGTCAGAGGCATCACACATTATTTCAAATGGTAAAGACCAATCTGGAGCTATGATAATAGGGGCTGAAGTTAGCTCCCTCTTCAAGGTAGTAAAGGCTTCCATGCAAGCTTCATTAAACTCAAAAACGGCATCCTTAGCAAGGAGATTACACAATGGCCTTGTAATGCTTGAGAAATTTTTGATGAACCTTCTATAGAATCCAGCATGACCTAGAAAGCTTCTAATTCCTTTCACAGAGGTAGGGGGTGGCAGATTTGAGATGAGATCGATCTTGGCTTTATCCACTTCAATTCCCTTGCTTGAAATCACATGGCCTAGCACAATGCCTTGTCTCACCATGAAGTGACACTTCTCCCAATTCAAAATCAGGTTTGTTTCCTGGCATCTTTTAAGCACTAGAGACAAGTGGTGAAGACAATTATCAAAAGAGGAACCAAAAACTGAAAAATCATCCATAAATACCTCAATGAATCGTTCCACCATATCTGAAAAGATTGACATCATGCATCTTTGGAAAGTTGCTGGGGCATTGCACAAACCGAATGGCATCCTTCTATAAGCAAACGTACCAAATGGGCATGTGAATGTGGTTTTCTCTTGGTCTTCCGGAGCAATGGGAATTTGATTATAACCTGAAAAACCATCAAGAAAACAATAGTAAGCATGGCCAGATAAACGTTCAAGCATTTGATCAATAAAAGGCAAGGGGAAATGATCTTTTCTAGTGGATGTGTTCAACTTCCTGTAATCAATGCAAACTCTCCAACCAGTGATAGTTCGTGTAGGAACTATCTCATTCTTCTCATTCTTCACAACGGTGATTCCGGACTTCTTCGGAACAACTTGTACAGGGCTCACCCACTTAGAATCTGAAATTGGGTAGATGATTCCTACATCGAGTAGCTTTAAAACTTCAGCTCTAACCACCTCTTTCATGTTGGGATTTAGCCTCCTTTGGGCATCACGGGATGGTTTGCTGTCTTCTTCCATTAGAATCCGGTGCATGCACATGCTTGGACTAATTCCTTTGATGTCTGCTATGGTCCACCCAATGGATGTTTTATGCTCTTTTAGAACCTTAATTAAGCTCTCTTCTTCATGTGAGGTGAGACCTGCAGCAATTATAACAGGGAGAGTTTCGTTAGCACCCAAATAAGTATATTTAAGATGATTGGGCAGTGGTTTAAGTTCTAGCTTTGGTGGGGTGATAATGGATGGCTCCAATTTCGTGGATGATGGTCCAAGAGGCTCGAGTGGTGGCCTAAAGGATGGTGGGTATGGTTGAAACACTTCTAAGGCAGCCACCACTTCTTGGAACTCCGGTTCACAAAGATCTTCCTCTTCTTGTGTTAAGACAGCTTCTAGAGCATCATTAGACTTTCTCTGCAAAATTTTGGAAGAAACCTCATGATCCACAACATCAATTGAAAAGCAAGAATCAAGAGAGATAGAAGGTTGAGATAGAGCATTAAGCATTTTAAATTCAACAGTTTCACCCAGAACAGTCATGGAAAGGGTGCTATCTTTCACTTTGATAACTGTGTCTGCAGTGGCCATGAATGGCCTGCCTAGGAGAATGCGATCAACATGATCTCCATTTGGATTGTCTTCCATGTCCATCACTACAAAATCAGCAGGGAGAATTAGTGTATTAACTTGAACTAAAATATCTTCTACAATACCTTTTGGATATTTTATAGAATGATCAGCTAGTTCAAGTCGTATTGAAGTCTTCTTCATCCCTTCTAAGCCAAGCTTTTGATACAATGAATATGGCATTAGGTTGACACTTGCTCCCAAGTCCAACATGGCTCTTCCAACCTTATTGCCTCCAATGTTAATGGGAATGTCAAAGCTGCCAGGATCAACTAGTTTTGGTGGAAGCTTCCTTTGCAACACAGCACTTACATTCTGGTCAAGCTTTACATCTTCATTTGGAGCGAAATTGAGCTTGTGAGTTTTCAAGTCCTTGATGAACTTTCCATATGCAGGAATCTGTTCAATAACATCAAGCAAAGGCAAATTGATATTAACTTTACTCAAAATATCATAAATCTCTTTAAAAGCCTTATCTTGCTTTGCTTTCTTAAGACGGCCTGGAAATGGAATCGGTGGAACATATGGAGCGGGTGGCACGTATCTATCTTCTTGAAGATGTGGTGGCACAAATTTGTCATCTCTCTTATGCAATTGGAATTGTTTGGATTCCTGAGAATCTGATTTGGCATTAGGAGCAGATTGAGAAGTTTTGAGATGTTCCCCTTCTGTAGCCGTGGTCTCCTCCTCTTCATCTTCTACAATCACAACATCATTTGAAAGTTTAGAATCAACTTTACTATCAATGATCTTACCTGATCTGAGCACATGAATGGCCTTGGCTTCTTGGTTCTTTGGATTGATCTCGGTTTGGCTTGGCCATTTCCCAGGTGCTCTTTGAGTTATTTCAGCAGCTAATTGGCCTATTTGAACTTCCAATTTGGTAATGGCAGCTTGTGTAGTTTGCTGGAAATTGGATTGGTTGATTGCCATCTGCTTAACTATATCCTCCAATGATGATGTTTGTTGTGGCTTTTGGAATGAAGGGGGATTGGCTTGATTCTGAGTATTCCTCCATGAAAAGTTTGGATGATTCCTCCAACCTGGATTATAACTTTGAGAGTATGGATCATTTCTTGGACCTTGGTTGTAGGAATTTACCAACTTAGCTTGCTCTTGCACAAATTCTGGATATCCAGCCCCAAGTGGACAAGCTATGGTAGCATGGTCAGGAGTTTCGCAAATACTACACACTTCTTTCGGAGGGCTTCTTGAGTTTAATGCAAGAAGAGCATCTAGCTTTTGTTCCAGTTTTGAAATCTGCACACTAGAAGCATCATTAGAACCACTAATAACACGTTTACCTCTTGTATCCGTATGTTGGGTCTCCATTGCTATCTCCTCAAAGAGTTCGTATGTTTCTTCTGGAGTTTTGGTTTTAAAAGAACCACCTGCAAAATTGGTGACTATATTATGACTAGAAGGGGTTAGTCCTTTATAAAACATACGCATTTGAAGCTTCAATGGAATCCCATGATGAGGACATTGGTTGAGCAGCCCATTGAATCTCTCCCATGCTTCACAAAACGATTCATCATCTTGCTGTGCAAATAACAAGATCTTATCCCTAAGCATGTCGGTCTTTTGCGTGGAGAAGTATTTCTCCAAGAACTTCTTTTGAATGGCAGCCCATGTAGTGAGTGAACCAGGCTTTAAAGAATTCAACCAATATTTCGCCTTATCCTTCAAAGTGTATGGAAACACTCTCATTCGAAGTTGATCTTCTGTCACACCTGTCAAGGGAAAAGAACTCACAACATTAAAAATATCCTTTATATGAGTTAATGGATCTTCATTAGGTAAACCATAAAAGGAAGGCAGCATATTAAGATGAGAAGATTTAAGCTCATAATTTCGAGCTACAGTGGGCAGCAAAATGCTTGAAGGAGATGCTGGAATTGTTGGGATATCAAGTTCTCCCATGAACTCATTGGCAGCCATCTCTTCTTCTTCTTCTTGGTCTGAACTTGCTTCCGAATTTGAAGGTGAAGAACCAGGAAGTTCAGTGTGGAGAGCAATACTTGTAAATGTGGCAAGAGCTTGCTCTTTTGCAGTTGACAACTCTCTTTCTAGACGATTATGAACTTCAGAGATCACCCGGTTGGGTTGCAACGATGGTCCTGCATTCAAAGATCTGGAGCGTTGGAACGAAGACCTCACTTGTTCAAGGAACGGTCTTTTAGACATAAACTACCTGAAACAGAAAATTAGATTAATTAGAAACACTAAAAAAATAGGGTAACCTTGGGAACATAACCAGGGAAGAACTTTCGTTCAGTCCCCGGCAACGGCGCCAAAATTTGTTGTTAATTATTATGTTAACTCGCAATTGTACGGGGCAATTAGTAATATAGCAAGACAAGTACGAGGTCGTACCCACGAAGACTGTGAAGTTCAAATTAGTTATGTACGTAGATTACCGAATTCAAGAAGTTAGGAAGTTAAGTCTAAAACAGAAATTAAAGTGAGAGTGATTGTGATTGTGAAAGGAAGTGAGCAAACTGAAATTGCAAATGAAAGCAAATAAACAAGTGTAACAAAGAGTGGTTTTAAGAGTTGGAAAACAGATTTGGAGACTAGGGCATTCGAATCACCATAACAATTCAATTCTGGGTTATATGGAGTCAAGTAACAAGTCTAATTCAGATTCAAAGATTGATTCTAGCTAAAGTATGATTAGGCCATGGTGTTTGGTCCTAACCTTGTGTTCCTAATTCCCTAATTTGATCATTTGTTGTCTAACCTAAAATTAAGCATTAGGAACCCATTAAGCATAGAAGAACAATTTAAACAACCAAGCATGTATCTAATCCCTGTTGTCGAATGTCCATACATACTCTTCCTATTCATAGTTCAATTCGAATTAAAGCATGGTGTCTACTCTTAATTCAAACCAAGATAGTTAACAAACAAGTTCTAATGGTGATCAATCATTCAAACAAGCATGTTAACTTATAAGCATAATGAATAAGAACATGAATCATGAATCAAACTTGAAACTCCAAACTTATAAACCCAGAATATTCATGTTAGGTTACATCGAAGCCCTAGTTATGGATTTAGCTACTCATAATGGAAAAGAAACTAAAATAGAAATGGGAAAACATAATGAATGCCATAAGAGTAGAAAAACCCTTTTCTGAAGTTCTTGTAGTGTCCAATGCTTCTCCAAGAGCTTCTCCACGTCTAGAAGGATGTATGAAGGATATGGAGGTGATTTGAGATGAGCTTGAGTGAGTGGTGATGGCTGAGAAAGAGGAAATTCGTAGGGAAATGGAAGGGAGGTTTTCTGGAGCTGTTTTGGTGATTTTGGGGCAGTTTAGAGTATTGGGTTGATTGCTTGAGTGTTTGGGGTTGTGGTAATGTATGAGGATGATTTCTGGATGATGGAAGTGTGGAGGATGGCTGAAGTGAATTTTGTAGCTTGAAGACTCCTCTATTTATAGGGCTAAGAGGGAGGAACATCATGATGAAATCCAACACCACCATTCCTCATTTAATACAACCCATAACTCCCACTTCATCTTGTCTATGTTAGTGTGGTTGGAATCAATCCCATCCCATACTTCTTTTGCTGCACCTCAAGCTTTCTTCACATGGGATCAAAGGTGATCAATTGTGGCTGCCTTTTGCTGCCAACCCATGTGGTCTTCTTTTGGTTGTTGAACAAAAACGAGTCTTCTGAACCAGACTTGGTGTAGGAAGGCCAGAGGTTTCAAAACTTATCCAATGGGGCTCAAATTTGGATATATTATAGTAGACACCCATTGGAACAACTTCTATGAAGAAAGTATTCCCATCGGAGCAGTAGAAGTATGCGTTTTGGGCCTTGCAATTTGGCTGCCGAACAGAGACTGGAATTGACTTCATTTCATTTATGCTTTACATGCATGCACATGCTTTCTCAATAATAACTCCAGCATGTACCAACTTGATCCTTTAGACTTTCATAGCTGGAATGCCTCCCCACTTCACTCATTATGTTGGATCCAAAGTCAGTTGCAGCATGGGTGAGGCACATGGAGGCACATGACAAAGCTGGCAGCTGCAAATCCTCCTGAGCAGGGTTGAGTGTTGGGCGGGCTGAGCACTCCACAAATGTCCAATTGGGCTGACATTTGGATATGTTGTACTAGACACCCATTGGAACAAGTTTCATGAAGATCTTCACCTCATCCAAGCCCCATAGCATGCTGATCCAAGGCCAAGAAGCTGACCTACGAAATTGGGCTGGAAAGGAGTTGTAGCCAAAATGTGTTTGTCTTTAAGCCCTTCTTCCATTCACCCAAATCAAGCCTTAACATGCATGGATTGCATGTTTTCCTATCCAAAGTCATCATTGTTACCTAAATATCAATTAACTGAAAGATAAACACAAAAAGGATTAAAAGCACAAGTTTAACTCAAACACATAACCAAATCATAAGCTAGAAGGGTACAAAATGATATACAATTATGAACCGATCACAGTTCGTTCCTAATTGGAGTGGTTGGTGTATTCCATACTTCTAGCAATTGGATTTCACTCAAAACGCACCAAATGACTCCTCCCACCATATTATGATGTTGCCCAAGTTTTGGGCTCGATCCGAAATCAATAGGTGTGAGAAATTGGACAATTCAAGTTCATCGGCAGTTCGTTCCTAATTGGAGTGGTTGGTGTATTCCATACTTCTAGCGATTGGATTTCACTCAAAACTCACCAAATGACTCCTCCCACCATATTATGATGTTGCCCAAGTTTTGGGCTCGATCCGAAATCAATACGTGTTCCAAATTGGACAATTCAAGTTCAACAGCAGTTCGTTCCTAATTGGAGTGGTTGGTGTATTCCATACTTCTAGCGATTGGATTTCACTCAAAACGAACCAAATGACTCCTCCCACCATATTATGATGTTGCCCAAGTTTTGGGCTCGATCCGAAATCAATAGGTGTTCCAAATTGGACAATTCAAGTTCAACGGCAGTTCGTTCCCAATTGGAGTGGTTGGTGTATTCCATACTTCTAGCGATTGGATTTCACTCAAAACTCACCAAATGACTCCTCCCACCAAATTATGATGTTGACCAAGTTTTGGGCTCGATCCGAAAACAATAGGTGTTACAAATTGGACAATTCAGGTTCAACGGCAGTTCGTTCCTAATTGTAGTGGTTGGTGTATTCCATACTTCTAGCGATTGGATTTCACTCAAAACTCACCAAATGACTCCTCCCACCATATTATGATGTTGCCCAAGTTCTGGGCTCGATCCGAAATCAATAGGTGTGAAAAATTGGACAATTCAAGTTCAACGGCAGTTCGTTCCTAATTGGAGTGGTTGGTGTATTCCATACTTATAGCGATTGGATTTCACTCAAAACTCACCAAAGGACTCCTCCCACCATATTATGATGTTGCCCAAGTTTTGGGCTCGATCCGAAATCAATAGGTGTTCCAAATTGGACAATTCAAGTTCAACGACAGTTCGTTCCTAATTGGAGTGGTTGGTGTATTCCGTACTTCTAGCGTTTGGATTTCACTCAAAACTCACCAAATGACTCCTCCCACCATATTATGATGTTTCCCCAGTTTTGGATCGATCCGAAATCAATAGGTGTGAAAAATTGGTCAATTCAATTTCAACGGCATGTCGTTCCTAATTGGAGTGGTTGGTGTATTCCATACTTCTAGCGATTGGATTTCACTCAAAACTCACCAAATGAATCCTCCCACCATATTATGATGTTGCCCAAGTTTTGGGCTCGATCCCAAATCAGTAGGTGTGAGAAATTGGACAATTCAACTTCAACGGCAGTTCGTTCCGAATTGGAGTGGTTGGTGTATTCCGTACTTCTAGCAATTGGATTTCACTCAAAACGCACCAAATGACTCCTCCCACCATATTATGATGTTGCCCAAGTTTTGGGCTCGATCCGAAATCAATAGGTGTTCCAAATTGGACAATTCAAGTTCAACGGCAGTTCGTTCATAATTGGAGTGGTTGGTGTATTCCATACTTCTAACGATTGGATTTCACTCAAAACTCACCAAATGACTCCTCCCACCATATTATGATGTTGCCCAAGTTTTGGGCTCGATCCGAAATCAATAGGTGTTCCAAATTGGACAATTCAAGTTCAACGGCAGTTCGTTCCTAATTGTAGGGGTTGGTGTATTCCATACTTCTAGCGATTGGATTTCACTCAAAACGAACCAAATGACTCCTCCCACCATATTATGATGTTGCCCAAGTTTTGGGCTCGATCCGAAATCAATAGGTGTTCCAAATTGGACAATTCAAGTTCAACGACAGTTCGTTCCTAATTGGAGTGGTTGGTGTATTCCGTACTTCTAGCGTTTGGATTTCACTCAAAACTCACCAAAAGACTCCTCCCACCATATTATGATGTTTCCCAAGTTTTGGGATCGATCCGAAATCAATAGGTGTGAGAAATTGGTCAATTGAATTTCAACGCCATGTCGTTCCTAATTGGAGTGGTTGGTGTATTCCATACTTCTAGCGATTGGATTTCACTCAAAACTCACCAAAAGACTCCTCCCACCATATTATGATGTTGCCCAAGTTTTGGGATCGATCCGAAATCAATAGGTGTGAGAAATTGGTCAATTCAATTTCAACGGCATTTCGTTCCTAATTGGAGTGGTTGGTGTATTCCAAACTACTAGCGATTGAATTTCACTCAAAACTCACCAAATGAATCCTCCCACCATATTATGATGTTGCCCAAGTTTTGGGCTCGATCCCAAATCAGTAGGTGTGAGAAATTGGACAATTCAACTTCAACGGCAGTTCGTTCCTAATTGGAGTGGTTGGTGTATTCCATACTTCTAGCAATTGGATTTCACTCAAAACGCACCAAATGACTCCTCCCACCATATTATGATGTTGCCCAAGTTTTGGGCTCGATCCGAAATCAATAGGTGTTCCAAATTGGACAATTCAAGTTCAACGGCAGTTCGTTCATAATTGGAGTGGTTGGTGTATTCCATACTTCTAACGATTGGATTTCACTCAAAACTCACCAAATGACTCCTCCCACCATATTATGATGTTGCCCAAGTTTTGGGCTCGATCCGAAATCAATAGGTGTTCCAAATTGGACAATTCAAGTTCAACGGCAGTTCGTTCCTAATTGTAGGGGTTGGTGTATTCCATACTTCTAGCGATTGGATTTCACTCAAAACGAACCAAATGACTCCTCCGACCATATTATGATGTTGCCCAAGTTTTGGGCTCGATCCGAAATCAATAGGTGTTCCAAATTGGACAATTCAAGTTCAACGACAGTTCGTTCCTAATTGGAGTGGTTGGTGTATTCCGTACTTCTAGCGTTTGGATTTCACTCAAAACTCACCAAATGACTCCTCCCACCATATTATGATGTTGCCCAAGTTTTGGGCTCGATCCAAAATCAGTAGGTGTGAGAAATTGGACAATTCAAGTTCAACGACAGCTCGTTCCTAGTTGGAGTGGTTGGTGTATTCCAAACTACTAGCGATTGAATTTCACTCAAAACTCACCAAATGACTCCTCCCACCATATTATGATGTTGCCCAAGTTTTGGGATCGATCCGAAATCAATAGGTGTGAGAAATTGGTCAATTCAATTTCAACGGCATTTCGTTCCTAATTGGAGTGGTTGGTGTATTCCAAACTACTAGCGATTGAATTTCACTCAAAACTCACCAAATGACTCCTCCCACCATATTATGATGTTGCCCAAGTTTTGGGCTCGATCCGAAATTAATAGGTGTGAGAAAGTGGTCAAGTCAATTTCAACGGCATGTCGTTCCTAATTGGAGTGGTTGGTGTATTCCATACTTCTAGCGATTGGATTTCACTCAAAACTCGCCAAATGAATCCTCCCACCATATTATGATGTTGCCCAAGTTTTGGGCTCGATCCAAAATCAGTAGGTGTGAGAAATTGGACAATTCAAGTTCAACGATAGCTCGTTCCTAGTTGGAGTGGTTGGTGTATTCCATCCTTCTAGCGATTGGATTTCACTCAAAACTCACCAAATGACTCCTCCCACCATATTATGATGTTGCCCAAGTTTTGGGCTCGATCCCAAATCAGTAGGTGTGAGAAATTGGACAATTCAACTTCAACGGCAGTTCGTTCCTAATTGGAGTGGTTGGTGTATTCCATACTTCTAGCAATTGGATTTCACTCAAAACGCACCAAATGACTCCTCCCACCATATTATGATGTTGCCCAAGTTTTGGGCTCGATCCGAAATCAATAGGTGTTCCAAATTGGACAATTCATGTTCAACGGCAGTTCGTTCCTAATTGTAGTGGTTGGTGTATTCCATACTTCTAGCGATTGGATTTCACTCAAAACTCATAAAATGACTCCTCCCACCATATTATGATGTTGCCCAAGTTTTGGGCTCGATCCGAAATCAATAGGTGTGAAAAATTGGACAATTCAAGTTCAACGACAGTTCGTTCCTAATTGGAGTGGTTGGTGTATTCCATACTTATAGCGATTGGATTTCACTCAAAACTCACCAAATGACTCCTCCCACCATATTATGATGTTGCCCAAGTTTTGGGCTCGATCCGAAATCAATAGGTGTGAGAAAGTGGTCAAGTCAATTTCAACGGCATGTCGTTCCTAATTGGAGTGGTTGGTGTATTCCATACTTCTAGCGATTGGATTTCACTCAAAACTCGCCAAATGAATCCTCCCACCATATTATGATGTTGCCCAAGTTTTGGGCTCGATCCAAAATCAGTAGGTGTGAGAAATTGGACAATTCAAGTTCAACGACAGCTCGTTCCTAGTTGGAGTGGTTGGTGTATTCCATCCTTCTAGCGATTGGATTTCACTCAAAACTCACCAAATGACTCCTCCCACCATATTATGATGTTGCCCAAGTTTTGGGCTCGATCCGAAATCAATAGGTTTTCGAAATTGGACAATTCAAGTTCAACGGAAGTTCGTTCCTAATTGGAGTGGTTGGTGTATTCCATACTTCTAGCGTTTGGATTTCACTCAAAACTCACCAAATGACTCCTCCCACCATATTTTGATGTTGCCCAAGTTTTGGGATCGATGCGAAATCAATAGGTGTGGGAAATTGGTCAATTCAATTTCAACGGCATGTCGTTCCTAATTGGAGTGGTTGGTGTATTCCATACTTCTAGCGATTGGATTTCACTCAAAACTCACCAAATGACTCCTCCCACCATATTATGATGTTGCCCAAGTTTTGGGATCGATCCAAAATCAATAGGTGTGAGAAATTGGTCAATTCAATTTCAACGGCATTTCGTTCCTAATTGGAGTGGTTGGTGTATTCCAAACTACTAGCGATTGAATTTCACTCAAAACTCACCAAATGACTCCTCCCACCATATTATGATGTTGCCCAAGTTTTGGATCGATCCGAAATCAATAGGTGTGAAAAATTGGTCAATTCAATTTCAACGGCATGTCGTTCCTAATTGGAGTGGTTGGTGTATTCCATACTTCTAGCGATTGGATTTCACTCAAAACTCACCAAATGAATCCTCCCACCATATTATGATGTTGCCCAAGTTTTGGGCTCGATCCCAAATCAGTAGGTGTGAGAAATTGGACAATTCAACTTCAACGGCAGTTCGTTCCTAATTGGAGTGGTTGGTGTATTCCATACTTCTAGCAATTGGATTTCACTCAAAACGCACCAAATGACTCCTCCCACCATATTATGATGTTGCCCAAGTTTTGGGCTCGATCCGAAATCAATAGGTGTTCCAAATTGGACAATTCAAGTTCAACGGCAGTTCGTTCCTAATTGTAGTGGTTGGTGTATTCCATACTTCTAGCGTTTGGATTTCACTCAAAACTCATAAAATGACTCCTCCCACCATATTATGATGTTGCCCAAGTTTTGGGCTCGATCCGAAATCAATAGGTGTGAAAAATTGGACAATTCAAGTTCAACGACAGTTCGTTCCTAATTGGAGTGGTTGGTGTATTCCATACTTATAGCAATTGGATTTCACTCAAAACTCACCAAATGACTTCTCCCACCATATTATGATGTTGCCCAAGTTTTGGGATCGATCCGAAATCAATAGGTGTGAGAAATTGGTCAATTCAATTTCAACGGCATTTCGTTCCTAATTGGAGTGGTTGGTGTATTCCAAACTACTAGCGATTGAATTTCACTCAAAACTCGCCAAATGACTCCTCCCACCATATTATGATGTTGCCCAAGTTTTGGATCGATCCGAAATCAATAGGTGTGAAAAATTGGTCAATTCAATTTCAACGGCATGACGTTCCTAATTGGAGTGGTTGGTGTATTCCATACTTCTAGCAATTGGATTTCACTCAAAACTCACCAAATGAATCCTCCCACCATATTATGATGTTGCCCAAGTTTTGGGCTCGATCCCAAATCAGTAGGTGTGAGAAATTGGACAATTCAACTTCAACGGCAGTTCGTTCCTAATTGGAGTGGTTGGTGTATTCCATACTTCTAGCAATTGGATTTCACTCAAAACGCACCAAATGACTCCTCCCACCATATTATGATGTTGCCCAAGTTTTGGGCTCGATCCGAAATCAATAGGTGTTCCAAATTGGACAATTCAAGTTCAACAGCAGTTCGTTCCTAATTGTAGTGGTTGGTGTATTCCATACATCTAGCGTTTGGATTTCACTCAAAACTCATAAAATGACTCCTCCCACCATATTATGATGTTGCCCAAGTTTTGGGCTCGATCCGAAATCAATAGGTGTGAAAAATTGGACAATTCAAGTTCAACGACAGTTCGTTCCTAATTGGAGTGGTTGGTGTATTCCATACTTATAGCGATTGGATTTCACTCAAAACTCACCAAATGACTCCTCCCACCATATTATGATGTTGCCCAAGTTTTGGGATCGATCCGAAATCAATAGGTGTGAGAAATTGGTCAATTCAATTTCAACGGCAGTTCGTTCCTAATTGGAGTGGTTGGTGTATTCCAAACTACTAGCGATTGAATTTCACTCAAAACTCACCAAATGACTCCTCCCACCATATTATGATGTTGCCCAAGTTTTGGATCGATCCGAAATCAATAGGTGTGAAAAATTGGTCAATTCAATTTCAACGGCATGTCGTTCCTAATTGGAGTGGTTGGTGTATTCCATACTTCTAGCGATTGGATTTCACTCAAAACTCACCAAATGAATCCTCCCACCATATTATGATGTTGCCCATGTTTTGGGCTCGATCCCAAATCAGTAGGTGTGAGAAATTGGACAATTCAACTTCAACGGCAGTTCGTTCCTAATTGGAGTGGTTGGTGTATTCCATACTTCTAGCAATTGGATTTCACTCAAAACGCACCAAATGACTCCTCCCACCATATTATGATGTTGCCCAAGTTTTGGGCTCGATCCGAAATCAATAGGTCTGAGAAATTGGTCAATTCAAGTTCAACGGCAGTTCGTTCCTAATTGGAGTGGTTGGTGTATTCCATACTTCTAGCGATTGGATTTCACTCAAAACTCACCAAATGACTCCACCCACCACATTATGATGTTGGCCAAGTTTTGGGCTCAATCCGAAATCAATAGGTGTTCCAAATTGGACAATTCAAGTTCAACGGCAGTTCGTTCCTAATTGTAGTGGTTGGTGTATTCCACATTCTAGCGTTTGTATTTCACTCAAAACTCACCAAATGACTCCTCCCACCATATTATGATGTTGCCCAAGTTTTGGGCTCGATCCGAAATCAATAGGTGTGAAAAATTGGACAATTCAAGTTCAACGGCAGTTCGTTACTAGTTGGAGTGGTTGGTGTATTCTATAGTTATAGCGATTGGATTTCACTCAAAACTCACCAAATGACTCCTCCCACCATATTATGATGTTTCCCAAGTTTTGGGATCGATCCGAAATCAATAGGTGTGAGAAATTGGTCAATTGAATTTCAACGGCATGTCGTTCCTAATTGGAGTGGTTGGTGTATTCCATACTTCTAGCGATTGGATTTCATTCAAAACGCACTAAATGACTCCTCCCACCATATTATGATGTTGCCCAAGTTTTGGGCTCGATCCGAAATCAATAGGTGTGAGAAATTGGACAATTCAAGTTCAACGGCAGTTCGTTCCTAATTGGAGTGGTTGTTGTATTCCATACTTCTAGCGATTGGATTTCACTCAAAACTCACCAAATGACTCCTCCCACCATATTATGATGTTGCCCATGTTTTGGGCTCGATCCGAAATCAATAGGTGTGAGAAATTGGACAATTCAAGTTCAACGGCAATTCGTTCCTAATTGGAGTGGTAGGTGTATTCCATACTTCTAGCGATTGGATTTCACTCAAAACGCACCAAATGACTCCTCCCACCATATTATTATGTTGCCCAAGTTTTGGGTTCGATCCGAAGTCAATAGGTGTTCCAAATTGGACAATTCAAGTTCAACGGCAGTTCGTTCCTAATTGGAGTGGTTGGTGTATTCCAAACTTCTAGCGATTGGATTTCACTCAACACGCACCAAATGACTCCTCCCACCATATTATGATGTTGCCCAAGTTTTGGGATCGATCCGAAATCAATAGGTGTGAAAAATTTGTCAATTCAATTTCAACGGCATTTCGTTCCTAATTGGAGTGGTTGGTGTATTCCATACTACTAGAGATTGGATTTCACTCAAAACTCCCCAAATGACTCCTCCCACCATATTATGATGTTGCCCAAGTATTGGATCGATCCGAAATCAATAGGTGTGAGAAATTGGTCAATTCAATTTCAACGGCATGTCGTTCCTAATTGGAGTGGTTGGCGTATTCCATACTTCTAGCGATTGGATTTCACTCAAAACTCACCAAATGACTCCTCCCACCATATTATGATGTTGCCCAAGTTTTGGGCTCGATCCGAAGTCAATAGGTTTTCCAAATTGGACAATTCAAGTTCAACGGCAGTTCGTTCCTAATTGGAGTGGTTGGTGTATTCCATACTTCTAGCGTTTGGATTTCACTCAAAACTCACCAAATGACTCCTCCCACCATATTTTGATGTTGCCCAAGTTTTGGGATCGATCCGAAATCCATAGGTGTTCCAAATTGGACAATTCAAGTTCAACGGCAGTTCGTTCCTAATTGGAGTGGTTGGTGTATTCCATACTTCGAGCAATTGGATTTCACTCAAAACGCACCAAATGACTCCTCCCACCATATTATGATGTTGCCCAAGTTTTGGGATCGATCCGAAATCAATAGGTGTGAGAAATTGGTCAATTCAATTTCAACAGCATTTCGTTCCTAATTGGAGTGGTTGGTGTGTTCCATACTTCTAGCGATTGGATTTCACTCAAAACTCACCAAATGACTCCTCCCACCATATTATGATGTTGCCCAAGTTTTGGGATCGATGCGAAATCAATAGGTGTGGGAAATTGGTCAATTCAATTTCAACGGCATGTCGTTCCTAATTGGAGTGGTTGGTGTATTCCATCCTTCTGGCGATTGGATTTCACTCAAAACTCACCAAATGACTCCTCCCACCATATTATGATGTTGCCCAAGTTTTGGGCTCGATCCGAAATCAATAGGTTTTCGAAATTGGACAATTCAAGTTCGACGGAAGTTCGTTCCTAATTGGAGTGGTTGGTGTATTCCATACTTCTAGCGTTTGGATTTCACTCAAAACTCACCAAATGACTCCTCCCACCATATTTTGATGTTGCCCAAGTTTTGGGATCGATGCGAAATCAATAGGTGTGGGAAATTGGTCAATTCAATTTCAACGGCATGTCGTTCCTAATTGGAGTGGTTGGTGTATTCCATACTTCTAGCGATTGGATTTCACTCAAAACTCACCAAATGACTCCTCCCACCATATTATGATGTTGCCCAAGTTTTGGGCTCGATCCGAAATCAATAGGTGTGAGAAATTGGACAATTCAAGTTCAACGGCAGTTCGTTCCTAATCGGAGTGGTTGGTGTATTCCATACTTCTAGCGATTGGATTTCACTCAAAACGCACCAAATGACTCCTCTCACCATATTATGATGTTGCCCAAGTTTTGGGCTCGATCCGAAATCAATAGGTGTGAGAAATTGGACAATTCAAGTTCAACGGCAGTTCGTTCCTAATTGGAGTGGTTGGTGTATTCCATACTTCTAGCGATTGGATTTCACTCAAAACGCACCAAATGACTCCTCCCACCATATTATGATGTTGCCCAAGTTTTGGGCTCGATCCGAAATCAATAGGTGTTCCAAATTGGACAATTCAAGTTCAACGGCAGTTCGTTCCTAATTGGAGTGGTTGGTGTATTCTATACTTCTAGCGATTGGATTTCACTCAAAACTCACCAAATCACTCCTCCCACCATATTATGATGTTGCCCAAGTTTTGGGCTCGATCCGAAATCAATAGGTGTGAGAAATTGGACAATTCAAGTTCAACGGCAGTTCGTTCCTAATTGGAGTGGTTGGTGTATTACATACTTCTAGCATTTGGATTTCACTCAAAACTCACCAAATGACTCCTTCCACCATATTATGATGTTGCCCAAGTTTTGGGATCGATCCGAAATCAATAGGTGTGAGAAATTGGTCAATTCAATTTCAACAGCATTTCGTTCCTAATTGGAGTGGTTGGTGTGTTCCATACTTCTAGCGATTGGATTTCACTCAAAACTCACCAAATGACTCCTCCCACCATATTATGATGTTGCCCAAGTTTTGGGCTCGATCCGAAATCAATAGGTGTGAGAAATTGGACAATTCAAGTTCAACGGCAGTTCGTTCCTAACTGGAGTGGTTGGTGTATTCCATACTTCTAGCGATTGGATTTCACTCAAAACTCACCAAACGACTCCTCCCACCATATTATGATGTTGCCCAAGTTTTGGGCTCGATCCGAAATCAATAGGTGTTCCAAATTGGACAATTCAAGTTGAACGGCAGTTCGTTCCTAATTGGAGTGGTTGGTGTATTCCATATTTCTAGCGATTGGATTTCACCCAAAACTAACCAAATGACTCCTCCCCCCATATTATGATGTTGCCCAAGTTTTGGGCTCGATCCGAAATCAATTGGTGTGAGAAATTGGACAATTCAAGTTCAACGGCAGTTCATTCCTAATTGGAGTGGTTGGTGGATTCCATACCTCTAGCGATTGGATTTCACTCAAAACTCACCAAATGACTCCTCCCACCATATTATGATGTTGCCCAAGTTTTGGGCTCGATCCGAAATCAATAGGTGTTCCAAATTGGAAAACTCAAGTATAACGGCAGTTCGTTCCAAATCGGAGTGGTTGGTGTATTCCATACTTCTAGCGATTGGATTTCACTCAAAACTCAATAAATGACTCCTCCCACCATATTATGATGTTGCCCAAGTTTTGGGCTCGATCCGAAATCAATAGGTGTGAGAAATTGGACAATTCAATTTCAACGGCAGTTCGTTCCTAATTGGAGTGGTTGGTGTATTCCATACTTCTAGGGATTGGATTTCACTCAAAACTCACCAAATGACTCCTGCCACCATATTATGATATTGCCCAAGTTTTGGGCTTGATCCGAAATCAATAGGTGTTCCAAATTGGACAATTCAAGTTCAACGGCAGTTCGTTCCTAATTGGAGTGGTTGGTGTATTCCACACTTCTAGCGATTGGATTTCACTCAAAACTCACCAAATGACTCCCACCATATTATGATGTTGCCCAAGTTTTGGGCTCGATCCGAAATCAATAGGTGTTCCAAATTGGAAAATTCAAGTATAACGGCAGTTCGTTCCTAACTGGAGTGGTTGGTGTATTCCATACTTCTAGCGATTGGATTTCACTCAAAACTCACCAAATGACTCCTCCCACCATATTATGATCTTGCCCAAGTTTTGGGCTCGATCCGAAATCAATAGGTGTTCTAAATTGGACAATTCAAGTTCAACGGCAGTTCGTTCCCAATTGGAGTGGTTGGTGTATTCCATACTTCTAGCGATTGGATTTCACTCAAAACTCAATAAATGACTCCTCCCACCATATTATGATGTTGCCCAAGTTTTGGGCTCGATTCGAAATCAAAAGGTGTGACAAATTGGACAATTCAAGTTCAACGGCAGTTCGTTCCTAATTGGTGTGGTTGGTGTATTCCATACTTCTAGTGATTGGATTTCACTCAAAACTCACCAAATGACTCCTCCCACCATATTATGATGTTGCCCAAGTTTTGGGCTCGATCCGAAATCAATAGGTGTGAGAAATTAGACAATTCAAGTTCAACGGCAGTTCATTCCCAATTGGAGTGGTTGGTGGATTCCGTACTTCTAGCGATTGGATTTCACTCAAAACTCACCAAATGACTCCTCCCACCATATTCTGATGTAGCCCAAGTTTCGGGCTCGATCCGAAATCAATAGGTGTTCCAAATTGGACAATTCAAGTTCAACGGCAGTTCGTTCCTAATTGGAGTGGTTGGTGTATTCCGTACTTCTAGCGATTGGATTTCACTCAAAACTCACCAAATGATTCCTCCCACCATATTATGATGTTGCCCAAGTTTGGGGCTCGATCCGAAATCAATAGGTGTGAGAAATTGGTCAATTCAATTTCAACGAAAGTTCGTTCCTAATTGGAGTGGTCGGTGTATTCCATACTTCTAGTGTTTGGATTTCACTCAAAACTCACCAAATGACTCCTCCCACCATATTATGATGTTGCCCAAGTTTTGAGCTCGATCCGAAATCAGTAGGTATTCCAAATTGGACAATTCAAGTTCAACGGCAGTTCATTCCTAATTGGAGTGGTTGGTGTATTCCATACTTCTAGCGATTGGATTTCACTCAAAACTCCCCAAATGATTCCTCCCACCATATTATGATGTTGCCCAAGTTTGGGGCTCGATCCGAAATCAATAGGTGTGAGAAATTGGTCAATTCAATTTCAACGAAAGTTCGTTCCTAATTGGAGTGGTCGGTGTATTCCATACTTCTAGCGATTGGATTTCACTCAAAACTCACCAAATGACTCCTCCCACCATATTATGATGTTGCCCAAGTTTTGGGCTCGATCCGAAATCAATAGGTGTGAGAAATTGGACAATTCAAGTTCAACGGCAGTTCATTCCTAATTGGAGTGGTTGGTGGATTCCATACTTCTAGCGATTGGATTTCACTCAAAACTCACCAAATGACTCCTCCCACCATATTACAATGTTGTCCAAGTTTGGGGCTCGATCCGAAATCAATAGGTGTGAGAAATTGGACAATTCAAGTTCAATGGCAGTTCGTTCCTAATTGGTGTGGTTGGTGGCGATTGGATTTCACTCAAAACTCACCAAATGACTCCTCCCACCATATTATGATGTTGCCCAAGTTTTGGGCTCGATCCGAAATCAATAGGTGTTCCAAATTGGACAATTCAAGTTCAACGGCAGTTCGTTCCTAATTGGATTGGTTGGTGTATTCCATACTTCTAGCGATTGGATTTCACTCAAAACTCACCAAATGACTCCTCCAACCGTATTATGATGTTGCCCAAGTTTTGGGCTCGATCAGAAATCAATACGTGTGAGAAATTGGACAATTCAATTTCAACGGCAGTTCGTTCCTAATTGGTGTGGTTGGTGTATTCCATACTTCTAGCGATTGGATTTCACTCAAAACTCACCAAATGACTCCTCCCACCACATTACGATGTTGCCAAAGTTTTGGGATCGATCCGAAATCAATCGGTGTTCCAAATTGAGAATTCAAGTTCAACGGCAGTTCGTTCCCAATTGGAGTAGTTGGTGTATTCCATAGCTCTAGCGATTGGATTTCACTCAAAACTCACCAAATGACTCCTCCCACCGTATTATGATGTTGCCCAAGTTTTGGGCTCGATCCGAAATAAATAGGTGTTCCAAATTGGAAAACTCAAGTATAACGGCAGTTCGTTCCAAATTGGAGTGGTTGGTGTATTCCATACTTCTAGCGATTGGATTTCACTCAAAACTCAATAAATGACTCCTCCCACCATATTATGATGTTGCCCAAGTTTTGGGCTCGATCCGAAATCAATAGGTGTGAGAAATTGGACAATTCAATTTCAACGGCAGTTCGTTCCTAATTGGAGTGGTTGGTGTATTCCACACTTCTAGCGATTGGATTTCACTCAAAACTCACCAAATGACTCCACACCATATTATGATGTTGCCCAAGTTTTGGGCTCGATCCGAAATCAATAGGTGTTCCAAATTGGAAAATTCAAGTATAATGGCAGTTCGTTCCTAACTGGAGTGGTTGGTGTATTCCATACTTCTAGCGATTGGATTTCACTCAAAACTCACCAAATGACTCCTCCCACCATAATATGATCTTGCCCAAGTTTTGGGCTCGATCCGAAATCAATAGGTGTTCGAAATTGGACAATTCAAGTTCAACGGCAGTTCGTTCCCAATTGGAGTGGTTGGTGTATTCCATACTTCTAGCGATTGGATTTCACTCAAAACTCACCAAATGACTCCTCCCACCATGTTATGATGTTGCCCAAGTTTTGGGCTCGATCCAAAATCAATAGGTGTTCCAAATTGGACAATTCAATTTCAACGGCAGTTCGTTCCTAATTGGAGTGGTTGGTGTATTCCATACTTCTAGCAATTGGATTTCACTCAAAACTCACCAAATGATTCCTCCCACCATATTATGATGTTGACCAAGTTTGGGGCTCGATCCGAAATCAATAGGTGTGAGAAATTGGTCAATTCAATTTCAACGAAAGTTCGTTCCTAATTTGAGTGGTCGGTGTATTCCATACTTCTAGCGATTGGATTTCACTCAAAACTCACCAAATGACTCCTCCCACCATATTATGATGTTGCCCAAGTTTTCGGCTCGATCCGAAATCAATACGTGTTCCAAATTGGACAATTCAAGTTCAACGGCAGTTCATTCCAAATTGGAGTGGTTGGTGTATTCCAAACTTCTAGAAATTGGATTTCACTCAAAACTCACCAAATGACTCCTCCCACCATATTATGATGTTGCCCAAGTTTGGGGCTCGATCCGAAATCAATAGGTGTGAGAAATTGGACAATTCAACTTCAACGGCAGTTCGTTCCAAATTGGAGTGGTTGGTGTACATTCCATACTTCTAGCGATTGGATTTCACTCAAAACTAACCAAATGACTCCTCCCACCATATTATGATGTTGCCCAAGTTTTGGGCTCGATCCGAAATCAATATGTTTTCCAAATTGGACAATTCAAGTTCAACGGCAGCTCGTTCCTAGCTGGAGTGGTTGGTGTATTCCATACTTCTACCGATTGGATTTCACTCAAAACTCACCAAAGGCCTCCTCCCACCATATTTATATGTTGCCCAAGTTTGGGGCTCGATCCGAAATCAATAGGTGTGAGAAATTGGTCAGTTCAATTTCAACGACAGTTCTTTCCTAATTGGAGTGGTTGGTGTATTAGATACATCAAGCGATTGGATTTCACTCAAAACTCACCAAATGACTCCTCCCACCATATTATGATGTTGCCCAAGTTTTGGGCTCGATCCGAAATCAATAGGTGTGAGAAATTGGACAATTCAAGTTCAACGGCAGTTCATTCCTAATTGGAGTGGTTGGTGGATTCCATACTTCTAGCGATTGGATTTCACTCAAAACTAACCAAAGGACTCCTCCCACCATATTATGATGTTGCCCAAGTTTTGGGCTCGATCGGAAATCAATAGGTGTTAGAAATTGGACAATTCAAGTTCAACGGCAGTTCGTTCCTAATTGGAGTGGTTGGTATATTCCATACTTCTAGCGATTGGATTTCACTCAAAACTCACCAAATGACTCCTCCCACCATGTTGTGATTTTGCCCAAGTGTTGGGCTCGATCCGAAATCAATAGGTGTTCCAAATTGGACAATTCAAGTTCAACGGCAGTTCGTTCCTAATTGGAGTGGTAGGTGTATTCCATACTTCTAGCGATTGGATTTCATTCGAAACTCACCAAATTACTCCATCCACCATATTATGATGTTGCCCAAGTTTTGGGCTCGATCCGAAATCAATAAGTGTGAGAAATTGGTCAATTTAATTTCAACGACAGTTCTTTCCAAATTGGAGTGGTTGGTGTATTCCATACTTCAAGCGATTGGATTTCACTCAAAACTCACCAAATGACTACTCCCACCATATTATGTTGTTGCCCAAGTTTTGGGCTCGATCCGAAATCAGTAGGTGTGAGAAATTGGTCAATTCAATTTCAACGGCATTTCGTTCCTAATTGGAGTGGTTTGTGTATTCCATACTTCTAGCGATTGGATTTCACTCAAAACTCATCAAATGACTCCTCCCACCATATTATGATGTTGCCCAAGTTTTGGGCTCGATCAGAAATCGATAGGTGTGAGAAATTGGACAATTCAAGTTCAACGGCAGTTCTTCCCTAATTGGAGTGGTTGGTGTATTCCATACTTCTAGCGATTGGATTTGACTCCAAACTCACCAAATGACTCCTCCCCCCATATTATGATGTTGCCCAAGTTTTGGGCTCGATCCGAAACCAATAGGTGAAAGAAATTGGACAATTCAAGTTCAACGGCATTTCATTCCTAATTGGTGTGGTTGGTGTATTCCATACTTCAAGCGATTGGATTTCACTCAAAACTCACCAAATGACTCCTGACACCAAATTATGATGTTGCCCAAGTTTGGGAATCCATCCAAAATCAATAGGTGTGTGAAATTGGACAATTCAAGTTCAACGGCAGTTCGTTCCTAATTGGTGTGGTTGGTGTATTCCATACTTCTAGCGATTGTGTTCACTCAAAACTTACCCAATGACTCCTCCCACCATATTATGATGTTGCCCAAGTTTGGGGCTCAATCCGAAATCAATAGGTGTGAGAAATTGGACAATTCAAGTTCAACGGCAGTTCGTTCCTAATTGGAGTGGTTGGTGTATTCCATACTTCTAGCGACTGGATTTCACTCAAAACTCAGTAACGGAATCCTCCCACCATATTATGATGTTGCCCAAGTTTGTGGCTCGATCCGAAATCAATAGGTGTGAGAAATTGGACAATTCAAGTGCAACGGCAATTCGTTCCTAATTGGAGTGGTTTGTGTATTCCATACTTCTAGCGACTGGATTTCACTCAAAACTCACCAAATGACTCCTCCCACCATATTATGATGTTGCCCAAGTTTTGGGCTCGATCAATCCGAAATCAATAGGTGTGAGAAATTGGACAATTCAAGTTCAACGGCTGTTCGTTCCTAATTGGAGTGGTTGTTGTATTCCATACTTCTAGCGATTGGATTTCACTCAAAACTCACCAAATGACTCCTCCCACCATATTATGATGTTGCCCAAGTTTGGGGCTTGATCCGAAATCAATAGGTGTGAGAAATTGGACAATTCAAGTTCAACGGCAGTTCGTTCCTAATTGGAGTGGTTGGTGTATTCCATACTTCTAGCGATTGGATTTCACTCAAAACTCACCAAATGACTCGTTCCACCATATTATGATGTTGCCCAAGTTTTGGGCTCGATCCGAAATCAATAGGTGTTCCAAATTGGACAATTCAAGTTCAACGGCAGTTCATTCCTAATTGGAGTGGTTGGTGTATTCCATACTTCTAGCGACTGGATTTCACTCAAAACTTACCAAATGACTCCTCCCACCATATTATGATGTTGCCCAAGTTTTGGGCTCGATCAATCCGAAATCAATAGGTGTGAGAAATTGGACAATTCAAGTTCAACGGCTGTTCGTTCCTAATTGGGGTGGTTGGTGTATTCCATAGCTCTAGCGATTGGATTTCTCTCAAAACTCACCAAATGACTCCTCCCACCATATTATGGTGTTGCCCAAGTTTTGGGCTCGATCCGAAACCAATAGGTGAAAGAAATTGGACAATTCAAGTTCAACGGCATTTCATTCCTAATTGGTGTGGTTGGTGTATTCCATACTTCAAGCGATTGGATTTCACTCAAAACTCACCAAATGACTCCTGACACCAAATTATGATGTTGCCCAAGTTTGGGAATCCATCCAAAATCAATAGGTGTGTGAAATTGGACAATTCAAGTTCAACGGCAGTTCGTTCCTAATTGGTGTGGTTGGTGTATTCCATACTTCTAGCGATTGTGTTCACTCAAAACTTACCCAATGACTCCTCCCACCATATTATGATGTTGCCCAAGTTTGGGGCTCAATCCGAAATCAATAGGTGTGAGAAATTGGACAATTCAAGTTCAACGGCAGTTCGTTCCTAATTGGAGTGGTTGGTGTATTCCATACTTCTAGCGACTGGATTTCACTCAAAACTCAGTAACGGAATCCTCCCACCATATTATGATGTTGCCCAAGTTTGTGGCTCGATCCGAAATCAATAGGTGTGAGAAATTGGACAATTCAAGTGCAACGGCAATTCGTTCCTAATTGGAGTGGTTGGTGTGTTCCATACTTCTAGCGATTGGATTTCACTCAAAACTCCCCAAATGACTCCTAACACCATATTATAATGTTGCCCATGTTTGGGGCTCGATCCGAAATCAATAGGTGTGAGAAATTGGACAATTCAAGTTCAACGACAGTTCGTTCCTAATTGGAGTGGTTGATGTATTCCATACTTCTAGCGATTGGATTTCACTCAAAACTCACCAAATGACTCCTGACACCATATTATGATGTTGCCCAAGTTTGGGGCTCGATCCGAAATCAATAGGTGTGAGAAATTGGACAATTCAAGTTCAACGGCAGTTCGTTCCTAATTGGAGTGGTTGGTGTATTCCATACCTCTCACGATTGGATTTCTCTCAAAACTCAACAAATGACTCCTCCCACCATATTATGATGTTGCCCAAGTTTGGGGCTCGATCCGAAATCAATAGGTGTGAGAAATTGGACAATTCAAGTTCAACGGCAGTTCGTTCCTAATTGGAGTGGTTGATGTATTCCATACCTCTAGCGATTGGATTTCTCTCAAAACTCACCAAATGACTCATCCCACCATATTATGATGTTGCCCAAGTTTGGGGCTCGATCCGAAATCAATAGGTGTGAGAAATTGGACAATTCAAGTTCAACGGTAGTTCGTTCCTAATTGGAGTGGTTGGTGTATTCCATACCTCTAGCGATTGGATTTCTCTCAAAACTCACCAAATGACTCCTCCCACCATATTATGGTGTTGCCCAAGTTTTGGGCTCGATCCGAAACCAATAGGTGAAAGAAATTGGACAATTCAAGTTCAACGGCATTTCATTCCTAATTGGTGTGGTTGGTGTATTCCATACTTCAAGCGATTGGATTTCACTCAAAACTCACCAAATGACTCCTGACACCATATTATGATGTTGCCCAAGTTTGGGAATCGATCCGAAATCAATAGGTGTGAGAAATTGGACAATTCAAGTTCAACGGCAGTTCGTTCCTAATTGGTGTGGTTGGTGTATTCCATACTTCTAGCGATTGGATTTCACTCAAAACTTACCCAATCACTCCTCCCACCACATTATGATGTTGCCCAAGTTCGGGGCTCGATCCGAAATCAATAGGTGTGAGAAATTGGACAATTCAAGTTCAACGGCAGTTCGTTCCTAATTGGAGTGGTTGGTGTATTCCATACTTCTAGCGACTGGATTTCACTCAAAACTCAGTAACGGAATCCTCCCACCATATTATGATGTTGCCCAAGTTTGTGGCTCGATCCGAAATGAATAGGTGTGAGAAATTGGACAATTCAAGTGCAACGGCAATTCGTTCCTAATTGGAGTGGTTGGTGTATTCCATACTTCTAGCGATTGGATTTCACTCAAAACTCACCGAACGACTCCTCCCACCATATTATCACGTTGCCTAACTTTTGGGCTCGATCCGAAATCAGTAGGTGTGAGAAATTGGACAATTCAAGTTTAATGGCAGTTCGTTCATAATTGGAGTGGTTGGTGTATTCCATACTTGTAGCGATTGGATTTCACTCAAAACTCACGAAATGTCTCCTCCCACCATATTATGATGTTGCCCAAGTTTTGGGCTCGATCCGAAATCAATAGGTGTTCCAAATTGGGCAATTCAAGTTCAACGGAAGTTCGTTCCTAATTGGAGTGGTTGGTGTATTCCATACTTCTAGTGATTGGATTTCACTCAAAACTAAAGAAATGACTCCTCCCACCATATTATGATGTTGCCCAAGTTTTGGGCTCGATCTGAAATCAATAGGTGTGAGAAATTGGACAATTCAAGTTCAACGGCAGTTCGTTCCTAATTGGAGTGGTTAGTTTATTCCATACTTCTAGCGATTGGATTTCACTCAAAACTCCCCAAATGACTCCTCCCACCATATTATCATGTTGCCCAAGTTTTGGGCCCGATCCGAAATCAATAGGTGTGAGAAATTGGACAATTCAAGTTCAATGGCAGTTCGTTCCTAATTGGATTGGTTGGTGTATTCCATACTTCTAGCAGTTGGATTTCACTCAAAACTCACCAAATGACTCCTCCCACCATATTATGATGTTGCCCAAGTTTTGGGCTCGATCCGAAATCAATAGGTGTGAGAAATTGGACAATTCAAGTTCAGCGGCAGTTCGTTCCTAATTGGAGTGCTTGGTGTATTCCATACTTCTAGCGATTGGATTTCACCCAAAACTCACCAAATGACTCCTCCCACCATATTATCATGTTGCCCAAGTTTTGGGCTCGAACCGAAATCAATAGGTGTTCCAAATTGGAGAATTCAAGTTCAACGGCTGTTCGTTCCTAATTGGAGTGGTTGGTGTATTCCATACTTCTAGCGATTGGATTTCACTCAAAACTCACCAAATGATTCCTCCCACCATATTATGATGTTGCCCAAGATTTGGGCTCGATCCGAAATCAATAGGTGTGAGAAATTGGACAATTCAAGTTCGACGGCAGTTCGTTCCTAATTGGAGTGGTTGGTGTATTCCATACTTCTAGCGATAGGATTTCACTCAAAACTCAGCAAATGACTCCTCCCACTATATTATCATGTTGCCCAACTTTTGGGCTCGAGCCGAAATCAATATGTGTGAGAAATCGGACAATATAAGTTCAATGGCAGTTCGTTCCTAATTGGAGTGGTTGGTGTATTCCATACTTCTAGCGATTGGATTTCACTCAAAACTCACCAAATGACTCCTCCCACCATATTATGATGTTGCCCAAGTTTTGTGCTCGATCCGAAATCAATAGGTGTTCCAAATTGGGCAATTCAAGTTCAACGGCAGTTCGTTCCTAATTGGAGTGGTTGGTGTATTCCATATTTCTTGTGATTGGATTTCACTCAAAACTAACCAAATGACTCCTCCCACCGTATTATGATGTTGCCCAAGTTTTGGGCTCGATCTGAAATCAATAGGTGTGAGAAATTGGACAATTCAAGTTCAACGGCAGTTCGTTCCTAATTGGAGTGGTTGGTTGTTAAGCTCATAATTTCATACATATACATGCCCTATTTACTTACTTCTTTTGCTTAGTTTCTTAGATTTCTAAGTTATTTGCCTCCCTTGGTGTGTTTTGTAGGCAAATAGAGCAAGAGAGCATAATTCATGCAATTCAAGCATGTTAAGGCCTAATTTGGATGAATGGATGAAGAGCTTAAAAGACAAACTCATTTTGGCTACAGCCCCTGCCAGTCCAGTTCCGTAGGTCATATTGCAAGCTTTGTTTCAGCAACCTACACAGCTCGGATGAGGCAGCATTCTTCATGAAAGTTGTTCCAATGGGTGTATACTATAATATATCCAACATTCAGCCCCATTGGATAAATATGGAGTCTATTACCTAGCAAACACAGAGCCATGCTCAGGATGGATTTTATCAGCGTGCAAAATGAGTTAGCAATTTGTTTTGGCCTTAACTTCCTCCTCCGACCTTGGATTGGCCCAAATGATATATGGCTGGAAAGAAGACATTTTGAACTTCACGTTTGAGTGCTTAAAGTCTTAATTTGCTTAAGTGAAGCCCAATTTGTAAGCCCTTGAAGTTGCTGGTCATGCTGACCTCAGGATGAGCTATTGTTTCTGGTTGGAAGCTTGGTCATGGTGAGCTAGGCATGAGCTATTGTAGCTGGTTGGAAGCTTGGTCATGGTGACATGAAAATGAGCTAGGGCTGCTGGTGGGATTTATTGGTCAAGTGTATCAACCAATTCATATTTTCTAATACAAGTGTTGTATGCATTAGCCATATCAAATTCAGATTTTCACTTCCCCTAGGCCTATAAATAGAGAAGTTCTCTAAGCTTGTAAACACACCCCAAGGGGGGGAAGCTCTCAAACACTTCTCTAGAGCTCCCTTCCCTTCTCTCCCTCAAATTCTCTTAGTTTCTCTTTCTAGTTTTCAATTGTTATAATGAGATCTTTGTGCTGAAATTCTCCTTAAGTTTTTCCAAGTTCTACTTAATTTTCATTGTTATGTAAATTCTTTTCTTTAGTTTCAAGTTTGATTAGTTTCCAAGTTTCAATTATGGTTTTTGTTCTTATTCATTATGCTTATAAGTTAATATGCTAGTTTGAATGATTGATCACCATTTAGGCTTGCATGTTAGCTATCTTGGTTTGAATTAAGAGTAGACACCATGCTTTAATTCGAATTGAACTATGAATAGGAAGAGTATGTATGGACATTCAACAACAGGGATTAGATACATACTTGGTTGTTTAAAATGTTCTTCTATGCTTAATGGGTTCCTAATGCTTAATTTTAGGTTAGACAACAAATGATCAAATTAGGGAATTAGGAACACAAGGTTATGACCACACACCATGGCTTAATCATACTTTAGCTAGAATCAATCCATTAATCTAATTGAACTTGGGAACTTATCTGCTTGAGTTAGTTATTTCTTTCTTCCTTGTTTTATTTATTTCCTTTCTTTTTCATTTCTGTTTTGTGTAGGAAAAATGAATTGGATCATTCAATCACCAATCCTCGTGGGATCGACCTCGCACTTACATATGCTATACTACCAAACGGCAGTTCGTTCCTAATTGGAGTGGTTGGTGTATTCCATACTTCTAGCGAATGGATTTCACTCAAAACTCACCAAATGACTCCTCCTACCATATTAATATGTAGCCCAAGTTTTGGGCTCGATCCGAAATCAATAGGTGTGAGAAATTGGACAATTCAAGTTCAACGGCAGTTCGTTCCTAATTGGAGTGGTTGGTGTATTCCATACTTCTAGCGATTGGATTTCACTCAAAACTCACCAAATGACTCCTCCCACCATATTATGATGTTGCCCAAGTTTTGGGCTCGATCTGAAATCAAGAGGTGTGAGAAATTGGACAATTCAAGTTCAACGGCAGTTCGTTCCTAATTGGAGTGGTTAGTTGATTCCATACTTATAGCGATTGGATTTCACTCAAAACTCACCAAATGACTCCTCCCACCATATTATGACGTTGCCCAAGTTTTGGGCTCGATCCGAAATCAATAGGTGTGAGAAATTGGACAATTCAAGTTCAACGGCAGTTCGTTCCTAATTGGAGTGGTTGGTGTATTCCATACTTCTAGCGATTAGATTTCACTCAAAACTAACCAAATGACTCCTCCCACCATATTATGATGTTGCCCAAGTTTGGGGCTCGATCCGAAATCAATAGGTGTGAGAAATTGGACAATTTAAGTTCAACGGCAGTTCGTTCCTAATTGGAGTGGTTAGTGTATTCCATACTTCTAGCGACTGGATTTCACTCAAAACTCACCAAATGACTCCTCCCACCATATTATGATGTTGCCCAAGTTTTGGGCTCGATCCGAAATCAATAGGTGTTCAAAATTGGACAATTCAAGTTCAACGGCAGTTTGTTCCTAATTGGAGTGGCTGGTGAATTCCATACTTCTAGCGATTGGATTTCACTCAAAACTCACCAAATGACTCCTCCCACCATATTATGACGTTGCCCAAGTTTTGGGCTCGATCCGAAATCAATAGGTGTGAGAAATTGGACAATTCAAGTTCAACGGCAGTTCGTTCCCAATTAGAGTGGTTGGTGTATTCCATACTTCTAGCGTTTGGATTTCACTCAAAACTCACGAAATGATTCCTCCCACCATATTATGATGTTGCCCAAGATTTGGGCTCGATCCGAAATCAATAGGTGTTCCAAATTGGACAATTCAAGTTCAACGGCAGTTCGTTCGTAATTGGAGTGGTTGGTGTATTCCATAGTTCTAGCGATTGGATTTCACTCAAAACTCACCGAATGACTCCTCCCACCATATTATGGTGTTGCCCAAGTTTTGGGCTCGATCCGAAATCAATAGGTGTGAGAAATTGGACAATTCAAGTTCAACGGCAGTTCGTTCGTAATTGGAGTGGTTAGTGTATTCCATAGTTCTAGCGATTGGATTTCACTCAAAACTCACGAAATGATTCCTCCCACCATATTATGTTGTTGCCCAAGATTTGGGCTCGATCCGAAATCAATAGGTGTTCCAAATTGGACAATTCAAGTTCAACGGCTGTTCGTTCCTAATTGCAGTGGTTGGTGGCGATTGGATTTCACTCAAAACTCACCAAATGACTCCTCCCACCATATTATGATGTTGCCCAAGTTTTGGGCTCGAACCGAAATCAATAGGTGTTCCAAATTGGACAATTCAAGTTCAACGACTGTTCGTTCCTAATTGGAGTGGTTGGTGTATTCCATACTTCTAGCGATTGGATTTCACTCAAAACTCACCAAATGACTCCTCCCACCATATTATTATGTTGCCCAAGTTTTGGGCTCGATCCGAAATCAATAGGTGTGAGAAATTGGACAATTCAATTTCAACGGCAGTTCGTTCCTAATTGGAGTGGTTGGTGTATTCCATACTTCTAGTGATTGGATTTCACTCAAAACTAACCAAATGAGTCCTCCCACCATATTATCATGTTGCCCAAGTTTTCGGCTCGATCCGAAATCAATAGGTGTGAGAAATTGGACAATTCAAGTTCAACGGCAGTTCGTTCCTAATTGGAGTGGTTGGTGTATTCCATACTTCTAGCGATTGGATTTCACTCAAAACTAACCAAATGACTCCTCCCACCATATTATGATGTTGCCCAAGTTTGGGGCTCGATCCGAAATCAATATGTGTGAGAAATTGGACAATTGAAGTTCAACGGCAGTTCGTTCCTAATTGGAGTGGTTAGTGTATTCCAGACTTCTAGCGATTGGATTTCACTCAAAACTCACCAAATGACTCCTCCCACCATATTATGTTGCTGCCCAAGTTTTGGGCTCGATCCGAAATCAATAGGTGTTCCAAATTGGACAATTCAAGTTCAACGGCAGTTCGTTCCTAATTGGAGTGGTTGGTGTATTCCTTACTTCTAGCGATTGTATTTCATTCAAAACTCACCAAATGACTCCTCCCACCGTATTATGTTGTTGCCCAAGTTTTGGGCTCGATCCGAAATCAATAGGTGTGAGAAATTGGACAATTCAAGTTGAACGGCAGTTCGTTCCAAATTGGAGTGCTTGGTGTATTCCATACTTCTATCGATTGGATTTCACCTAAAACTCACCAAATGACTCCTCCCACCATATTATGATGTTGCCCAAGTTTTGGGCTCGATCCGAAATCAATAGGTGTGAGAAATTGGACAATTCAACTTCAACGACAGTTCGTTCCTAATTGGAGTGGTTGGTGTATTCCATACTTCTAGCCATTGGATTTCACTCAAAACTCACCAAATGACTCCTCCCACCATATTATGATGTTGCCCATGTTTTGGGCTCGATCCGAAATCAATAGGTGTTCCAAATTGGACAATTCAAGTTCAACGGCAGTTCGTTCCAAATTGCAGTGGTTGGTGTATTCCATACTTCTAGCGTTTCGATTTCACTCAAACCTCACCAAATGACTCCTCCCACCATATTATGATGTTGCCCAAGTTTTGGGCTCGATCCGAAATCAATAGGTGTTCCAAATTGGACAATTCAAGTTCAACGGCAGTTCGTTCCTAATTGGAGTGGTTGGTGTATTCCATACTTCTAGCGATTGGATTTCACTCAAAACTCACCAAATGACTCCTCCCACCATATTATGATGTTGCCCAAGTTTTGGGCTCGATCCGAAATCAATAGGTGTGAGAAATTGGACAATTCAAGTTCAACGGCAGTTCGTTCCTAATTGGAGTGGTTGGTGTATTCCAAACTTCTAGCGATTGGATTTCACTCAAAACTCACCAAATGACTCCTCCCACCATATTATGATGTTGCCCATGTTTTGGGCTCGATCCTAAATCAATAGGTGTTCCAAATTGAACAATTCAAGTTCAACGGCAGTTCGTTCCTAATTGCAGTGGTTGGTGTTTTCCATACTTCTAGCGTTTCGATTTCACTCAAAACTCACCAAATGACTCCTCCCACCATATTATGATGTTGCCCAAGTTTTGGGCTCGATCCGAAATCAATAGGTGTTCCAAATTGGACAATTCAAGTTCAACGGCAGTTCGTTCCTAATTGGAGTGGTTGGTGTATTCCATACTTCTAGCGATTGGATTTCACTCAAAACGAACCAAATGACTCCTCCCACCATATTATGATGTTGCACAAGTTTTGGGATCGATCCGAAATCAATAGGTGTGAGAAATGGGTCAATTCAATTTCAACGGCATGTTGTTCCTAATTGGGGTGGTTGGTGTATTCCATACTTCTTGCGATTGGATTTCACTCAAAACTCACCAAATGACTCCTCCCACCATATTATGATGTTGCCCAAGTTTTGGGCTCGATCCGAAATCAATAGGTGTTCCAAATTGGACAATTCACGTTCAACGGCAGTTCGTTCCTAATTGGAGTGGTTGGTGTATTCCATACTTCTAGCGTTTGGATTTCACTCAAAACTCACCAAATGACTACTCCCACCATATTATGATGTTGCCCAAGTTTTGGGATCGATCTGAAAGCAATAGGTGTGAGAAATTGGTCAATTCAATTTCAACGGCATTTCGTTCCTAATTGGAGGGGTTGGTGTATTCCATACTTCTAGCGATTGGATTTCTCTCAAAACTCACCAAATGACTCCTCCCACCATATTATAATGTTGCCCAAGTTTTGGGCTCGATCCGAAATCAATAGGTGTTCCAAATTGGACAATTCACGTTCAACGGCAGTTCGTTCCTAATTGGAGTGGTTGGTGTATTCCATAGTTCTAGCGATTGGATTTCACTCAAAACGAACCAAATGACTCCTCCCACCATATTATGATGTTGCCCGAGTTTTGGGCTCGATCCGAAATCAATAGGTGTGAGAAATTGGACAATTCAAGTTCAACGGCAGTTCGTTCCTAATTGGAGTGGTTGGTGTATTCCATACTTCTAGCGATTGGATTTCACTCAAAACGAACCAAAAGACTCCTCCCACCATATTATGATGTTGCCCGAGTTTTGGGCTCGATCCGAAATCAATAGGTGTGAGAAATTGGACAATTCAAGTTCAACGGCAGTTCGTTCCTAATTGGAGTGGTTGGTGTATTCCATACTTCTAGCGATTGGATTTTTCTCAAAACGAACCAAACGACTCTTCCCACCATATTATGATGTTGCCCGAGTTTTGGGCTCGATCCGAAATCAATAGGTGCGAGAAATTGGACAATTCAAGTTCAATGGCAGTTCGTTCCTAATTGGGGTGGTTGGTGTATTCCATACTTCTAGCGATTGGATTTCACTCAAAACTCACCAAATGACTCCTCCCACCATATTATGATGTTGCCCATGTTTTGGGCTCGATCCGAAATCAATAGGTGTTCCAAATTGAACAATTCAAGTTCAACGGCAGTTCGTTACTAATTGCAGTGGTTGGTGTTTTCCATACTTCTAGCGTTTCGATTTCACTCAAAACTCACTAAATGACTCCTCCCACCATATTATGATGTTGCCCAAGTTTTGGGCTCGATCCGAAATCAATAGGTGTTCCAAATTGGACAATTCAAGTTCAACGGCAGTTCGTTCTTAATTGGAGTGGTTGGTGTATTCCATACTTCTAGCGATTGGATTTCACTCAAAACTCACCAAACGACTCCTCCCACCATATTATGATGTTGCCCAAGTTTTGGGCTCGATCCGAAATCAATAGGTGTTCAAAATTGGACAATTCATGTTGAACGGCAGTTCGTTACTAATTGGAGTGGTTGGTGTATACCATACTTCTAGCGATTGGATTTCACTCAAAACTCACCAAATGACTCCTCCCACCATATTATGATGTTGCCCAAGTTTTGGGCTCGATCCGAAGTCAATAGGTGTTCCAAATTGGACAATTCAAGTTCAACGGCAGTTCGTTCCTAATTGGAGTGGTTGGTGTATTCCATACTTCTAGCGATTGGATTTCCCTCAAAACTCACCAAATGACTCCTCCCACCATATTATGATGTTGCCCAAGCTTTGGGCTCGATCCGAAATCAATAGGTGTGAGAATTTGGTCAATTCAAGTTCAACGGCAGTTCGTTCCTAATTGGAGTGGTTGGTGTATTCCGTATTTCTAGCGATCGGATTTGACGCAAAACTCCCCAAATGACTCCTCCCACCATATTATGATGTTGGCCAAGTTTTGGGCTCGATCCGAAATCAATAGGCGTTCCAAATTGGACAATTCAAGTTCAACGGCAGTTCGTTCTTAATTGGAGTGGTTGGTGTATTCCATACTTCTAGTGATTGGATTTCACTCAAAACTCACCAAACGACTCCTCCCACCATATTATGATGTTGCCCAAGTTTTGGGCTCGATCCGAAATCAATAGGTGTGAGAATTTGGTCAATTCCAGTTCAACGGCAGTTCGTTCCTAATTGGAGTGGTTGGTGTATTCCGTATTTCTAGCGATTGGATTTGACGCAAAACTCCCCAAATGACTCCTCCCACCATATTATGTTGTTGCCCAGGTTTGGGGCTCGATCCGAAATCAATAGGTGTTCCAAGTTGGACAATTCAAGTTCAACGGCAGTTCGTTCCTAATTGGAGTGGTTGGTGTATTCCGTACTTCTAGCGATTGGATTTCACTCAAAACTCAACAAATAACTCATCCCACCATATTATGATGTTGCCCAAGTTTTGGGCTCGATCCGAAATAAATAGGTGTTCCAAATTGGACAATTCAAGTTCAACGGCAGTTCGTTCCTAATAGGAGTGGTTGGTGTATTCCGTACTTCTAGCGATTGGATTTAAATCGAAACTCACCAAATGACTCCTCCCACCATATTATGATGTTGCCCAAGTTTTGGGCTCGATCCGAAATCAATAGGTGTTCCAAATTGGACAATTCAAGTTCAACGGCAATTCGTTCCTAATTGGAGTGGTTGGTGTATTCCATACTTCTAGCGATTGAATTTCACTCAAAACTCACCAAATGTCTCCTCCCACCATATTATGATGTTGCCCAAGTTTTGGGCTCGATCCGAAATCAATAGGTGTTCCAAATTGGACAATTCAAGTTCAACGGCAGTTCGTTCCTAATTGGAGTGGTTGGTGTATTCCATACTTCTAGCGATTGGATTTCACTCAAAACTCCCCAAATGACTCCTCCCACCATATTATGATGTTGCCCAAGTTTTGGGCTCGATCCGAAATCAATAGGTGTTCCAAATTGGACAATTCAAGTTCAACGGCAGTTCGTTCCTAATTGGAGTGGTTCGTGTATTCCATTCTTGTAGCGATTGGATTTCACTCAAAACGCACCAAATGACTCCTCCCACCATATTATGATGTTGCCCAAGTTTTGGGCTCGATCCGAAATCAATAGGTGTTCCAAATTGGACAATTCAAGTTCAACGGCAGTTCGTTCTTAATTGGAGTGGTTGGTGTATTCCATACTTCTAGCGATTGGATTTCACTCAAAACTCACCAAACGACTCCTCCCACCATATTATGATGTTGCCCAAGTTTTGGGCTCGATCCGAAATCAATAGGTGTTCCAAATTGGACAATTCAAGTTCAACGGCAGTTCTTTCCTAATTGGAGTGGTTGGTGTACTCCGTACTTCTAGCGATTGGATTTCACTCAAAACTCACCAAATCACTCCTCCCACCATATTATGATGTTGCCCAAGTTTTGGGCTCGATCCGAATTCAATAGGTGTTCCAAATTGGACAATTCAAGTTCAACGGCAATTCGTTCCTAATTGGAGTGGTTGGTGTATTCCATACTTCTAGCGATTGAATTTCACTCAAAACTCACCAAATGTCTCCTCCCACCATATTATGTTGTTGCCCAAGTTTTGGGCTCGATCCGAAATCAATAGGTGTTCCAAATTGGACAATTTAAGTTCAACGGCAATTCGTTCCTAATTGGAGTGGTTGGTGTATTCCATACTTCTAGCGATTGAATTTCACTCAAAACTCACCAAATGTCTCCTCCCACCATATTATGTTGTTGCCCAAGTTTTGGGCTTGATCCGAAATCAATAGGTGTTCCAAATTGGACAATTCAAGTTCAACGGCAGTTCGTTCCTAATTGGAGTGGTTGGTGTATTCCATACTTCTAGCGATTGGATTTCACTCAAAACTCACTAAATGACTCCTCCCACCATATTATGATGTTGCCCAAGTTTTGGGCTCGATCCGAAATCAATAGGTGTGAGAAATTGGTCAATTCAATTTCAACGGCATTTCGTTCCTAATTGGAGTGGTTGGTGTATTCCATACTTCTAGCGATTGGATTTCACTCAAAACTCACCAAATGACTCCTCCCACCATATTATGATGTTGCCCAAGCTTTGGGCTCGATCCGAAATCAATAGGTGTGAGAAATTGGTCAATTCAATTTCAACGGCATTTCGTTCCTAATTGGAGTGGTTGGTGTATTCCATACTTCTAGCGATTGGATTTCACTCAAAACTCACCAAATGACTCCTCCCACCATATTATGATGTTGCCCAAGTTTTGGGCTCGATCCGAAATCAATAGGTGTTCCAAATTGGACAATTCAAGTTCAACGGTAGTTCGTTCCTAATTGGAGTGGTTGGTGTATTCCATACTTCTAGCGATTGGATTTAACTCAAAACTCACCAAATGACTCCTCCCACCATATTACGATGTTGCCCAAGTTTTTGGCTCGATCCGAAATCAATAGGTGTTCCAAATTGGACAATTCAAGTTCAACTTCAGTTCGTTCTAAATTGGTGTGGTTGGTGTCTTCCATACTTCTAGCGATTGGATTTCACTCAAAACTCACCAAACGACTCCTCCCACCATATTATGATGTTGCCCAAGTTTTGGGCTCGATCCGAAATCAATAGGTGTTCACAATTGGACAATTCAAGTTGAACGGCAGTTCGTTCCTAATTGGAGTGGTTGGTGTATTCCATACTTCTAGCAATTGGATTTCACTCAAAACTCACCAAATGGCTCCTCCCACCATATTATGATGTTGCCCAAGTTTTGGGCTCGATCCGAAATCAATAGATGTGAGAAATTGGACAATTCAAGTTCAACGGCAGTTCGTTCCTAATTGGAGTGGTTGGTGTATTCCATAGTTCTAGCGATTGGATTTCACTCAAAACTCACCAAATGACTCCTCCCACCATATTATGTTGTTGCCCAAGTTTTGGGCTCCATCCGAAATCAATATTTGTTCCAAATTGGACAATTCAAGTTCAACGGCAGTTCGTTCCTAATTGGAGTGGTTGGTGTTTTCCATACTTCTAGCGATTGGATTTCACTCAAAACTCACCAAATGACTCCTCCCACCGTATTATGATGTTGCCCAAGTTTTGGGCTCGATCCGAAATCAATAGGTGTGAGATATTGGACAATTCAAGTTCAACGGCAGTTCGTTCCTAATTGGAGTGATTGGTGTATTCCATACTTCTAGCGATTGGATTTCAATCAAAACTCTCCAAATGACTCCTCCCACCATATTATGATGTTGCCCAAGTTTTGGGCTCGATCCGAAATCAATAGGTGTTCCAAATTGGACAATTCAAGTTCAACGGCAGTTCGTTCCTAATTGGAGTGGTTGGTGTATTCCATACTTCTAGCGATTGGATTTCAGTCAAAACTCACCAAATGACTCCTCCCACCATATTATGATGTTGCCCAAGTTTTGGGCTCGATCCGAAATCAATAGGTATGAGAAATTGGACAATTCAAGTTCGACGGCAGTTCGTTCCTAATTGGAGTGGTTGGTGTATTCCACACTTCTAGCGATTGGATTTCACTCAAAACTCACCAAAGGACTCCTCCCACCATATTATGATGTTGCCCAAGTTTTGGGCCCGATCCGAAATCAATAGGTGTGAGAAATTGGTCAATTCAATTTCAACGGCATTTCGTTCCTAATTGGAGTGGTTGGTGTATTCCATACTTCTAGCGATTGGATTTCACTCAAAACTCACCAAATGACTCCTCCCACCATATTATGATGTTGCCCAAGTTTTGGGCTCGATCCGAAATCAATAGGTGTTCCAAATTGGACAATTCAAATTCAACGGCAGTTCGTTCCTAATTGGAGTGGTTGGTGTATTCCATACTTCTAGCGATTGGATTTCAATTAAAACTCACCAAATGACTCCTCCCACCATATTATGATGTTGCCCAAGTTTTGGGCTCGATCCGAAATCAATAGGTGTGAGAAATTGGACAATTCAAGTTCAACGGCAGTTCGTTCCTAATTGGAGTGGTTGGTGTATTCCATACTTCTAGCAATTGGATTTCACTCAAAACTCACCAAATGGCTCCTCCCACCATATTATGATGTTGCCCAAGTTTTGGGCTCGATCCGAAATCAATAGATGTGAGAAATTGGACAATTCAAGTTCAACGGCAGTTCGTTCCTAATTGGAGTGGTTGGTGTATTCCATACTTCTAGCGATTGGATTTCACTCAAAACTCACCAAATGACTCCTCCCACCATATTATGTTGTTGCCCAAGTTTTGGGCTCGATCCGAAATCAATATTTGTTCCAAATTGGACAATTCAAGTTCAACGGCAGTTCGTTCCTAATTGGAGTGGTTTGTGTATTCCATACTTCTAGCGATTGGATTTCACTCAAAACTCACCAAATGACTCCTCCCACCGTATTATGAGGTTGCCCAAGTTTTGGGCTCGATCCGAAATCAATAGGTGTGAGATATTGGACAATTCAAGTTCAACGGCAGTTCGTTCCTAATTGGAGTGGTTGGTGTATTCCATACTTCTAGCGATTGGATTTCAATCACAACTCTCAAAATGACTCCTCCCACAATATTATGATGTTGCCCAAGTTTTGGGCTCGATCCGAAATCAATAGGTGTTCCAAATTGGACAATTCAAGTTCAACGGCAGTTCGTTCCTAATTAGAGTGGTTGGTGTATTGCACACTTCTAGCGATTGGATTTCACCCAAAACTCACCAAACGACTCCTCCCACCATATTATGATGTTGCCCAAGTTTTGGGCTCGATCCGAAATCAATAGGTGTTCCAAATTGGACAATTCAAGTTCAACGGCAGTTCGTTCCTAATTGGAGTGGTTGGTGTATTCCATACTTCTAGCGATTGGATTTCACTCAAAACTCACCACATGACTCCTCCCACCATATTATGATGTTGCCCAAGTTTTGGGCTCGATCCGAAATCAATAGGTGTTCCAAATTGGACAATTCAAGTTCAACGGCAATTCGTTCCTAATTGGAGTGGTTGGTGTATTCCATACTTCTAGCGATTGGATTTCACTCAAAACTCACCAAATGACTCCTCCCACCATATTATGATGTTGCCCAAGTTTTGGGCTCGATCCGAAATCAATAGGTGTTCCAAATTGGACAATTCAAGTTCAACGGCAGTTCGTTCCTAATTGGAGTGGTTGGTGTATTCCATACTTCTAGCAATTGGATTTCACTCAAAACTCACCAAAGGACTCCTCCCACCATATTATGATGTTGCCCAAGTTTTGGGCTCGATCCGAAATCAATAGGTGTGAGAAATTGGTCAATTCAATTTCAACGGCATTTCGTTCCTAATTGGAGTGGTTGGTGTATTCCATACTTCTAGCGATTGGATTTCACCCAAAACTCACCAAACGACTCCTCCCACCATATTATGATGTTGCCCAAGTTTTGGGCTCGATCCGAAATCAATAGGTGTTCCAAATTGGACAATTCAAGTTCAACGACAATTCGTTCTTAATTGGAGGCGTTGGTGTATTCCATACTTCTAGCGATTGGATTTCACTCAAAACTCACGAAACGACTCCCCCACCATATTATGGTGTTGCCCAAGCTTTGGGCTCGATCCGAAATCAATAGGTGTTCAAAATTGGACAATTCAAGTTGAACGGCAGTTCGTTCCTAATTGGAGTGGTTGGTGTATTCCATACTTCTAGCGATTGGATTTCACTCAAAACTCACCAAATGACTCCTCCCACCATATTATGATGTTGCCCAACTTTTGGGCTCGATCCGAAATCAATAGGTGTTCCAAATTGGACAATTCAAGTTCAACGACAGTTCGTTCCTAATTGGAGTGGTTGGTGTATTCCAAACTTCTAGCGATTGGATTTCACTCAACACGCACCAAATGACTCCTCCCACCATATTATGATGTTGCCCAAGTTTTGGGCTCGATCCGAAATCAATAGGTGTGAGAAATTAGACAATTCAAGTTCAACGGCAGTTCGTTCCTAATTCGAGTGGTTGGTGTATTCCATACTTCTAGCGATTGGATTTCACTCAAAACTCACCAAATGACTCCTCCCACCATATTATGTTGTTGCCCAAGTTTTGGGCTCGATCCGAAATCAATAGGTGTTCCAAATTGGACAATTCAAGTTCAACGGCGGTTCGTTCCTAATTGGAGTGGTTGGTGTGTTCCATACTTCTAGCGATTGGATTTCACTCAAAACTCACCAAATGACTCCTCCCACCATATTATGATGTTGCCCAAGTTTTGGGCTCGATCCGAAATCAATAGGTGTGCGAAATTGGACAATTCAAGTTCAACGGCAGTTCGTTCCAAATTGGAGTGGTTGGTGTATTCCATACTTCTAGCGAATGGATTTCACTCAAAACTCACCAAATCACTCCTCCCTCCATATTTTGATGTTGCCCAAGATTTGGGCTCGATCCGAAATCAATAGGTGTTCCAAATTGGACAATTCAAGTTCAACGGCAGTTCGTTCCTAATTGGAGTGGTTGGTGAATTCCATACTTCTAGCGATTGGATTTCACTGCAAACGCACCAAATGACTCCTCCCACCATATTATGATGTTGCCCAAGTTTTGGGCTCGATCCGAACTCAATAGGTGTTCAAAATTGGACAATTCAAATTCAACGGTAGTTCGTTCCTAATTGGAGTGGTTGGTGTATTCCATACTTCTAGCGATTGCATTTCACTCAAAACTCACCAAATGACTCCTCCCACCATATTATGTTGTTGCCCAAGTTTTGGGCTCGATCCCAAATCAATAGGTGTTCCAAATTGGACAAATCACGTTCAACGACAGTTCGTTCCTAATTGGAGTGGTTGGTGTATTCCATACATCTAGCGATTGGATTTCACTCAACACGCACCAAATGACTCCTCCCACCATATTATGACGTTGCCCAAGTTTTGGGCTCGATCCGAAATCAATAGGTGTGAGAAATTAGACAATTCAAGTTCAACGGCAGTTCATTCCTAATTCGAGTGGTTGGTGTATTCCATACTTCTAGCGATTGGATTTCACTCAAAACTCACCAAATGACTCCTCCCACCATATTATGTTGTTGCCCAAGGTTTGGGCTCGATCCGAAATCAATAGGTGTTCCAAATTGGACAATTCAAGTTCAACGGCAGTTCGTTCCTAATTGGAGTGGTTGGTGTGTTCCATACTTCTAGCGATTGGATTTCACTCAAAACTCACCAAATGACTCCTCCCACCATATTATGATGTTGCCCAAGTTTTGGGCTCGATCCGAAATCAATAGGTGTGCGAAATTGGACAATTCAAGTTCAACGGCAGTTCGTTCCTAATTGGAGTGGTTGGTGTATTCCATACTTCTAGCGATTGGATTTCACTCGAAACTCACCAAATGACTCCTCCCACCATATTATGATGTTGCCCAAGATTTGGGCTCGATCCGAAATCAATAGGTGTTCCAAATTGGACAATTCAAGGTCAACGGCAGTTCGTTCCTAATTGGAGTGGTTGGTGTATTCCATACTTCTAGCGATTGGATTTCAATCAAAACTCACCAAATGACTCCTCCCACCATATTATGATGTTGCCCAAGTTTTGGGCTCGATTCGAAATCAATAGGTGTTCCAAATTGGACAATTCAAGTTCAACGGCAGTTCGTTCCTAATTGGAGTGGTTGGTGTAGTCCATACTTCTAGCGAATGGATTTCACTCAAAAGTCACCAAATGACTCCTCCCACCATATTATGATGTTGCCCAAGATTTGGGCTCGATCCGAAATCAATAGGTGTTCCAAATTGGACAATTCAAGTTCAACGACAGTTCGTTCCTAATTGGAGTGGTTGGTGTATTCCATACTTCTAGCGATTGGATTTCACTGCAAACGCACCAAATGACTCCTCCCACCATATTATGATGTTGCCCAAGTTTTGGGCTCGATCCGAACTCAATAGGTGTTCAAAATTGGACAATTCAAATTCAACGGCAGTTCGTTCCTAATTGGAGTGGTTGGTGTATTCCATACTTCTAGCGATTGCATTTCACTCAAAACTCACCAAATGACTCCTCCCACCATATTATGTTGTTTCCCAAGTTTTGGGCTCGATCCCAAATCAATAGGTGTTCCAAATTGGACAATTCACGTTCAACGACAGTTCGTTTCTAATTGGAGTGGTTGGTGTATTCCATACATCTAGCGATTGGATTTCACTCAAAACTCACCAAATGACTCCTCCCACCATATTATGTTGTTGCCCAAGTTTGTGGTTCGATCCGAAATCAATAGGTGTGAGAAATTGGACAATTTAAGTTCAACGGCAGTTCGTTCCTAATTGGAGTGGTTGGTGTATTCCAAACTTCTAGCGATTGGATTTCGCTCAAAACGCACCAAATGACTCCTCCCACCATATTATGATGTTGCCCAAGATTTGGCCTCGATCCGAAAGCAATAGGTGTTCCAAATTGGACAATTCAAGTTCAACGGCAGTTCGTTCCTAATTGGAGTGGTTGGTGTATTCCACACTTCTAGCGATTGGATTTCAGTCAAAACTCACCAAATGACTCCTCCCACCATATTATGATGTTGCCCAAGTTTTGGGCTCGATCCAAAATCAATAGGTGTGCGAAATTGGACAATTCAATTTCAACGGCATTTCGTTCCTAATTGGAGTGGTTGGTGTATACCATACTTCTAGCGATTGGATTTCACTCAAAACTAACCAAATGACTCCTCCCACCATATTATGATGTTGCCCAAGATTTGGGCTCGATCCGAAATCAATAGGTGTTCCAAATTGGACAATTCAAGTTCAACGACAGTTCGTTCCTAATTGGAGTGGTTGGTGTATTCCATACTTCTAGCGATTGGATTTCACTGCAAACGCACCAAATGACTCCTCCCACCATATTATGATGTTGCCCAAGTTTTGGGCTCGATCCGAACTCAATAGGTGTTCAAAATTGGACAATTCAAGTTCAACGGCAGTTCGTTCCTAATTGGAGTGGTTGGTGTATTCCATACTTCTGGCGATTGGATTTCACTCAAAACTCACCAAATGTCTCCTCCCACCATATTATGATGTTGCCCGAGTTTTGGGCTCGATCCGAAATCAGTAGGTGTTCCAAATTGGACAATTCAAGTTCAACGGCAGTTTGTTCCTAATTGGAGTGGTTGGTGTATTCCATACTTCTGGCGATTGGATTTCACTCAAAACTCACCAAATGACTTCTCCCACCATATTATGATGTTGTCCAAGTTTTGGGCTCGATACGAAATCAATAGGTGTTCGAAATTGGACAATTCAAGTTCAACGGCAGTTCGTTCCTAATTGGAGTGGTTGGTGTATTCCATACTTCTAGTGTTTGGATTTCACTCAAAACCCACCAAATGACTCCTCCCACCATGTTATGATGCTGCCCAAGTTTTGGGATCGATCCGAAATCAATTGGTGTGAGATATTGGTCAATTCAATTTCAACGGCATTTCGTTCCTAATTGGAGTGGTTGGTGTATTCCGTACTTCTAGCGATTGGATTTCATTCGAAACTCACCAAATGACTCCTCCCACCATATTATGATGTTGCCCAAGTTTTGGGCTCGATCCGAAATCAATAGGTGTGAGAAATTGGAAAATTCAAGTTCAACGGCAGTTCGTTCCTAATTGGAGTGGTTGGTGTATTCCATACTTCTAGCGATTGGATTTCACTCAAAACGCACCAAATGACTCCTCCCACCATATTATGATGTTGCCCAAGTTTTGGGCTCGATCCGAAATCAATAGGTGTTCAAAATTGGACAATTCAAGTTGAACGGCAGTTCGTTCCTAATTGGAGTGGTTGGTGTATTCCATACTTCTAGCATTTGGATTTCACTCAAAACTCACCAAATGACTCCTCCCACCATATTATGATGTTGCCCAAGTTTTGGGCTCGATCCGAAATCAATAGGTGTTCCAAATTGGACAATTCAATTTCAACGGCAGTTCGTTCCTAATTGGAGTGGTTGGTGTATTCCATACTTCTAGCGATTGGATTTCACACAAAACTCACCAAATGACTCCTCCCACCATAATATGATGTTGCCCAAGTTTTGGGCCCGATCCGAAATCAATACGTGTTCCAAATTGGACAATTCAAGTTCAACGGCAGTTCGTTACTAATTGGAGTGGTTGGTGTATTCCATACTTTTAGCGATTGGATTTCACTCAAAACGCACCAAATGACTCCTCCCACCATATTATGATGCTGCCCAAGTGTTGGGCTCGATCCGAAATCAATAACTGTTCGAAATTTGACAATTCAAGTTCAACGGCAGTTCATTCCTAATAGGAGTGGTTGGTGTATTCCATACTTCTAGCGATTGGATTTCACTCAAAACTCACCAAATGACTCCTCCCACCATATTATGATGTTGCCCAAGTTTTGGGCTCGATCCGAAATCAATAGGTGTTCCAAATTGGACAATTCAAGTTCAACGGCAGTTCGTTCCTAATTGGAGTGGTTGGTGTATTCCATACTTCTAGCGATTGGATTTTTCTCAAAACTCACCAAATGACTCCTCCCACCACATTGTCATGTTGCCCAAGTTTTGGGCTCAATCAGAAATCAATAGGTGTGAGAAATTGGACAATTCAAGTTCAACGGCAGTTCGTTCCTAATTGGAGTGGTTGGTGTATTCCATACTTCTAGCGATTGGATTTCTCTCAAAACTCACCAAATGACTCCTCCCACCATAATATGATGTTGCCCAAGTTTTGGGCTCGATCCGAAATCAATAGGTGTTCCAAGTTGGACAATTCAAGTACAACGGCAGTTCGTTCCTAATTGGAGTGGTTGGTGTATTCCATACTTCTAGCGATTGGATTTCACTCAAAACTCACCAAATGACTCCTCCCACCATATTACGATGTTGCACAAGTGTGGGGTTCGATCCGAAATCAATAGGTGTGAGAAATTGGACAATTCAAGTTCAACGGCAGTTCGTTCCTAATAGGAGTGGTTGGTGTATTCCATACTTCTAGCGATTGGATTTCACTCAAAACTCACCAAATGACTCCTCCCACCATATTATGATGTTGCCCAAGTTTTGGGCTCGATCCGAAATCAATAGGTGTTCCAAATTGGACAATTCAAGTTCAACGGCAGTTCGTTCCTAATTGGAGTGGTTGGTGTATTCCATACTTCTAGCGATTGGATTTCTCTCAAAACTCACCAAATGACTCCTCCCACCACATTGTCATGTTGCCCAAGTTTTGGGCTCAATCAGAAATCAATAGGTGTGAGAAATTGGACAATTCAAGTTCAACGGCAGTTCGTTCCTAATTGGAGTGGTTGGTGTATTCCATACTTCTAGCGATTGGATTTCACTCAAAACTCACCAACTGACTCCTCCCACCATATTATGATGTTGCCCAAGTTTGGGGCTCGATCCGAAATCAATAGGTGTCAGAAATTGGTCAATTCAATTTCAACGACAGTTCGTTCCAAATTGGAGTAGTTGTTGTATTCCATACTTCTAGCGATTGGATTTCACTCAAAACTCACCAAATGACTCCTCCCACCATATTATGATGTTGCCCAAGTTTTGGGCTCGATCCGAAATCAATAGGTGTGAGAAATTGGACAATTCAAGTTCAACGGCAGTTCGTTCCTAATTAGAGTTGTTGGTGTATTCCACACTTCTAACGATTGGATTTCACTCAAAACTCCCCAAATGACTCCTCCCACCATATTATGATGTTGCCCAAGTTTTGGGCTCGATCCGAAATCAATAGGTGTGAGAAATTCGAGAATTCAAGTTCAACGGCAGTTTGTTCCTAATTGGAGTGGTTGGTGTATTGCACACTTCTAGCGATTGGATTTCACTCAAAACACACCAAATGAATCCTCCCACGGTATTATGATGTTGCCCAAGTTTTGGGCTCGATCCGAAATCAGTAGGTGTGAGAAATTGGACAGTTCAAGTTCAACGGCAGTTCGTTCCTAATTGGAGTGGTTGGTGTATTCCACACTTCTAGCGATTGAATTTCACTCAAAACTCCCCAAATGACTCCGCCCACCATATTATGATGTTGCCCAAGTTTTGGGTTCGATCCGAAATCAATAGGTGTGAGAAATTGGAGAATTCAAGTTCAAAGGCAGTTTGTTCCTAATTGGAGTGGTTGGTGTATTCCACACTTCTAGCAATTGGATTTAACTCAAAACTCACCAAATGAATCCTCCCACGGTATTATGATGTTGCCCAAGTTTTGGGCTCGATCCGAAATCAATAGGTGTGAGAAATTGGACAATTCAAGTTCAACGGCAGTTTGTTCCTAATTGGAGTGGTTGGTGTATTCCATACTTCTAGCGAATGGATTTCAGTCAAAACACACCAAAGGACTCCTCCCACCATATTATGATGTTGCCCAAGTTTTGGGCTCGATTCGAAATCAATGGGTGTGAGAAATTGGACAATTCAAGTTCAACGGCAGTTTGTTCCTAATTGGAGTGGTTGGTGTATTCCATACTTCTAGCGATTGGATTTCACTCAAAACTCACCAAATGACTCCTCCCACCATATTAATATGTAGCCCAAGTTTTGGGCTCGATCCGAAATCAATAGGTGTGAGAAATTGGACAATTCAAGTTCAACGGCAGTTCGTTCCTAATTGGAGTGGTTGGTGTATTCCATACTTCTAGCGATTGGATTTCACTCAAAACTCACCAAAGGACTCCTCCCACCATATTATGATGTTGCCCCAGTTTTGGGCTCGACTCGAAATCAATAGGTGTGAGAAATTGGACAATTCAAGTTCAATGGCAGTTCGTTCCTAATTGGGGTGGTTGGTGTATTCCACACATCTAGCGATTGGATTTAACTCAAAACTCACCAAATGAATCCTCCCACCATATTATGATGTTGCCCAAGTTTTGGGCTCGATCCGAAATCAATAGGTGTGAGAAATTGGACAATTCAAGTTCAACGGCAGTTTGTTCCTAATTGGAGTGGTTGGTGTATTCCATACTTCTAGCGATTGGATTTCACTCAAAACTCACCAAAGGACTCCTCCCACCATATTATGATGTTGCCCAAGTTTTGGGCTCGATCTGAAATCAATAGGTGTGAGAAATTGGACAATTCAAGTTCAACGGCAGTTCGTTCCTAATTGGAGTGGTTGGTGTATTCCATACTTCTAGCGATTGGATTTCACTCAAAACTCACCAAATGACTCCTCCCACCATATTACGATGTTGCACAAGTGTGGGGTTCGATCCGAAATCAATAGGTGTGAGAAATTGGACAATTCAAGTTCAACGGCAGTTCGTTCCTAATAGGAGTGGTTGGTGTATTCCATACTTCTAGCGATTGGATTTCACTCAAAACTCACCAAATGACTCCTCCCACCATATTATGATGTTGCCCAAGTTTTGGGCTCGATCCGAAATCAATAGGTGTTCCAAATTGGACAATTCAAGTTCAACGGCAGTTCGTTCCTAATTGGAGTGGTTGGTGTATTCCATAATTCTAGCGATTAGATTTCTCTCAAAACTCACCAACTCACTCCTCCCACCACATTGTCATGTTGCCCAAGTTTTGGGCTCAATCAGAAATCAATAGGTGTGAGAAATTGGACAATTCAAGTTCAACGGCAGTTCGTTCCTAATTGGAGTGGTTGGTGTATTCCATACTTCTATGTTGAGCCTATTCCTAACAACTAAAATGAGTTATTAAAAATAGAAACTTCAATTCTCGCAAGTGCACGAACCATTTATAGTATAGCTTATGAAATACGAGGTCGATCCCACGGAGAATGGTAACTTGGTTGCAAGTTAAACTACTTAGAATGATGGAAAAACTGAAAACAAAGAAACAAACTAACTAACAATTGGCAAGGTCTAGGACAGAATCCTAGCACCACACACGCACTCGAATGGGGGGTTTTTGTTGTTTAAATGAAAACAAGAGAATGAAATGGAAGTGCTGGAAGTAAACAATGGCAGCAATGAACAAGTTGTGAAACAATGATTGAGAAGTGTTAGAGCCTTGGAATCTACCACTAGTCTTCCTATCCAAGTTATGAATGCATAGAAATTGACTCAAGCATTAACAATAGATTATCGCATACAAGCCTATGGTATCTAGGTGCAGGATGCATGATTCTCCTAAGGCATGTAATTGTGCATGGTATCTACACAACACGTGATCTCTAATATGCAACCTAAGCATGGTATCTACTTAGAATAAAGCATATAAGAGTCATTAAGTTCCTTGAGAATATGATAATCACACAAGTCCTAGAACATGGTATCTGTCCTAGTCAACCTATGGTTATTAACCCCTTGAATGATTCTTAGGCCATTCATGTGTTGCTTGTGAAAGGAGAGTAGAATTGGTGAATCTAAACCCCTTCCCAACCTGTGCTAGATGCATAAAATCCTAGTTAGCTACTCCAAGAAAACATACATCAAGCACATAATAAGCTGGAGATTAACAACTTGATAATGAAAGCAAGGAAATCAATTAACTATGAAATCATCCATAACATTGAATATTCATGATTAGGGCTTCATCCTAAGCCCTAACAAAATGGATTAGTTAAACATAATTATGAATACAGAAGATAAGAAATACATAGGTAGAATAAAGAGAATAGAAGAACTAGCTGGTGGCAGCAAGGTAGTTTCCAGGACAGCTCCCAGCTCTCCCTCCTTTGCAGCTAGCTCTCTCTCTCTCTTTGTGGTGAATCTGAATGTGTGTATGGAAGTAATGGATGAAGTGAATTGTGTCTGGGATGTGGAATGGAAGTGGTATTTATAGGGAGAAGGAAAGGGGAATTCTGAATTGAATATGACTAATGCATACAACACTTGTATTTAGATAATCAGAATTGGTTGCTGCACTAATAAATCCCACCAGCAGCCATAGGTCATCTTCATGTCAGCATGATCAAGCATCCATCCAGAAACCAATAGCTCATGCCTAGCTCACCATGACCAAGCATCCATCAGCTCATCCTCATGTCAGCATGATGTGTATTTTGATGGGCTCACGGATTGGGTTTGGCTGAATCCAAATATGACTTTAAGATATCCATTTTGAAGTTCAGAATGTCTCTGATCCAACCACACAAGTATTGGCCCAATCCAAGCTCGGATGAAGAAGATAAGTCCGAAATGAACTTCTAACTCAATATCCAGTTTTTGCACGTTTTGCACCATTTTGCTTCAAAAGCAATCTCTTGCTGCCTTCAACCTATAGAACACACAAACATAGGTAAGTGACTTGAAATAAAGAGAAACTAAACAAAATTACTAAGTAACGAAGGCATGCAAATGTGTGAAATTATGAACTTATCATTCTAGCGATTGGATTTCACTCAAAACTCTCCAAATGACTCCTCCCACCATATTATGTTGTTGCCCAAGTTTTGGGCTCGATCCGAAATCAATAGGTGTGAGAAATTTGACAACTCAAGTTCAACGGAAGTTCGTTCCTAATTGGTGTGGTTGGTGTATTTCATACTTCTAGCGATTGGATTTCACTCAAAACTCACCAACTGACTCCTCCCACCATATTATGATGTTGCCCAAGTTTGGGGCTCGATCCGAAATCAATAGGTGTCAGAAATTGGTCAATTCAATTTCCACGACAGTTCGTTCCTAATTGGAGTAGTTGTTGTATTCCATACTTCTAGCGATTGGATTTCACTCAAAACTCACCAAAGGACTCCTCCCACCATATTATGATGTTGCCCAAGTTTTGGGCTCGATCTGAAATCAATAGGTGTGAGAAATTGGACAATTCAAGTTCAACGGCAGTTCGTTCCTAATTGGAGTGGTTGGTGTATTCCATACTTCTAGCGATTGGATTTCACTCAAAACTCACCAAATGACTCCTCCCACCATATTACGATGTTGCACAAGTGTGGGGTTTGATCCGAAATCAATAGGTGTGAGAAATTGGACAATTCAAGTTCAACGGCAGTTCGTTCCTAATAGGAGTGGTTGGTGTATTCCATACTTCTAGCGATTGGATTTCACTCAAAACTCACCAAATGACTCCTCCCACCATATTATGATGTTGCCCAAGTTTTGGGCTCGATCCGAAATCAATAGGTGTTCCAAATTGGACAATTCAAGTTCAACGGCAGTTCGTTCCTAATTGGAGTGGTTGGTGTATTCCATACTTCTAGCGATTGGATTTCTCTCAAAACTCACCAACTCACTCCTCCCACCACATTGTCATGTTGCCCAAGTTTTGGGCTCAATCAGAAATCAATAGGTGTGAGAAATTGGACAATTCAAGTTCAACGGCAGTTCGTTCCTAATTGGAGTGGTTGGTGTATTCCATACTTCTAGCGATTGGATTTCACTCAAAACTCTCCAAATGACTCCTCCCACCATATTATGTTGTTGCCCAAGTTTTGGGCTCGATCCGAAATCAATAGGTGTGAGAAATTTGACAACTCAAGTTCAACGGAAGTTCGTTCCTAATTGGTGTGGTTGGTGTATTTCATACTTCTAGCGATTGGATTTCACTCAAAACTCACCAACTGACTCCTCCCACCATATTATGATGTTGCCCAAGTTTGGGGCTCGATCCGAAATCAATAGGTGTCAGAAATTGGTCAATTCAATTTCAACGACAGTTCATTCCGAATTGGAGTAGTTGTTGTATTCCATACTTCTAGCGATTGGATTTCACTCAAAACTCACCAAATGACTCCTCCCACCATATTATGATGTTGCCCAAGTTTTGGGCTCGATCCGAAATCAATAGGTGTGAGAAATTGGAGAATTCAAGTTCAAAGGCAGTTTGTTCCAAATTGGAGTGGTTGGTGTATTCCACACTTCTAGCAATTGGATTTTACTCAAAACTCACCAAATGAATCCTCCCACGGTATTATGATGTTGCCCAAGTTTTGGGCTCGATCCGAAATCAATAGGTGTGAGAAATTGGACAATTCAAGTTCAACGGCAGTTTGTTCCTAATTGGAGTGGTTGGTGTATTCCATACTTCTAGCGATTGGATTTCACTCAAAACTCACCAAATGACTCCTCCCACCATATTATGATGTTGCCCAAGTTTTGGGCTCGAACCGAAATCAATAGGTGTGAGAAATTGGACAATTCAAGTTCAACGGCAGTTCGTTCCTAATTGGAGTGGTTGGTGTATTCCATACTTCTAGCGATTGGATTTCACTCAAAACTCTCCAAATGACTCCTCCCACCATATTATGTTGTTGCCCAAGTTTTGGGCTCGATCCGAAATCAATAGGTGTGAGAAATTTGACAACTCAAGTTCAACGGAAGTTCGTTCCTAATTGGTGTGGTTGGTGTATTTCATACTTCTAGCGATTGGATTTCACTCAAAACTCTCCAAATGACTCCTCCCACCATATTATGTTGTTGCCCAAGTTTTGGGCTCGATCCGAAATCAATAGGTGTGAGAAATTGGACAATTCAAGTTCAACGACAGTTCGTTCCTAATTGGAGTGGTTGGTGCATTCCATACTTCTAGCGATTGGATTTCACTCAAAACTCACCAAATGACTCCTCCCACCACATTATGATGTTGCCCAAGTTTGGGGCTCGATCCGAAATCACTAGGTGTGAGAAATTGGACAATTCAAGTTGAACGGCAGTTCGTTCCAAATTGGAGTGGTTGGTGTATTCCATACTTCTAGCGATTGGATTTCACTCAAAACTAACCAAATGACTCCTCCCACCATATTATGATGTTGCCCAAGTTTTGGGCTCGATCTGAAATCAATAGGTGTGAGAAATTGGACAATTCAAGTTCAACGGCAGTTCGTTCCTAATTGGTGTGGTTGGTGTATTCCATACTTCTAGCAATTGGATTTCACTCAAAACTCACCAAATGACTCCTCCCACCATATTATGATGTTGCCCATGTTTTGGGCTCGATCCGAAATCAATAGGTGTTCCAAATTGGACAATTCAAGTTCAACGGCAGTTCGTTCCTAATTGGAGTCCTTGGTGTATTCCATACTTCTAGCGATTCGATTTCACTCAAAATTCACCAAATGACTCCTCCCACCATATTATGATGTTGCACAAGTTTTGGGCTCGATCCGAAATCAATAGGTGTGAGAAATTGGACAATTCAAGTTCAACAGCAGTTCGTTCCTAATTGGAGTGGTTGGTGTATTCCACACTTCTAGCGATTGGATTTCACTCCAAACTCACCAAATGACTCCTCCCACCATATTATGATGTTGCCCAAGTTTTGGGTTCGAGCCGAAATCAATAGGTGTTCCAAATTGGATAATTCAAGTTCAACGGCATTTCGTTCCTAATTGGAGTAGTTGGTGTATTCCATACTTCTAGCGATGGGATTTCACTCAAAACTAACCAAATGACTCCTCCCACCATATTATGATGTTCCCCAAGTTTTGGGCTCGATCCGAAATCAATAGGTGTGAGAAATTGGACAATTCAAGTTCAACGGCAGTTCGTTCCTAATTGGAGTGGTTGGTGTATTCCATACTTCTAGCTATTGGATTTCACTCAAAACTAACCAAATGACTCCTCCCACCATATTATGATTTTGCCCAAGTTTTGGGCTCAATCCGAAATCAATAGGTGTGAGAAATTGGACAATTCAAGTTCAACGGCAGTTCGTTCCTAATTGGAGTGGTTGTTGTATTCCATACGTCTAGCGATTGGATTTCACCCAAAACTCACCAAATGACTCCTCCCACCATATTATGATGTTGCCCAAGTTTTGGGCTCGAACCGAAATCAATAGGTATGAGAAATTGGATAATTCAAGTTCAACGGCAGTTCGTTCCTAGTTGGAGTGGTTGGTGCATTCCATACTTCTAGCGATTGGATTTCCACTACAACAAAAAGGCTTTTTGATGACATGGTTTTAATGACGTGTCAAGAATACACGTCATTAATTGTAATTATCTATGACGTGCTTTTAAAATGCGTCATTGAAGCTGGTTTGTGATATCCTTTCAATGACATCCGGATATGCACGCCATTGAATATGCATTCAACGCGTCATAGATTTTTTTGACTTTACATGACGTTGGATCTGCGTCATGAAACGTTTGTTAAATCAATGACGCATATTGCGCGTCATAAATGTCTATGACGTTTGGGTTGCGTCATGGAATCAAGTATCCATGGCTGGCTAGCTGCATCATGGAAGTGTTTTTCAATGACGTTTCCTATGCGTCATAGATCTATGAAAATTTCCCACCTTTTTTTTTTCGTTCCACGCAATTATTTTTTACCTCTTTAATTTTGCCCGCTATTTTTTCACATATTATAAAAATATTTTTAATAACCTTAAGATGACGCGTCTTGAGCGCCATAAAAGCTTTAACGATTTGACGACGCAGTATATGCGTCATGGAATTGGTTTTGAGGACGCAGTATACGCATCATAGAATGTAATTTTACGACGTAGATTCTGCGTCATGAAATTTGGTTTTGAGGCCCCAATTTTTTTTCACGTTGCGCTCTTTTTTTGGGTGAAATTTTAGTTTGCCCGCTATTCCCTTCCAGAAGGCGCGCTCTCTCTCTCTGTCTTTCTAAAATATTCTCCTCATTCTCATACCTAAGGATCTCTCTCTCTCTGTCCCCAACTCCAAATCTTCTCTTCATTCTCTCTCATCTCTCCCTTCCCTTTCTTTTCTTTTTCTGTTCACTCTTCACTCATTCTCCAGCACCCCCTGATCTTCTCCTCATCTTTTCTTCTCGTGTATCTCCAACGGTGGCTTATTTTGCTGGGGATGTGTGATATTGAGTTTTGAAGGTGGAGATTCTAATTGAAGTTGTGGTAATTCAATGCTCAAGGTACGAATTTTTTCTTCTTCTTCTCTTCTTTGCATTTTTCTCATTTATATTTTAGTTTGCCCCTAATTCTTTTTTATATTATCATTTTTGTAATGAATTTTCGGGACATTTGAGCTGTTGAAGAGGTGTCTTTTCGAGCCTTTAATTTCTTCTGGGGACATTTGAGAGAGCTTCATAAAGCCATTGTCAGCTTGGGCAATTCGTTGAGAGAGCTAAGGAATTTTGAATTTCTTCTTGAACCCTTTGTAAGTTTGTTTTCTCATATTTTAATTTCTTGTTTTTGGATGTTGTTGTCTTGTTGGGTTGATTATTTAAATTGTGTAGTTGATTGATTGCTCCACAGAACCCACGAAACTAAATGGAAGAAGAGTATGAATTGGATTTATTAAGTTTGGGTGTATTGATCAACTTTCAGTTTCGGGTTTTGGTTTTTCAAACTTCGATTCTTGTTGGTAATTGAGTAGCAGTCATAACTGAAATATATACTTGTTTTTAAGATTGTTCAAAAGTGTTTTGGGGTTTTGTTTTGTTAAAAAAACAAATAGGTGCAGAAGTTGTTCAGTTTCAGATTTTTAGAAAGTGTGATTGTTTTACCCACATTGACTGTTAGTTTTGCACAGGTTGTGGGTTAGTTTTGAGATATAAGTACTTGGTTTTAAACTATACATATCCAGGATTAAAAGCCCTCTGATATCATGTAATTTGGCTGAAGTTTGATACCTAAAGTTTGGTAATTAAAGTATGACTACAAAATCTGTCAAAAACAGGGGCTGCAGTTTCAGTTTTGAAACACTTACCTTTGTTATATGAAAATAGACATCTCAATGAACATTTGAAAACTTGTTTCATGTAAATCAGAGTTAAATTGAATTTATGGTAACTTTTCCAAGTTAGTGTTATGCTGCAGAAAAACAGAAAAGTCTGTAACTTAGTCTGTTTTGAATTCAGTTTTTGACATGATTCCTGAACTTCGAATTGAATGAATTTTTGATATGATGAGGTTCTATATGTCTTGTTATGATCTGGAAAGTTTTACATTCTTTTGAATTAAACTGAATGTTTAGTTAGCAACACCACTGCAAATGTTAGGGGCATGGCCACAGAGCTTAGGATTTCCTCTGTCAAGATTGTAACCCCAATTAACCTTCTATGCAATTGATCGTCTTTGAGAGGTGATAGGTTCCAGCCCAAAAGAATTGAACAAAACTAACTGGTTTTTGGGTTTTGGATATAATGCCATATATGATATTAGTTTCTCTTACCATCCCTCCCCGTACTTGCACCTATTTCTTATCTTTCTTTTTTTCTGGTTTTTTGGTAAGTTAACTTCATTCAGGAATTTTTGGTCCTTAAAATTTGTTTTGTTGGATTCTATTGTTCCTCTTGTTTTATTTGGCATTTGGTTTAGCAAGACATTTCTATCAAATGAAATTTCCACAAATGAAATTTCCAATTTTGACCAAGAATTTACAGACCTGTATCATTTTCATTCATGCTTGCTTGTAATTTCTAGACCTTCATTCTCATTTTCTAATCTTCTGTTTTAATGCAGGTGTGGTTGTAATTATTTTAGTACCTTTTACACTCTCTTTTGGACATGAAGCATCACATCCTCTCATACGATCATGGAGCATACTTTGTTTTGGACAGTCCAAGTATCAAATCTTCTCAAACTTCATAGGATTGACTTTGTGGGATTAGTTCAAGACAATATTAATGTACTAGCATCATTTTGAGTAATAGAAATATAATTTAGAGTACTTTGCCTTTGTGTCTTCATTTTTGCTTCTATATATTAATTTATTTTTTAATAATTATAATGATGGGATATATATAAATATTAGAATTTTAATTTTTTTTTTATAAATAAAGAATTTCAATGACGTCTGAACTGTGTCATGAAAAATATTTCAATGACGTCTCATCAGCGTCGTTAAGTTCCATGACGCCTAGTCCGCGTCATGTAAAGTCCTAAAAGAAGGCGTCAAATAGAACGTCATATTCTTAATGACGCTTAATTGACGTCATCAAAACTTCATCCATGACATCGAGGACGCGTCATGGAAAGAGTAGGACGACACACGATCCGCGTCATTGAAACCCCATTCCATGACGCGGAACAGACGTCGTGTTTTGAAAAAAGTTTCCATGACCCCCCCTTTCGACGACGCAGGTTACGACGCCTGATCCGCGTCATTAAATGCCTTCCATGACGCAAATCAGACGTCATAGAACGGTTTTTGTGTTGTAGTGTTCACTCAAAACTCCCCAAATGACTCCTCCCACCATATTATGATGTTGCCCAAGTTTTGGGCTCGATCCGAAATCAATAGGTGTTCCAAATTGGACAATTCAAGTTCAACGGCAGTTCGTTCCTAATTGGAGTGGTATTCCATACTTCTAGCGATTGGATTTCACTCAAAACTCACCAAATGACTCCTCCCACCATATTATGATGTTGCCCAAGTTTGGGGCTCGATCCGAAATCAATAGGTGTTCCAAATTGGACAATTCAAGTTCAACGGCAGTTCGTTCCTAATTGGAGTGGTATTCCACACTTCTAGCGATTGGATTTCACTCAAGACTCACCAAATGACTCCTCCGACCATATTATGATGTTGCCCAAGTTTGGGGCTCGATCCGAAATCAATAGGTGTTCCAAATTGGACAATTCAAGTTCAACTGCAGTTCGTTCCTAATTGGAGTGGTTGGTGTATTCCATACTTCTTGCGATTGGATTTCACTCAAAACTCACCAAATGACTCATCCCACCATATTATGATGTTGCCCAAGTTTGGGGCTCGAACCGAAATCAATAGGTGTCAGAAATTGGACAATTCAAGTTCAACGGCAGTTCGTTCCTAATTGGAGTGGTTGGTGCATTCCATACTTCTAGCGATTGGATTTCACTCAAAACTACCCAAATGACTCCTCCCACCATATTATGATGTTGCCCAAGTTTTGGGCTCGATCCGAAATCAATAGGTGTTCCAAATTGGACAATTCAAGTTCAACGGCAGTTCGTTCCTAATTGGAGTGGTATTCCACACTTCTAGCGATTGGATTTCACTCAAGACTCACCAAATGACTCCTCCGACCATATTATGACGTTGCCCAAGTTTGGGGATCGATCCGAAATCAATAGGTGTTCCAAATTGGACAATTCAAGTTCAACTGCAGTTCGTTCCTAATTGGAGTGGTTGGTGTATGCCATACTTCTAGCGATTGGATTTCACTCAAAACTCACCAAATGACTCCTCACACCATATTATGATGTTGCCCAAGTTTAGGGCTCGATCCGAAATCAATAGGTGTGAGAAATTGGACAATTCAAGTTCAACGGCAGTTCGTTCCTAATTGGAGTGGTTGGTGTATTCCATACTTCTAGCGATTGGATTTCACTCAAAACTCACCAAATGATTTCTCCCACCATATTTTGATGTTGCCCAAGTTTTGGGCTCGATCCGACTTCAATAGGTGTTCCAAATTGGACAATTCAAGTTCAACGGCAGTTCGTTCCTAATTGGAGTCGTTGGTGTATTCCATACTTCTAGCGATTGGATTTCAATCAAAATTAAACAAAAGACTCCTCCCACCATATTATGATGTTGCCCAAGTTTTGGGCTCGATCCGAAATCAATAGGTGTTCCAAATTGGACAATTCAAGTTCAACGGCAGTTCGTTCCTAATTGGAGTCGTTGGTGTATTCCATACTTCTAGCGATTGGATTTCAATCAAAATTAAACAAAAGACTCCTCCCACCATATTATGATGTTGCCCAAGTTTTGGGCTCGATCCGAAATCAATAGGTGTTCCAAATTGGACAATTCAAGTTCAACGGCAGTTCGTTCCTAATTGGAGTCATTGGTGTATTCCATACTTCAAGCGATTGGATTTCAATCAAAATTAAACAAAAGACTCCTCCCACCATATTATGATGTTGCCCAAGTTTTGGGCTCGATCCGAAATCAATAGGTGTTCCAAATTGGACAATTCAAGTTCAACGGCAGTTCGTTCCTAATTGGAGTGGTTGGTGTATTCCATACTTCTAGCGATTGGATTTCACTCAAAACTCACCAAATGACTCCTCCCACCATATTATGATGTTGCCCAAGTTTGGGGCTCGATCTGAAATCAATAGGTGTGAGAAATTGGACAATTCAAGTTCAACGTCAGTTCGTTCCTAATTGGAGTGGTTGGTGTATTCCATACTTCTAGCGATTGGATTTCACTCAAAACTCACCAAATGACTCCTCCCACCATATTATGATGTTGCCCAAGTTTTGGGCTTGATCCGAAATCAACAGGTGTTCCAAATTGGACAATTCAAGTTCAACGGCAGTTCGTTCCTAATTGGAGTGGGTGGTGTATTCCATACTTCTAGCGAATGGATTTCACTCAAAACTCACCAAATGACTCCTCCCACCATATTATGATGTTGCCCAAGTTTTGGGCTTGATCCGAAATCAATAGGTGTGAGAAATTGGTCAATTCAATTTCAACGACAGTTCGTTCCTAATCGGAGCAGTTGTTATATTCCATACTTCTAGCGATTGGATTTCACTCAAAACTCACCAAATGACTCCTCCCACCATATTACGATGTTGCCCAACCTTTGGGCTCGATCCGAAATCAATAGGTGTGAGAAATTGGACAATTCAAGTTCAACGACAGTTCGTTCCTAATTGGAGTGGTTGGTGTATTCCATACTTCTAGCGATTGGATTTCACTCAAAACTCACCAAATGACTCCTCCCACCATATGATGATGTTGCCCAACTTTTGGGCTCGATCCGAAATCAATAGGTGTGAGAAATTGGACAATTCTAGTTCAACGGCAGTTCGTTCCTAATTGGAGTGGTTGGTGTATTCCATACTTCTAGCGATTGGATTTCACTCAAAACTCACCAAATGACTCCTCCCACCATATTTTGATGTTGCCCAAGTTTTGGGCTCGATCCGAAATCAATAGGTGTGAGAAATTGGTCAATTCAATTTCAACGACAGTTCGTTCCTAATCGGAGCAGTTGTTGTATTCCATACTTCTAGCGATTGGATTTCACTCAAAACTCACCAAATGACTCCTCCCACCATATTACGATGTTGCCCAACCTTTGGGCTCGATCCGAAATCAATAGGTGTGAGAAATTGGACAATTCAAGTTCAACGACAGTTCGTTCCTAATTGGAGTGGTTGGTGTATTCCATACTTCTAGCGATTGGATTTCACTCAAAACTCACCAAATGACTCCTCCCACCATATTATGATGTTTCCCAAGTTTTGGGTACGATCCGAAATCAATAGGTTTTCCAAATTGGACAATTCAAGTTCAACGGCAGTTCGTTCCTAATTGGAGTGGTATTCCATACTTTTAGCGATTGGATTTCACTCAAAACTCACCAAATGACTCCTCCCACCATGTTATGATGTTGCCCAAGTTTGGGGCTCGATTCGAAATCAATAGGTGTGAGAAATTGGACAATTCAAGTTCAACGTTAGTTCGTTCCTAATTGGAGTGGTTGGTGTATTGCATACTTCTAGCGATTGGATTTCACTCAAAACTCACCAAATGACTCCTCCCACCATATTATGATGTTGCCCAACTTTTGGGCTCGATCCGAAATCAATAGGTGTGAGAAATTGGACAATTCTAGTTCAACGGCAGTTCGTTCCTAATTGGAGTGGTTGGTGTATTCCATACTTCTAGCGATTGGATTTCACTCAAAACTCACCAAATGACTCCTCCCACCATATTTTGATGTTGCCCAAGTTTTGGGCTCGATCCGAAATCAATAGGTGTGAGAAATTGGTCAATTCAATTTCAACGACAGTTCGTTCCTAATCGGAGCAGTTGTTGTATTCCATACTTCTAGCGATTGGATTTCACTCAAAACTCACCAAATGACTCCTCCCACCATATTACGATGTTGCCCAACCTTTGGGCTCGATCCGAAATCAATAGGTGTGAGAAATTGGACAATTCAAGTTCAACGACAGTTCGTTCCTAATTGGAGTGGTTGGTGTATTCCATACTTCTAGCGATTGGATTTCACTCAAAACTCACCAAATGACTCCTCCCACCATATTATGATGTTGCCCAACTTTTGGGCTCGATCCGAAATCAATAGGTGTGAGAAATTGGACAATTCTAGTTCAACGGCAGTTCGTTCCTAATTGGAGTGGTTGGTGTATTCCATACTTCTAGCGATTGGATTTCACTCAAAACTCACCAAATGACTCCTCCCACCATATTTTGATGTTGCCCAAGTTTTGGGCTCGATCCGAAATCAATAGGTGTGAGAAATTGGTCAATTCAATTTCAACGACAGTTCGTTCCAAATCGGAGTAGTTGTTGTATTCCATACTTCTAGCGATTGGATTTCACTCAAAACTCACCAAATGACTCCTCCCACCATATTACGATGTTGCCCAAGTTTTGGGCTCGATCTGAAATCAATAGGTGTGAGAAATTGGACAATTCAAGTTCAACGACAGTTCGTTCCTAATTGGAGTGGTTGGTGTATTCCATACTTCTAGCGATTGGATTTCACTCAAAACTCACCAAATGACTCCTCCCACCATATTATGATGTTTCCCAAGGTTTGGGTACGATCCGAAATCAATAGGTTTTCCAAATTGGACAATTCAAGTTCAACGGCAGTTCGTTCCTAATTGGAGTGGTATTCCATACTTTTAGCGATTGGATTTCACTCAAAACTCACCAAATGACTCCTCCCACCATGTTATGATGTTGCCCAAGTTTGGGGCTCGATTCGAAATCAATAGGTGTGAGAAATTGGACAATTCAAGTTCAACGTTAGTTCGTTCCTAATTGGAGTGGTTGGTGTATTCCATACTTCTAGCGATTGGATTTCACTCAAAACTCACCAAATGACTCCTCCCACCATATTATGATGTTGCCCAAGTTTTGGGCTCGATCCGAAATCAATAGGTGTGAGAAATTGGTCAATTCAAGTTCAACGGCAGTTCGTTCCTAATTGGAGTGGTTGGTGTATTCCATACTTCTAGCGATTGGATTTCACTCAAAATTCACCAAATGACTCCTCCCACCATATTATTATGTTGCCCAAGTTTTGGGCTCGATCCAAAATCAATAGGTGTGCGAAATTGGATAATTCAAGTTCAACGGCAGTTCGTTCCTAATTGGAGTGGTTGGTGTATTCCACACTTCTGGGGATTGGATTTCACCCAAAACTCACCAAATGACTCCTCCCACCATATTATGATGTTGCCCAAGTTTGCGGCTCGATCCGAAATCAATAGGTGTGAGAAATTGGACAATTCAAGTTCAACGACAGTTCGTTCCTAATTGGAGTGGTTGGTGTATTCCATACTTCTAGCGATTGGATTTCAGTCAAACCTCACCAAATGACTCCTCCCACCATATTATGATGTTGCCCAAGTTTGGGGCTCGGTCCGAAATCAATAGGTGTGAGAAATTGGACAATTCAAGTTCAACGGCAGTTAGTTCCTAATTGGAGTGGTTGGTGTATTCCATACTTCTAGCAATTGGATTTCACTCAAAACTCACCAAATGACTCCTCCCACCATATTATGATGTTGCCCATGTTTTGGGCTCGATCCGAAATCAATAGGTGTTCCAAATTGGACAAATCAAGTTCAACGGCAGTTCGTTCCTAATTGGAGTCGTTGGTGTATTCCACACTTCTAGCGATTGGATTTCACTCAAAATTCCCCAAATGATTCCTCCCACGATATTACGATGTTGCCCAAGTTTTGGGCTCGTTCCAAAATCAATAGGTGTGAGAAATTGGACAATTCAAGTTTAAAGGCAGTTCCTTCCTAATTGGAGTGGTTGCTGTATTCCATACTTCTAGCGATTCGATTTCACTCAAAACTCACCAAATGACTCCTCCCACCATATTATGAAGTTGCCATAGTTTTGGGCTCAACCCGAAATCAATAGATGGGAGAAATTGGACAATTCAAGTTCAACGGCAGTTCGTTCCTAATTGAAGTGGTTGGTGTATTCCATACTTCTAGCGATTGGATTTCACTCAAAACTAACCAAATGACTCCTCCCACCATATTATGATGTTGCCCAAGTTTTGGGCTCGATCCGAAATCAATAGGTGTGAGAAATTGGATAATTCAAGTTCGACGGCAGTTCGTTCCTAATTGGAGTGGTTGGTGTATTCCACACTTCTGGCGATTGGATTTCACCCAAAACTCACCAAATGACTCCTCCCACCATATTATGATGTTGCCCAAGTTTGCGGCTCGATCTGAAATCAATAGGTGTGAGAAATTGGACAATTCAAGTTCAACGACAGTTCGTTCCTAATTGGAGTGGTTGGTGTATTCCATACTTCTAGCAATTGGATTTCACTCAAAACTCACCAAATGACTCCTCCCACCATATTATGATGTTGCCCATGTTTTGGGCTCGATCCGAAATCAATAGGTGTTCCAAATTGGACAAATCAAGTTCAACGGCAGTTCGTTCCTAATTGGAGTCGTTGGTGTATTCCACACTTCTAGCGATTGGATTTCACTCAAAATTCACCAAATGACTCCTCCCACCATATTATGATGTTGCCCAAGTTTTGGGCTCGTTCCGAAATCAATAGGTGTGAGAAATTGGACAATTCAAGTTCAAAGGCAGTTCCTTCCTAATTGGAGTGGTTGCTGTATTCCATACTTCTAGCGATTCGATTTCACTCAAAACTCACCAAATGACTCCTCCCACCATATTATGAAGTTGCCATAGTTTTGGGCTCAACCCGAAATCAATAGATGTGAGAAATTGGACAATTCAAGTTCAACGGCAGTTCGTTCCTAATTGGAGTGGTTGGTGTATTCCATACTTCTAGCGATTGGATTTCACTCAAAATTCACCAAATGACTACTCCCACCATATTATGTTGTTGCCCAAGTTTTGGGCTCGATCTGAAATCAATAGGTGTGAGAAATTGGACAATTCAAGTTCAACGGCAGTTCGTTCCTAATTGGAGTGGTTGGTGTATTCCATACTTCTAGCGATTGGATTTCACTCACAACTCACCAAATGACTCCTCCCACCATATTATGATGTTGCCCAAGTTTGGGGCTCGATCCGAAATCAATAGGTGTGAGAAATTGGACAATTCAAGTTCAACGACAGTTCGTTCCAAATTGGAGTGGATGGTTGTTATGCTCATAATTTCATACATATACATGCCCAAATTTACTTACTTCTTTTGCTTAGTTTCCTAGATTTCTATGTTATTTGCCTCCCTTTGTGTGTTTTGTAGGCAAATAGAGCAAGAGAGCATAATTCATGCAATTCAAGCATGTTAAGGCCTAATTTGGATGAATGGATGAAGAGCTTAAAAGACAAACTCATTTTGGCTACAGCCCCCTGCCAGTCCAGTTCCGTAGGTCATATTGTAAACTTTTTTTCAGCAACCTACACAGCTCGGATGAGGCAGAATTCTTCATGCCAGTTGTTCCAATGGGTGTGTACTATAACATATCCAAAATTCAGCCCCATTGGATAAATATGGAATCTATTACCTAGCAAACACAGAGCCATGCTCAGGATGGATTTTATCGGCGCGCAAAATGAGTTAGAAGTTTGTTTTGGCCTTAACTTCCTCCTCCGACCTTGGATTGGCCCAAATGATATATGGCTGGAAAGAAGACATTCTGAAGTTCAAGTTGGAGTGCTTAAAGTCTTAATTTGCTTAAGGGAAGCCCAATTCGTAAGCCCTTGAAGTTGCTGGTCATGCTGACCTCAGGATGAGCTATTGTTTCTGGTTGGAAGCTTGGTCATGGTGAGCTAGGCATGAGCTATTGAGCTGGTTGGAAGCTTGGTCATGGTGACATGAAGATGAGCTAGGGCTGCTGGTGGGATTTATTGGTGAAGTGCATCAACCATTTCAGATTTTATAAAACAAGTGTTGTATGCATTAGCCATATTGAATTCAGATTTTTCACTTCCTTAGGCCTATAAATAGGGAGGTTCTCTAAGCTTGTAAACACACCCCAAGGGGGGAGCTCTCAAACACTTCTCTAGAGCTCCCTTCCCTTCTCTCCCTCAAATTCCCTAGAGAAGTGTTTGAGGATCCGAAATCAATAGGTGTGATAAATTGGACAATTCAAGTTCAACGGCAATTCGTTCCTAATTGGAGTGGTTGGTGTATTCCATACATCTAGCAATTGGATTTCACTCAAAACTCACCAACTGACTCCTAACACCAGATTATCTTGTTGCCCAAGTTTTGTGCTCGATCCGAAATCAATAGGTGTGAGAAATTAGACAATTCAAGTACAACGGCAGTTCGTTCCTAATTGGAGTGGTTGGTGTATTCCACACTTCTAGCGATTGGATTTCAATCAAAACTCACCAAATGACTCCTCCCGCCATATTATGATGTTGCCCAAGTTTGGGGGTCGATCCGAAATCAATAGGTGTGATAAATTGGACAATTCAAGTTCAACGGCAATTCGTTCCTAATTGGAGTGGTTGGTGTATTCCATACTTCTAGCGATTGGATTTCCCTCAAAACTCACCAAATGACTCCTCCCACCATATTATCATGTTGCCCAAGTTTTGGGCTCGATCCGAAATCAATAGGTGTTAGAAATTGGATAATTCAAGTTCAACAGCAGTTCGTTCCCAATTGGAGTGGTTGGTGTATTCCATACTTCTAGCGATTGGATTTCACTCAAAACTCACCAAATTACTCCTCCCACGATATTATCATGTTGCCCAAGATTTGGGCTCGATCCGAAATCAATAGGTGTGGGAAATTGGACAATTCAAGTTCAACAGCAGTTCGTTCCAAATTGGAGTGGTTGGTGTATTCCATACATCTAGCGATTGGATTTCACTCAAAACTCACCAACTGACTCCTAACACCAGATTATCATGTTGCCCAACTTTTGGGCTCGATCCGAAATCAATAGGTGTGAGAAATTGGACAATTCAAGTTCAACGGCAGTTCGTTCCTAATTGGAGTGGTTGGTGTATTCCATACTTCTAGCAATTGGATTTCACTCAAAACTCACCAAATGACTCCTCCCACCATATTATGATGTTGCCCATGTTTGGGGCTCTATCCGAAATCAATAGGTGCGAGAAATTGGACCATTCAAGTTCCATGGCAGTTCGTTCCTATTTGGAGTGGTTGGTGTATTCCATACTTCTAGTGATTGGATTTCACTCAAAGCTCACCAAATTACTCCTCCCACCATATTACCATGTTGCCCAAGTTTTGGGCTCGATACGAAATCAATTGGTGTGAGAAATTGGACAATTCAATTTCAACGGCAGTTCGTTCCTAATTGGAGTGGTTGGTGTATTCCATACTTCTAGCGATTGGATTTCACTCAAAACTCACCAAATGACTCCTCCCACCATATTATGATGTTGCCCAAGTTTGGGGCTTGATCCGAAATCAACAGGTGTGAGAAATTGGACTATTCAAGTTCAACGGCAGTTCGTTCCTAATTGGAGTGGTTGGTGTATTCTGTACTTCTAAAGACTGGATTTCACTCAAAACTAACCAAATGACTACACCCACCATATTATGAAGTTACCCAAGTTTTGGGCTCGATCCGAAATCAGTAGGTGTGAGAAATTGGACAATTCAAGTTCGACGGCAGTTCGTTTCTAATTGGAGTGGTTGGTGTATTCCATACATCTAGCGATTGGATTTCATTCAAAACTCACCAACTGACTCCTAACACCAGATTATCAAGTTGCCCAAGTTTTGGGCTCGATCTGAAATCAATAGGTGTGAGATATTGGACAATTCAAGTTCAACGGCAGTTCGTTCCTAATTGGAGTGGTTGGTGTATTCCATACTTCTAGTGATTGGATTTCAATCAAAACTCACCAAATTACTCCTCCCACCATATTACCTTGTTGCCCAAGTTTTGGGCTCGATCCGAATTCAATTGGTGTGAGAAATTGGACAATTCAAGTTCAAAAGCGGTTCGTTCCTAATTGGAGTGGTTGGTGTATTCCATACATCTAGCGATTGGATTTCACTCAAAACTCACCAAATGACTCCTCCCACCATATTATCGTGTTCCCAAGTTTTGGGCTCAATCCGAAATCAATAGGTGTGAGAAATTGGACAATTCAAGTTCAACGGCAGTTAGTTCCTAATTGGAGTGGTTGGTGTATTCCATACATCTAGCGATTGGATTTCACTCAAAACTCACCAACTGACTCCTAACACCAGATTATCATGTTGCCCAAGTTTTGGGCTCGATCCGAAATCAATAGGTGTGAGAAATTGGACAATTCAAGTACAACGGCAGTTCGTTCCTAATTGGAGTGGTTGGTGTATTCCATACTTCTAGCGATTGGATTTCAATCAAAACTCGCCAAATGACTCCTCCCGCCATATTATGATATTGCCCAATTTTGGGGCTCGATCGGAAATCAATAGGTGTGAGAAATTGGACAATTCAAGTTCAACGACAGTTCGTTCCAAATTGGAGTGGTTGGTGTATTCCATACTTCTAGTGATTGGATTTCACTCAAAGCTCCCCAAATGACTCCTCCCACCATATTACCTTGTTGCCCAAGTTTTGGGCTCGATCCGAAATCAATTGTTGTGAGACATTGGACAATTCAAGTTCAACGGCAGTTAGTTCCTAATTGGAGTGGTTGGTGTATTCCATACATCTAGCGAATGGATTTCACTCAAAACTCACCTAATTACTCCTCCCACCATATTATCATGTTGCCCAAGTTTTGGGCTCGATCCGAAATCAATAGGTGTGAGAAATTGGACAATTCAAGTTCAACGGCAGTTCGTTCCTAATTGGAGTGGTTAATGTATTTCCTACTTCTAGCAATTGGATTTCACTCAAAACTCACCAAATGACTCCTCAGAACATATTATGATGTTGCCCATGTTTGGGGCTCGATCTGAAATCAATAGGTGTGAGAAATTGGACAATTCAAGTTCAACGGCAGTTCGTTCATAATTGGAGTGGTTGCTGTATTCTATACTTCTAGCGATTGGATTTCACTCAAAACTCACCAAACGACTCCTAACACCAGATTATCAAGTTGCCCAAGTTTTGGGCTCGATCTGAAATCAATAGGTGTGAGATATTGGACAATTCAAGTTCAACGGCAGTTCGTTCCTAATTGGTGTGGTTGGTGTATTCCATACTTCTAGTGATTGGATTTCACTCAAAACTCACCAAATTACTCCTCCCACCATATTACCGTGTTGCCCAAGTTTTGGGCTCGATCCGAATTCAATTGGTGTGAGAAATTGGACAATTCAAGTTCAGAAGCGGTTCGTTCCTAATTGGAGTGGTTGGTGTATTCCATACATCTAGCGATTGGATTTCACTCAAAACTCCTCAAACGACTCCTAACACCATATTATCATGTGGCCCAAGTTTTGGGCTCAATCCGAAATCAATAGGTGTGAGAAATTGGACAATTCAAGTTCAACGGCAGTTCGTTCCTAATTGGAGTGGTTGGTGTATTCCATACATCTAGCGATTGGATTTCACTCAAAATTCACCAACTGACTCCTAACACCAGATTATCATGTTGCCCATGTTTTGGGCTCGATCCGAAATCAATAGGTGTGAGAAATTGGACAATTCAAGTACAAAGGCAGTTCGTTCCTAATTGGAGTGGTTGGTGTATTCCATACTTCTAGCGATTGGATTTCAATCAAAACTCGCCAAATGACTCCTCCCGCCATATTATGATATTGCCCAATTTTGGGGCTCGATCGGAAATCAATAGGTGTGAGAAATTGGACAATTCAATTTCAACGGCAGTTCGTTCCTAATTGGAGTGGTTGGTGTATTCCATACTTCGAGCGATTGGATTTCACTCAAAACACACCAAATGACTCCTCCCAACATATTATGGTGTTGCCCAAGTTTTGGGCTCGATCCGAAATAAATAGGTGTGAGAAATTGGACAATTCAATTTCAACGGCAGTTCGTACCTAATTGTAGTGTTTGGTGTATTCCATACTTCTAGCGATTGGATTTCACTCAAAACTCACCAAATGACTCCTCCCACCATATTATGATGTTGCCCAAGTTTTGGGCTCGATCCGAATATAATAGGTGTTCCAAATTGCACAATTCAAGTTCAACGTCTGTTCGTTCCTAATTGGAGTTGTTGGTGTATTCCATACTTCTAGCGATTGGATTTCCCTCAAAACTCACCAAATGACTCCTCCCACCATATTATCATGTTGCCCAAGTTTTGGGCTCGATCCGAAATCAATAGGTGTGAGAAATTGGACAATTCAAGTTCAACGTCAGTTCGTTCCTAATTGGAGTGTATTCTATACTTCTAGCGATTGGATTTCACTCAAAACTCACCAAATGACTCCTAACACCATATTATCACGTTGCCCAAGTTTTGGGCTCGATCCGAAATCAATAGGTGTGAGAAATTGGACAATTCAAGTTCAACGGCAGTTCGTTCCTAATTGGAGTGGTTGGTGTATTACATACTTCTGGCGATTGGATTTTACTCAAAACTCACCAAATGACTCCTAACACTATATTATGATGTTGCCCAAGTTTTGGGCTCGATCCGAAATCAATAGGAGAAAGAAACTGGACAATTCAAGTTCAACGGCAGTTCGTTCCTAATTGGAGTGGTTGGTGTATTCCATACTTCTAGCGATTGGATTTCAATCAAAACTCGCCAAATGACTCCTCCCGCCATATTATGATATTGCCCAATTTTGGGGCTCGATCGGAAATCAATAGGTGTGAGAAATTGGACAATTCAATTTCAACGGCAGTTCGTTCCTAATTGGAGTGGTTGGTGTATTCCATACTTCGAGCGATTGGATTTCACTCAAAACACACCAAATGACTCCCCACAACATATTATGGTGTTGCCCAAGTTTTGGGCTCGATCCGAAATCAATAGGTGTGAGAAATTGGACAATTCGATTTCAACGGCAGTTCGTACCTAATTGTAGTGTTTGGTGTATTCCATACTTCTAGCGATTGGATTTCACTCAAAACTCACCAAATGACTCCTCCCACCATATTATGATGTTGCCCAAATTTTGGGCTCGATCCGAATTCAATAGGTGTTCCAAATTGCACAATTCAAGTTCAACGTCTGTTCGTTCCTAATTGGAGTTGTTGGTGTATTCCATACTTCTAGCGATTGGATTTCCCTCAAAACTCACCAAATGACTCCTCCCAACATATTATCATGTTGCCCAAGTTTTGGGCTCGATCCGAAATCAATAGGTGTGAGAAATTGGACAATTCAAGTTCAACGTCAGTTCGTTCCTAATCCTAGTTCGTTCCTAGCGATTGGATTTCACTCAAAACTCACCAAATGACTCCTAACACAATATTATGATGTTGCCCAAGTTTTGGGCTCGATCTGAAATCAATAGGTGTGGGAAATTGGACAATTCAAGTTCAACGGCAGTTCATTCCAAATTGGAGTGGTTGCTGTATTCTATACTTCTAGCGATTGGATTTCACTCAAAACTCCTCAAACGACTCCTAACACCATATTATCATGTGGCCCAAGTTTTGGGCTCAATCCGAAATCAATAGGTGTGAGAAATTGGACAATTCAAGTTCAAAGGCAGTTCGTTCCTAATTGGAGTGGTTGGTGTATTCCATACTTCGAGCGATTGGATTTCACTCAAAACACACCAAATGCCGCCTCCCAACATATTATGGTGTTGCCCAAGTTTTGGGCTCGATCCGAAATCAATAGGTGTGAGAAATTGGACAATTCAAGTTCAACGGCAGTTCGTACCTAATTGTAGTGGTTTGTGTATTCCATACTTCTAGCGATTGGATTTCCCTCAAAACTCACCAAATGACTCCTCCCACCATATTATGATGTTGCCCAAGTTTTGGGCTCGATCCGAAATCAATAGGTGAAAGAAATTGGACAATTCAAGTTCAACGGCAGTTCGTTCCTAATTGGAGTTGTTGGTGTATTCCATACTTCTAGCGATCGGATTTCCCTCAAAATTCACCAAATGACTCCTCCCACCATATTATCATGTTGCCCAAGTTTTGGGCTCGATCCGAAATCAATAGGTGTGAGAAATTGGACAATTCAAGTTCAACGGCAGTTCGTTCCTAATTGGAGTGTATTCTATACTTCTAGCGATTGGATTTCACTCAAAACTCACCAAATGATTCCTAACATCATATTATCACGTTGCCCAAGTTTTGGGCTCGATCCGAAATCAATAGGTGTGAGAAATTGGACAATTCAAGTTCAACGGCATTTCGTTCCTAATTGGAGTGGTTGGTGTATTCCATACTTCTGGCGATTGGATTTTACTCAAAACTCACCAAATGACTCCTAACACTATATTACGATGTTGCCCAAGTTTTGGGCTCGATCCGAAATCAATAGGTGAAAGAAACTGGACAATTCAAGTTCAACGGCAGTTCGTTCCTAATTGGAGTGGTTGGTGTATTCCATACTTCTAGCGATTGGATTTCACTCAAAACTCACCAAATGACTCCTCCCACAATATTATGATGTTGCCCACCTTTTGGGCTCGATCCGAAATCATTAGGTGTGAGAAATTGGACAATTCAAGTTTGATGGTAGTTCGTTCCTAATTGGAGTGGTTGGTGCATTCCCAACTTCTAGCGATTCGATTTCACTCAAAACTCACCAAATGACTCCTCCCACCCTATTATGATGTTGCCCAAGTCTTGGGCACGATCTGAAATCAATAGGTGTGAGAAATTGGACAATTCAAGTTCAACGGCAGTTCATTCCAAATTGGAGTGGTTGCTGTATTCTATACTTCTAGCGATCGGATTTCACTCAAAACTCACCAAACGACTCCTAACACCAAATTATCATGTTGCCCAAGTTTTGGGCTCGATCCGAAATCAATAGGTGTGAGAAATTGGACAATTCAAGTTCAAAGGCAGTTCCTTCCTAATTGGAGTGGTTGGTGTATTCCATACTTCTAGCGATTCGATTTCACTTAAAACTCACCAAATGACTCCTCCCACCATATTATGAAGTTGCCATAGTTTTGGGCTCAACCCGAAATCAATAGATGTGAGAAATTGGACAATTCAAGTTCAACGGCAGTTCGTTCCTAATTGGAGTGGTTGGTGTATTCCATACTTCTAGCGATTGGATTTCACTCAAAATTCACCAAATGACTACTCCCACCATATTATGATGTTGCCCAAGTTTTGGGCTCGATATGAAATTAATAGGTGTGAGAAATTGGACAATTCAAGTTCAACGGCAGTTCGTTCCTAATTGGAGTGGTTGGTGTATTCCATACTTCTAGCAATTGGATTTCACTCACAACTCACCAAATGACTCCTCCCACCATATTATGATGTTGCCCAAGTTTGGGGCTCGATCCGAAATCAATAGGTGTGAGAAATTGGACAATTCAAGTTCAACGACAGTTCGTTCCAAATTGGAGTGTATGGTTGTTAAGCTCATAATTTCATACGTATACATGCCCAAATTTACTTACTTCTTTTGCTTAGTTTCCTAGATTTCTATGTTATTTGCCTCCCTTTGTGTGTTTTGTAGGCAAATAGAGCAAGAGAGCATAATTCATGCAATTCAAGCATGTTAAGGCCTAATTTGGATGAATGGATGAAGAGCTTAAAAGACAAACTCATTTTGGCTACAGCCCCCTGCCAGTCCAGTTCCGTAGGTCATATTGCAAGCTTTGTTTCAGCAACCTACACAGCTCGTATGAGGCAGAATTCTTCATGAAAGTTGTTCCAATGAGTGTGTACTATAACATATCCAAAATTCAGCCCCATTGGATAAATATGGAGTCTATTACCTAGCAAACACAGAGCCATGCTCAGGATGGATTTTATCAGCGCGCAAAATGAGTTAGCAGTTTGTTTTGGCCTTAACTTCGTCCTCCGACCTTGGATTGGCCCAAATGATATATGGCTGGAAAGAAGACATTCGGAACTTCAAGTTTGAGTGCTTAAAGTCTTAATTTGCTTAAGGGAAGTCCAATTCGTAAGCCCTTGAAGTTTCTGGTCATGCTGACCTCAGGATGAGCTATTGTTTCTGGTTGGAAGCTTGGTCATGGTGAGCTAGGCATGAGCTATTGAGCTGGTTGGAAGCTTGGTCATGGTGACATGAAGATGAGCTAGGGCTGCTGGTGGGATTTATTGGTGAAGTGCATCAACCATTTCAGATTTTATAAAACAAGTGTTGTATGCATTAGCCATATTGAATTCAGATTTTTCACTTCCTTAGGCCTATAAATAGGGAGGTTCTCTAAGCTTGTAAACACACCCCAAGGGGGGGAGCTCTCAAACACTTCTCTAGAGCTCCCTTCCCTTCTCTCCCTCAAATTCTCTAGAGAAGTATTTGAGAGCTCCCCCCCTTGGGGTAGGGGTGGGCATATAAACCGGAAAACCGGAAAACCGAACCAAACCGGATGAAAAAAAACCGGAAAAAACCGAGTTGACTAAAAAGTCAACAAAATCGGACCGGACCGGTTCAAACCGGTTCCAGTTCCTGTTTTACACAAAATAGCACCGGACCGGACCGGTCCAGTATTTAATATATATTTTTTGGTGGCCCAACCACTAAGCCCAGAATTTTTCTCACTTCCCAAACCCAACTACTAACATCTAACCTTAGCCAAGCCCAACAACAAAAGCCCATCAACCAACACCTAACCCTAAAACCACCTTTTCTTTCCTTCCTCTCTCCTTTATCTTTTCAATCCGCCGCAGCTTCTCTCTTTTATTTTTTGTCTCTCTCTCTCTCTCTCTCTCTCTCTCTCTCTCTTTCTTCTTCTTTCTCTTTCTTCTTCCTCTTTCTAATTCCAATTTTCTCTCTCTCTCATTCTCTCTGACTCGGCGGCGTCACGAAACCAGGTGAGCTAGTTACTCTCTTTCTAATTCTTCATTGCTTATTGTGTTGCCTCGTTCTCTCATTTTTTGTTTTATTTGATTCACGATCGAAGATGTGGGTATGATTGATTTAGGGTTCTATCAAACGCAAACGTTCAGTATTCCTTCGTTTCATTCTCGTTGTTTTTTCTACTGTAAAAATTTCAAGCTCGAAGTAAAACCCTAATTGCTGTTTGGAGATAATGAAAATGAAAATTTCAAGCTCGAAGTAAAACCCCAATTTTCTCTCTCTCTCTCTCTCTCTCTCTCTCTGTAATTTTTTTTTTGGACTAGGCTTGATGTGTCTGAGAGTGGCTTGGCGGCAGTTGTGCGGCTTAGCAATGGTGACATGAGAACACATAACAATGACATGTATGTAGTTTCCGATTCTCCAAAGTTTATTAATTCATTGGACAAGACTTTTGTGCAATCATATCATGGAGGACATACTTTCTCACCTGCAGTCAACTCATATGGCTTCACAGCAGCAGATAACAGAAGAAGCAGTATATCTTTGCACAGGAAATCCAGGGGCTGGGAGAGCTTAATAGAGAAGGTTTGAAGAAGATGCCTCTTTGTGTTGCCCTTGCCTCCGAGAAAGAACAAGGGGAAGATGGAGCTTTTTTTTTCTTTTTTTTTCAGTGGAAAATGGAGTAGTTTAAAACTTATTTCTATAATTTTTTTAGTAATTTTTTTTGCAATTAAGTGTATTTGTTTTGTTATTGGCATGTAATTTTAAATTTAATGTTTGGGATGATTGGGTGGGAATTGGGCTAATTGTGAATTTGTAGGCCCAAATTTTGTTTAAAAACTTCAGTTGGGCTTAAATCTCTAAAAATTTATAATAAAAAAATCAATTGGGCCCAAGGGCCGGTCCAAATTGTAAAACCGGAAACCGAACCGGATATAAACCGGTTCGGGTTGGTGCGATTCTCTTAGGTGTTTAACTGAAAAATCGGACCGAACCGGACCGGATGAATAGTACCGATTCCGGTTTCGGGTTTAGGGGAGAACCGGGCCGAACCGGACCGTGCCCACCCTTACCTTGGGGTGTGTTTACAAGCTTAGAGAACCTCCCTATTTATAGGCCTAAGGAAGTGAAAAATCTGAATTCAATATGGCTAATGCAAGTTCAACGGCAGTTCGTTCCAAATTGGAGTGGATGGTGTATTCCATACTTCTAGCGATTGGATTTCACTCAAAACTCACCTAATGACTCCTCCCGCCATATTATCATGTTGCCCAAGTTTGGGGCTCGATCCGAAATCAATAGGTGTTCCAAATTGGACAATTCAAGTTCAACGACAGTTCGTTCCTAATTGGAGTGGTTGGCGTATGCCACACTTCTAGCGATTGGATTTCACTCAAAACTCACCAAATGACTCCTCCCACCGTATTATGATGTTGCCCAAGTTTTGGGCTCGATCTGAAATCAATAGGTGTGGGAAATTGGACAATTCAAGTTCAACGGCAGTTCGTTCCTAATTGGAGTGGTTGGTGTATTCCATACTTCTAGCGATTGGATTTCAATCAAAACTCACCAAATGACTCCTCCCGCCATATTATGTTGTTGCCCAAGTTTGGGGCTCGATCCGAAATCAATAGGTGTGATAAATTGGACAATTCAAGTTCAACGGCAATTCATTCCTAATTGGAGTGGTTGGTGTATTCCATACATCTAGCGATTGGATTTCACTCAAAACTCACCAACTGACTCCTAACACCAGATTATCTTGTTGCCCAAGTTTTGGGCTCGATCCGAAATCAATAGGTGTGAGAAATTGGACAATTCAAGTTCAACGGCAATTCGTTCCTAATTGGAGTGGTTGGTGTATTCCATACTTCTAGCGATTGGATTTCACTCAAAACTCACCAAATTACTCCTCCCACCATATTATCAGGTTGCCCAATTTTGGGCTCGAGCCGAAATCAATAGGTGTGAGAAATTGGACAATTCAAGTTCAATGGCAGTTCGTTCCTAATTGGAGTGGTTGGTGTATTCCACACTTCTAGCGATTGGATTTCACTCAAAACTCACCAACTGACTCCTAACACCAGATTATCTTGTTGCCCAAGTTTTGGGCTCGATCCGAAATCAATAGGTGTGAGAAATTGGACAATTCAAGTTCAACGGCAATTCGTTCCTAATTGGAGTGGTTGGTGTATTCCATACTTCTAGCGATTGGATTTCACTCAAAACTCACCAAATTACTCCTCCCACCATATTATCATGTTACCCAAGATTTGGGCTCGATCCGAAATCAATAGGTGTGAGAAATTGGACAATTCAAGTTCAACGGCAATTCGTTCCTAATTGGAGTGGTTGGTGTATTCCATACTTCTAGCGATTGGATTTCACTCAAAACTCACCAAATTACTCCTCCCACCATATTATCATGTTACCCAAGATTTGGGCTCGATCCGAAATCAATAGGTGTGAGAAATTGGACAATTCAAGTTCAACGGCAATTCGTTCCTAATTGGAATGGTTGGTGTATTCCATACTTCGAGCGATTGGATTTCACTCAAAACTCACCAAATGACTCCTCCCACCATATTATGATGTTGCCCAAGTTTTGGGCTCGATCCGAAATCAATAGGTGTGAGAAATTGGACAATTCAAGTTCAACGGCAATTCGTTCCTAATTGGAGTGGTTGGTGTATTCCATACTTCTAGCGATTGGATTTCACTCAAAACTCACCAAATTACTCCTCCCACCATATTATCATGTTACCCAAGATTTGGGCTCGATCCGAAATCAATAGGTGTGAGAAATTGGACAATTCAAGTTCAACGGCAATTCGTTCCTAATTGGAGTGGTTGGTGTATTCCATACTTCTAGCGATTGGATTTCACTCAAAACTCACCAAATTACTCCTCCCACCATATTATCATGTTACCCAAGATTTGGGCTCGATCTGAAATCAATAGGTGTGAGAAATTGGACAATTCAAGTTCAACGGCAATTCGTTCCTAATTGGAATGGTTGGTGTATTCCATACTTCGAGCGATTGGATTTCACTCAAAACTCACCAAATGACTCCTCCCACCATATTATGATGTTGCCCAAGTTTTGGGCTCGATCCGAAATCAATAAGTGTGAGAAATTGGACAATTCAAGTTCAACGGCAGTTCATTCCTAATTGGGGTGGTTGGTGTATTCCAAACATCTAGCGATTGGATTTCCCTTAAAACTCACCAAATGATTCCTCCCACCATATTATCATGTTGCCCAAGTTTTGGGCTCGATCCGAAATCAATAGGTGTGAGAAATTGGACAATTCAAGTTGAACGGAAGTTCTTTCCTAATTGGAGTGGTTGGTGTATTCCATACTTCTAACGATTGGATTTCCCTCAAAACTCACCAAATGACTCCTCCCACCATATTATCATGTTGCCCAAGTTTTGGGCTCGATCCGAAATCAATAGGTGTTAGAAATTGGACAATTCAAGTTCAACGGCAGTTCGTTCCCAATTGGAGTGGTTGGTGTATTCCATACTTCTAGCATTTGGATTTCACTCAAAACTCACCAAATTACTCCTCCCACGATATTATCATGTTGCCCAAGATTTGGGCTCGATCCGAACTCAATAGGTGTTAGAAATTGGACAATTCAAGTTCAACAGCAGTTCGTTCCTCATTGGAGTGGTTGGTGTATTCCATACATCTAGGGTTTGGATTTCACTCAAAACTCACCAACAGACTCCTAACACCAGATTATCATGTTGCCCAAGTTTTGGGCTCGATCCGAAATCAATAGGTGTGAGAAATTGGACAATTCAAGTTCAACGGCAGTTCGTTCCTAATTGGAGTGGTTGGTGTATTCCATACTTCTAGCGTTTGGATTTCACTCAAAGCTCACCAAATGACTCGTAACACCAGATTACCATGTTGCCCAAGTTTTGGGCTCGATCCGAAATCAATTGGTGTGAGAAATTGGACAATTCAAGTTGAACGACAGTTCGTTCCTAATTGGAGTGGTTGGTGTATTCCATACATCTAGCGATTGGATTTCACTCAAAACTCACCAACTGACTACTAACACCAGATTATCATGTTGCCCAACTTTTGGGCTCGATCCGAAATCGATAGGTGTGAGAAATTGGACAATTCAAGTTCAACGGCAGTTCGTTCCTAATTGGAGTGGTTCATGTATTTCCTACTTCTAGCAGTTGGATTTCACTCAAAACTCACCAAATGACTCCTCAGACCATATTATGATGTTGCCCATGTTTGGGGCTCGATCCGAAATCAATAGCTGTGAGAAATTGGACAATTCAAGTTCAACGGCAGTTCCTTCCTAATTGGAGTGGTTGCTGTATTCTATACTTCTAGCGATTGGATTTCACTCAAAACTCACCAAACGACTCCTAACACCATATCATCATGTTGCCCAAGTTTTGGGCTCGATCCGAAATCAATAGGTGTGAGAAATTGGACAATTCAAGTTCAATGGCAGTTCATTCCCAATTGCAGTGGTTGGTGTATTCCATACTTCGAGCGATTGGATTTCACTCAAAACAACCCAAATGACTCCTCCCAACATATTATGGTGTTGCCCAAGTTTTGGACTCGATCCGAAATCAATAGGTGTTCCAAATTGCACAATTCAAGTTCAACGGCAGTTCGTTCCTAATTGGAGTGGTTGGTGTATTCCATACTTCTAGCGATTGGATTTCACTCAAAACTCCCCAAATGACTCCTCCCACCATATTATGATGTTGCCCAAGTTTTGTGCTCGATCCGAAATCAATAGGTGTTCCAAATTGGGCAATTCAAGTTCAACGGCAGTTCGTTCCTAATTGGAGTGGTTGGTGTATTCCATACTTCTAGTGATTGGATTTCACTCAAAACTAACTAAATGACTCCTCCCACCATATTATGATGTTGCCCAAGTTTTGGGCTCGATCTGAATTCAATAGGTGTTCCAAATTGGACAATTCAAGTTCAACGGCAGTTCGTTCCTAATTGGAGTGGTTGGTGTATTCCATACTTCTAGCGATTGGATTTCACTCAAAACTCACCAAATGATTCCTCCCACCATATTACGATGTTGCCCGAGATTTGGGCTCGATCCGAAATCAATAGGTGTTCCAAATTGGACAATTCAAGTTCAACGGCTGTTCATTCCTAACTGGAGTGGTTGGTGTATTCCATACTTCTAGCGATTGGATTTCACTCAAAACTCACCAAATGATTCCTCCCACCATATTATGATGTTGCCCAAGATTTGGGCTCGATCCGAAATCAATAGGTGTGAGAAATTGGACAATTCAAGTTCGACGGCAGTTCGTTCCTAATTGGAGTGGTTGGTGTATTCCATACTTCTAGCGATTGGATTTCACTTAAAACTCACCAAATGACTCCTCCCACCATATTATCAGGTTGCCCAATTTTGGGCTCGAGCCGAAATCAATAGGTGTGAGAAATTGGACAATTCAAGTTCAATGGCAGTTCGTTCCTAATTGGAGTGGTTGGTGTATTCCACACTTCTAGCGATTGGATTTCACTCAAAACTCACCAAATGACTCCTCCCACCATATTATGATGTTGCCCAAGTTTTGTGCTCGATCCGAAATCAATAGGTGTTCCAAATTGGGCAATTCAAGTTCAACGGCAGTTCGTTCCTAATTGGATTGGTTGGTGTATTCCATACTTCTAGGGATTGAATTTCACTCAAAACTAACCAAATGACTCCTCCCACCACATTATGATGTTGCCCAAGTTTTGGGCTCGATCTGAAATCCATAGGTGTGAGAAATTGGACAATTCAAGTTCAACGGCAGTTCGTTCCTAATTGGAGTGGTTGGTGTATTCCATACTTCTAGCGATTGGATTTCACTCAAAACTCACCAAATGATTCCTCCCGCCATATTATGATGTTGCCCAAGATTTGGGCTCGATCCGAAATCAATAGGTGTTTCAAATTGGGCAATTCAAGTTCAACGGCAGTTCGTTCCTCATTGGAGTGGTTGGTGTATTCCATACTTCTAGCGATTCGATTTCACCCAAAACTCACCAAATGAGTCCTCCCACCATATTATCATGTTGCCCAAGTTTTGGGCTCGAACCGAAATCAATAGGTGTTCCAAATTGGACAATTCAAGTTCAACGGCTGTTCGTTCCTAATTGGAGTGGTTGGTGTATTCCATACTTCTAGCGATTAGATTTCACTCAAAACTCACCAAATGACTACTCCCACCATATTATGATGCTGCCCAAGTTTTGGGCTCGATCCGAAATCAATAGGTGTTCCAAATTGGGCACTTCAAGTTCAACGGCAGTTCGTTCCTAATTGGAGTGGTTGGTGTATTCCATCCTTCTAGTGATTGGATTTCACTCAAAACTGACGAAATGACTCCTCCCACCATATTATGATGTTGCCCAAGTTTTGGGCTCGATCTGAAATCAATAGGTGTGGGAAATTGGACAATTCCAGTTCAACGGCAATTCGTTCCTAATTGGAGTGGTTGGTGTAATCCATACTTCTAGCGATTGGATTTCACTCAAAACTCACCAAATGACTCCTCCCACCATAATATGTTGTTGCCCAAGTTTTGGGCTCGATCCGAAATCAATAGGTGTTCCAAATTGGACAATTCAAGTTCAACGGCAGTTCGTTCCTAATTGGAGTGGTTGGTGTATTCCATACTTCTAGCGATTGGATTTCACTCAAAACTCACCAAATGACCCCTCCCACCATATCATGATGTTGCCCAAGTTTTGGGCTCGATCCGAAATCAATAGGTGTTCCAAATTGGACAATTCAAGTTCAACGGCAATTCGTTCCTAATTGGAGGGGTTGGTGTATTCCATACTTCTAGCGATTGGATTTCACTCAAAACTCACCAAATGACACCTCCCACCATATTATGATGTTGCCCAAGTTTTGGGCTCGATCCGAAATCAATAAGTCTACAAAATTGGACAATTGAAGTTCAACGACAGTTCGTTCCTAATTGGAGTGGTTGGTGAATTCCATACTTCTAGCGATTGGATTTCACTCAAAACTCACCAAATGACACCTCCCACCATATTATGATGTTGCCCAAGTTTTGGGCTCGATCCGAAATCAATAGGTCTACAAAATTGGACAATTGAAGTTCAACGACAGTTCGTTCCTAATTGGAGTGGTTGGTGAATTCCATACTTCTAGCGTTTGGATTTCACTCAAAACTCACCAACAGACTCCTAACACCAGATTATCATGTTGCCCAAGTTTTGGGCTCGATCCGAAATCAATAGGTGTGAGAAATTGGACAATTCAAGTTCGACGGCAGTTCGTTCCTAATTGGAGTGGTTGGTGTATTCCATACTTCTAGCGATTGGATTTCACTTAAAACTCACCAAATGACTCCTCCCACCATATTATCAGGTTGCCCAATTTTGGGCTCGAGCCGAAATCAATAGGTGTGAGAAATTGGACAATTCAAGTTCAATGGCAGTTCGTTCCTAATTGGAGTGGTTGGTGTATTCCACACTTCTAGCGATTGGATTTCACTCAAAACTCACCAAATGACTCCTCCCACCATATTATGATGTTGCCCAAGTTTTGTGCTCGATCCGAAATCAATAGGTGTTCCAAATTGGGCAATTCAAGTTCAACGGCAGTTCGTTCCTAATTGGAGTGGTTGGTGTATTCCATCCTTCTACTGATTGGATTTCACTCAAAACTAACGAAATGACTCCTCCCACCATATTATGGTGTTGCCCAAACTTTGGGTTCGATCTGAAATCAATAGGTGTGAGAAATTGGACAATTCCAGTTCAACGACAGTTCGTTCCTAATTGGAGTGGTTGTTGTATTCCATACTTCTAGCGATTGGATTTGACTCAAAACTCACCAAATGACTCCTCCCACCATATTATGATGTTGCCCAAGTTTGGGGCTCGATCCGAAATCAATAGGTTTGAGAAATTGGACAATTCAAGTTCAACGGCAGTTCGTTCCAAATTGGAGTGGTTGGTGTATTCCATACTTCTAGCGATTGGATTTCACTCAAAACTCACCAAATGATTCCTCCCACCATATTATGTTGCTGCCCATGTTTTGGGCTCGATCCGAAATCAATAGGTGTTCCAAATTGGGCAATTCAAGTTCAACGGCAGTTCGTTCCTAATTGGAGTGGTTGGTGTATTCCATCCTTCTACTGATTGGATTTCACTCCAAACTAACGAAATGACTCCTCCCACCATATTATGATGTTGCCCAAACTTTGGGTTCGATCTGAAATCAATAGGTGTGAGAAATTGGACAATTCCAGTTCAACGGCAGTTCGTTCCTAATTGGAGTGGTTGTTGTATTCCATACTTCTAGCGATTGGATTTGACTCAAAACTCACCAAATGACTCCTCCCACCATATTATTATGTTACCCAAGTTGGCGCTCGATCCGAAATCAATAGGTGTGAGAAATTGGACAATTCAAGTTCAACGGCAGTTCGTTCCTAATTGGCGTGGTTGGTGTATTCCATACTTCTAGCGATTGGATTTCACTCAAAACTCACCAAATGATTCCTCCCACCATATTATGATGTTGCCCAAGTTTTGGGCTCGATCCGAAATCAATAGGTGTTCAAAACTGGACAATTCAAGTTCAACGGCAGTTCTTTCCTAATTGGAGTGGTTGGTGAATTCCACACTTCTAGCGATTGGATTTCACTCAAAACTCACCAAATGACTCCTCCCACCATATTATGACGTTACCCAAGTTTTGGGCTCGATCCGAAATCAATAGGTATTCCAAATTGGACAATTTAAGTTCAACGGCAGTTCGTTCCTAATTGGAGTGATTGGGGTATTACATACTTCTTGCGATTGGATTTTACTAAAAACTCACCAAATGACTCCTCCCACCATAATATGATGTTGCCCAAGTTTTGGGCTCGATCCGAAACCAATAGGTGTTCCAAATTGGGCAATTCAAGTTGAACGGCAGTTCGTTTCTAATTGGAGTGGTTGGTGTATTCCATCCTTCTAGTGATTGGTTTCACTCAAAACTAATGAAATGACTTCTCCCACCATATTATGATGTTGCCCAAGTTTTGGGCTCGATCTGAAATCAATAGGTGTGAGAAATTGGACAATTCAAGTTCAACGGCAGTTCGTTCCTAATTGGAGTGATTGGGGTATTCCATACTTCTTGCGATTGGATTTCACTCAAAACTAACCAAATGACTACTCCCACCATATTATGATGTTGCCCAAGTTCTGGGCTCGATCTGAAATCAATAGGTGTGAGAAATTGGACAATTCAAGTTCAACGGCAGTTTGTTCCTAATTGGAGTGGTTGGTGTATTCCATACTTCTGGCGAGTGGATTTCACTCAAAGCTCGCCAAATGACTCCTCCCACCATATTATGATGTTGCCCAAGTTTGGGGCTCGATCCGGAATCAATAGGTGTGAGAAATTGGACAATTCAAGTTCAACGGCAGTTCGTTCCTAATTGGAGTGGTTAGTGTATTCCATACTTCTAGCGATTGAATTTCACTCAAAGCTCACCAAATGACGCCTCCCACCATATTATGTTGTTGCCCAAGTTTTGGGCTCGATCCGAAATCAATAGGTGTGAGAAATTGGACAATTCAAGTTCAACGGCAGTTTGTTCCTAATTGGAGTGGTTGGTGTATTCCATACTTCTGGCGAGTGGATTTCACTCAAACCTCACCAAATGACTCCTCCCACCGTATTATGATGTTGCCCAAGTTTTGGGATCGATCCGAAATTGATTGGTGTGAGAAATTGGTCAATTCAATTTCAACGGCAGTTCGTTCCTAATTGGAGTGGTTGGTGTATTCCATACTTCTTGCGACTGTATTTCACTCAAAACTCACCAAATGACTCCTCCTACCATATTATGATGTTGCCCAAGTTTTGGGCTCGATCCGAAATCAATAGGTGTGAGAAATTGGACAATTCAAGTTCAACGGCAGTTCGTTCCTAATTGGAGTGGTTGGTGTATTCCATACTTCTAGCGATTGGATTTCACTCAAAACTCACCAAATGACTCCTCCCACCATATTATGATGTTGCCCAAGTTTGGGGCTCGATCCGAAATCAATAGGTGTGAGAAATTGGACAATTCAAGTTCAACGGCAGTTCGTTCCTAATTGGAGTGGTTAGTGTATTCCATACTTCTAGCGATTGGATTTCACTCAAAGCTCACCAAATGACGCCTCCCACCATATTATGTTGTTGCCCAAGTTTTGGGCTCGATCCGAAATCAATAGGTGTGAGAAATTGGACAATTCAAGTTCAACGGCAGTTCGTTCCTAATTGGAGTGGTTGGTGTATTCCATACTTCTAGCGATTGGATTTCACTCAAAACTCACCAAATGACTACTCCCACCATATTATGATGCTGCCCAAGTTTTGGGCTCGATCCGAAATAAATAGGTGTTCCAAATTGGACAATTCAAGTTCAACAGCAGTTCGTTCCCAATTGGAGTGGTTGGTGTATTCCATACTTCTAGCGATTGGATTTCACTCAAAACTCACCAAATTACTCCTCCCACGATATTATCATGTTGCCCAAGATTTGGGCTCGATCCGAAATCAATAGGTGTGGGAAATTGGACAATTCAAGTTCAACAGCAGTTCGTTCCAAATTGGAGTGGTTGGTGTATTCCATACATCTAGCGATTGGATTTCACTCAAAACTCACCAACTGACTCCTAACACCAGATTATCATGTTGCCCAACTTTTGGGCTCGATCCGAAATCAATAGGTGTGAGAAATTGGACAATTCAAGTTCAACGGCAGTTCGTTCCTAATTGGAGTGGTTGGTGTATTCCATACTTCTAGCAATTGGATTTCACTCAAAACTCACCAAATGACTCCTCCCACCATATTATGATGTTGCCCATGTTTGGGGCTCTATCCGAAATCAATAGGTGCGAGAAATTGGACAATTCAAGTTCCATGGCAGTTCGTTCCTATTTGGAGTGGTTGGTGTATTCCATACTTCTAGTGATTGGATTTCACTCAAAGCTCACCAAATTACTCCTCCCACCATATTACCATGTTGCCCAAGTTTTGGGCTCGATACGAAATCAATTGGTGTGAGAAATTGGACAATTCAAGTTTAACGGCAGTTCGTTCCTAATTGGAGTGGTTGGTGTATTCCATACTTCTAGCGATTGGATTTCACTCAAAACTCACCTAATTACTCCTCCCACCATATTATCCTGTTGCCCAAGTCTTGGGCTCGATCCGAAATCAATAGGTGTGAGAAATTGGACAATTCAAGTTCAACGGCAATTCGTTCCTAATTGGAATGGTTTGTGTATTCCTTACTTCTAGCGATTGGATTTCAATCAAAACTCGCCAAATGACTCCTCCCGCCATATTATGATGTTGCCCAATTTGGGGCTCGATCGGAAATCAATAGGTGTGAGAAATTGGACAATTCATGTTCAATGGCAGTTCGTTCCTAATTGGAGTGGTTGGTGTATTCCATACTTCTAGCGATTGGATTTCACTCAAAGCTTACCAAATGACTCGTAACACCAGATTACCATGTTGCCCAAGTTTTGGGCTCGATCCGAAATCAATTGGTGTGAGAAATTGGACAATTCAAATTGAACGACAGTTTGTTCCTAATTGGAGTGGTTGGTGTATTCCATACATCTAGCGATTGGATTTCACTCAAAACTCACCAACTGACTACTAACACCAGATTATCATGTTGCCCAACTTTTGGGCTCGATCCGAAATCGATAGGTGTGAGAAATTGGACAATTCAAGTTCAACGGCAGTTCGTTCCTAATTGGAGTGGTTGGTGTATTCCATATTTCTAGTGATTGGATTTCACTCAAAGCTCACCAAATTACTCCTCCCACCATATTACCATGTTGCCCAAGTTTTGGGCTCAATCCGAAATCAATTGGTGTGAGACATTGGACAATTCAAGTTCAACGGCAGTTCGTTCCTAATTGGAGTGGTTGGTGTATTCCATACTTCTAGCGATTGGATTTCACTCAAAACTCACCAAATGACTCCTCCCACCATATTATGATGTTGCCCAAGTTTGGGGCTTGATCCGAAATCAATAGGTGTGAGAAATTGGACTATTCAAGTTCAACGGCAGTTCGTTCCTAATTGGAGTGGTTGGTGTATTCTGTACTTCTAAAGACTGGATTTCACTCAAAACTAACCAAATGACTACACCCACCATATTATGAAGTTACCCAAGTTTTGGGCTCGATCCGAAATCAGTAGGTGTGAGAAATTGGACAATTCAAGTTCGACGGCAGTTCGTTTCTAATTGGAGTGGTTGGTGTATTCCATACATCTAGCGATTGGATTTCATTCAAAACTCACCAACTGACTCCTAACACCAGATTATCAAGTTGCCCAAGTTTTGGGCTCGATCTGAAATCAATAGGTGTGAGATATTGGACAATTCAAGTTCAACGGCAGTTCGTTCCTAATTGGAGTGGTTGGTGTATTCCATACTTCTAGTGATTGGATTTCAATCAAAACTCACCAAATTACTCCTCCCACCATATTACCATGTTGCCCAAGTTTTGGGCTCGATCCGAATTCAATTGGTGTGAGAAATTGGACAATTCAAGTTCAAAAGCGGTTCGTTCCTAATTGGAGTGGTTGGTGTATTCCATACATCTAGCGATTGGATTTCACTCAAAACTCACCAAATGACTCCTCCCACCATATTATCGTGTTCCCAAGTTTTGGGCTCAATCCGAAATCAATAGGTGTGAGAAATTGGACAATTCAAGTTCAACGGCAGTGAGTTCCTAATTGGAGTGGTTGGTGTATTCCATACATCTAGCGATTGGATTTCACTCAAAACTCACCAACTGACTCCTAACACCAGATTATCATGTTGCCCAAGTTTTGGGCTCGATCCGAAATCAATAGGTGTGAGAAATTGGACAATTCAAGTACAACGGCAGTTCGTTCCTAATTCGAGTGGTTGGTGTATTCCATACTTCTAGCGATTGGATTTCAATCAAAACTCGCCAAATGACTCCTCCCGCCATATTATGATATTGCCCAATTTTGGGGCTCGATCGGAAATCAATAGGTGTGAGAAATTGGACAATTCAAGTTCAACGGCAGTTCGTTCCTAATTGGAGTGGTTGGTGTATTCCATACTTCTAGTGATTGGATTTCACTCAAAGCTCCCCAAATTACTCCTCCCACCATATTACCTTGTTGCCCAAGTTTTGGGCTCGATCCGAAATCAATTGTTGTGAGACATTGGACAATTCAAGTTCAACGGCAGTTAGTTCCTAATTGGAGTGGTTGGTGTATTCCATACATCTAGCGATTGGATTTCACTCAAAACTCACCTAATTACTCCTCCCACCATATTATCATGTTGCCCAAGTTTTTGGCTCGATCCGAAATCAATAGGTGTGAGAAATTGGACAATTCAAGTTCAACGGCAGTTCGTTCCTAATTGGAGTGGTTCATGTATTTCCTACTTCTAGCAATTGGATTTCACTCAAAACTCACCAAATGACTCCTCAGACCATATTATGATGTTGCCCATGTTTGGGGCTCGATCTGAAATCAATAGGTGTGAGAAATTGGACAATTCAAGTTCAACGGCAGTTCGTTCATAATTGGAGTGGTTGCTGTATTCTATACTTCTAGCGATTGGATTTCACTCAAAACTCACCAAACGACTCCTAACACCAGATTATCAAGTTGCCCAAGTTTTGGGCTCGATCTGAAATCAATAGGTGTGAGATATTGGACAATTCAAGTTCAACGGCAGTTCGTTCCTAATTGGTGTGGTTGGTGTATTCCATACTTCTAGTGATTGGATTTCACTCAAAACTCACCAAATTACTCCTCCCACCATATTACCGTGTTGCCCAAGTTTTGGGCTCGATCCGAATTCAATTGGTGTGAGAAATTGGACAATTCAAGTTCAAAAGCGGTTCGTTCCTAATTGGAGTGGTTGGTGTATTCCATACATCTAGCGATTGGATTTCACTCAAAACTCCTCAAACGACTCCTAACACCATATTATCATGTGGCCCAAGTTTTGGGCTCAATCCGAAATCAATAGGTGTGAGAAATTGGACAATTCAAGTTCAACGGCAGTTCGTTCCTAATTGGAGTGGTTGGTGTATTCCATACATCTAGCGATTGGATTTCACTCAAAACTCACCAACTGACTCCTAACACCAGATTATCATGTTGCCCATGTTTTGGGCTCGATCCGAAATCAATAGGTGTGAGAAATTGGACAATTCAAGTACAAAGGTAGTTCGTTCCTAATTGGAGTGGTTGCTGTATTCCATACTTCTAGCGATTGGATTTCAATCAAAACTCGCCAAATGACTCCTCCCGCCATATTATGATATTGCCCAATTTTGGGGCTCGATCGGAAATCAATAGGTGTGAGAAATTGGACAATTCAATTTCAACGGCAGTTCGTTCCTAATTGGAGTGGTTGGTGTATTCCATACTTCGAGCGATTGGATTTCACTCAAAACACACCAAATGACTCCTCCCAACATATTATGGTGTTGCCCAAGTTTTGGGCTCGATCCGAAATCAATAGGTGTGAGAAATTGGACAATTCAATTTCAACGGCAGTTCGTACCTAATTGTAGTGTTTGGTGTATTCCATACTTCTAGCGATTGGATTTCACTCAAAACTCACCAAATGACTCCTCCCACCATATTATGATGTTGCCCAAGTTTTGGGCTCGATCCGAATTCAATAGGTGTTCCAAATTGCACAATTCAAGTTCAACGTCTGTTCGTTCCTAATTGGAGTTGTTGGTGTATTCCATACTTTTAGCGATTGGATTTCCCTCAAAACTCACCAAATGACTACTCCCACCATATTATCATGTTGCCCAAGTTTTGGGCTCGATCCGAAATCAATAGGTGTGAGAAATTGGACAATTCAAGTTCAACGTCAGTTCGTTCCTAATTGGAGTGTATTCTATACTTCTAGCGATTGGATTTCACTCAAAACTCACCAAATGACTCCTAACACCATATTATCACGTTGCCCAAGTTTTGGGCTCGATCCGAAATCAATAGGTGTGAGAAATTGGACAATTCAAGTTCAACGGCAGTTCGTTCCTAATTGGAGTGGTTGGTGTATTACATACTTCTGGCGATTGGATTTTACTCAAAACTCACCAAATGACTCCTAACACTATATTATGATGTTGCCCAAGATTTGGGCTCGATCCGAAATCAATAGGAGAAAGAAACTGGACAATTCAAGTTCAACGGCAGTTCGTTCCTAATTGGAGTGGTTGGTGTATTCCATACTTCTAGCGATTGGATTTCAATCAAAACTCGCCAAATGACTCCTCCCGCCATATTATGATATTGCCCAATTTTGGGGCTCGATCGGAAATCAATAGGTGTGAGAAATTGGACAATTCAATTTCAACGGCAGTTCGTTCCTAATTGGAGTGGTTGGTGTATTCCATACTTCGAGCGATTGGATTTCACTCAAAACACACCAAATGACTCCCCACAACATATTATGGTGTTGCCCAAGTTTTGGGCTCGATCCGAAATCAACAGGTGTGAGAAATTGGACAATTCGATTTCAACGGCAGTTCGTACCTAATTGTAGTGTTTGGTGTATTCCATACTTCTAGCGATTGGATTTCACTCAAAACTCACCAAATGACTCCTCCCACCATATTATGATGTTGCCCAAGTTTTGGGCTCGATCCGAATTCAATAGGTGTTCCAAATTGCACAATTCAAGTTCAACGTCTGTTCGTTCCTAATTGGAGTTGTTGGTGTATTCCATACTTCTAGCGATTGGATTTCCCTCAAAACTCACCAAATGACTCCTCCCAACATATTATCATGTTGCCCAAGTTTTGGGCTCGATCCGAAATCAATAGGTGTGAGAAATTGGACAATTCAAGTTCAACGTCAGTTCGTTCCTAATTCGAGTGTATTCTATACTTCTAGCGATTGGATTTCACTCAAAACTCACCAAATGACTCCTAACACCATATTATCACGTTGCCCAAGTTTTGGGCTCAATCCGAAATCAATAGGTGTGAGAAATTGGACAATTCAAGTTCAACGGCAGTTCGTTCCTAATGGGAGTGGTTGGTGTATTACATACTTCTGGCGATTGGATTTTACTCAAAACTCACCAAATGACTCCTAACACTATATTATGATGTTGCCCAAGTTTTGGGCTCGATCCGAAATCAATAGGAGAAAGAAACTGGACAATTCAAGTTCAACGGCAGTTCGTTCCTAATTGGAGTGGTTGGTGTATTCCATACTTCTAGCGATTGGATTTCACTCAAAACTCACCAAATGACTCCTCCCACAATATTATGATGTTGCCCAAGTTTTGGGCTCGATCTGAAATCAATAGGTGTGGGAAATTGGACAATTCAAGTTCAACGGCAGTTCATTCCAAATTGGAGTGGTTGCTGTATTCTATACTTCTAGCGATTGGATTTCACTCAAAACTCCTCAAACGACTCCTAACACCATTTTATCATGTGGCCCAAGTTTTGGGCTCAATCCGAAATCAATAGGTGTGAGAAATTGGACAATTCAAGTTCAAAGGCAGTTCGTTCCTAATTGGAGTGGTTGGTGTATTCCATACTTCGAGCGATTGGATTTCACTCAAAACACACCAAATGACGCCTCCCAACATATTATGGTGTTGCCCAAGTTTTGGGCTCGATCCGAAATCAATAGGTGTGAGAAATTGGACAATTCAAGTTCAACGGCAGTTCGTACCTAATTGTAGTGGTTTGTGTATTCCATACTTCTAGCGATTGGATTTCCCTCAAAACTCACCAAATGACTCCTCCCACCATATTATGATGTTGCCCAAGTTTTGGGCTCGATCCGAAATCAATAGGTGAAAGAAATTGGACAATTCAAGTTCAACGGCAGTTCGTTCCTAATTGGAGTTGTTGGTGTATTCCATACTTCTAGCGATTGGATTTCCCTCAAAATTCACCAAATGACTCCTCCCACCATATTATCATGTTGCCCAAGTTTTGGGCTCGATCCGAAATCAATAGGTGTGAGAAATTGGACAATTCAAGTTCAACGGCAGTTCGTTCCTAATTGGAGTGTATTCTATACTTCTAGCGATTGGATTTCACTCAAAACTCACCAAATGATTCCTAACACCATATTATCACGTTGCCCAAGTTTTGGGCTCGATCCGAAATCAATAGGTGTGAGAAATTGGACAATTCAAGTTCAACGGCATTTCGTTCCTAATTGGAGTGGTTGGTGTATTCCATACTTCTGGCGATTGGATTTTACTCAAAACTCACCAAATGACTCCTAACACTATATTACGATGTTGCCCAAGTTTTGGGCTCGATCCGAAATCAATAGGTGAAAGAAACTGGACAATTCAAGTTCAACGGCAGTTCGTTCCTAATTGGAGTGGTTGGTGTATTCCACACTTCTAGCGATTGGATTTCACTCAAAACTCACCAAATGACTCCTCCCACAATATTATGATGTTGCCCACGTTTTGGGCTCGATCCGAAATCATTAGGTGTGAGAAATTGGACAATTCAAGTTCGATGGTAGTTCGTTCCTAATTGGAGTGGTTGGTGCATTCCCTACTTCTAGCGATTCGATTTCACTCAAAACTCACCAAATGACTCCTCCCACCCTATTATGATGTTGCCCAAGTCTTGGGCTCGATCTGAAATCAATAGGTGTGAGAAATTGGACAATTCAAGTTCAACGGCAGTTCATTCCAAATTGGAGTGGTTGCTGTATTCTATACTTCTAGCGATCAGATTTCACTCAAAACTCACCAAACGACTCCTAACACCAAATTATCATGTTGCCCAAGTTTTGGGCTCGATCCGAAATCAATAGGTGTGAGAAATTGGACAATTCAAGTTCAAAGGCAGTTCCTTCCTAATTGGAGTGGTTGGTGTATTCCATACTTCTAGCGATTCGATTTCACTCAAAACTCACCAAATGACTCCTCCCACCATATTATGAAGTTGCCATAGTTTTGGGCTCAACCCGAAATCAATAGATGTGAGAAATTGGACAATTCAAGTTCAACGGCAGTTCGTTCCTAATTGGAGTGGTTGGTGTATTCCATACTTCTAGCGATTGGATTTCACTCAAAATTCACCAAATGACTACTCCCACCATATTATGATGTTGCCCAAGTTTTGGGCTCGATATGAAATTAATAGGTGTGAGAAATTGGACAATTCAAGTTCAACGGCAGTTCGTTCCTAATTGGAGTGGTTGGTGTATTCCATACTTCTAGCGATTGGATTTCACTCACAACTCACCAAATGACTCCTCCCACCATATTATGATGTTGCCCAAGTTTGGGGCTCGATCCGAAATCAATAGGTGTGAGAAATTGGACAATTCAAGTTCAACGACAGTTCGTTCCCAATTGGAGTGTATGGTTGTTAAGCTCATAATTTCATACGTATACATGCCCAAATTTACTTACTTCTTTTGCTTAGTTTCCTAGATTTCTATGTTATTTGCCTCCCTTTGTGTGTTTTGTAGGCAAATAGAGCAAGAGAGCATAATTCATGCAATTCAAGCTTGTTAAGGCCTAATTTGGATGAATGGATGAAGAGCTTAAAAGACAAACTCATTTTGGCTACAGCCCCCTGCCAGTCCAGTTCCGTAGGTCATATTGCAAGCTTTGTTTCAGCAACCTACACAGCTCGTATGAGGCAGAATTCTTCATGAAAGTTGTTCCAATGAGTGTGTACTATAACATATCCAAAATGCAGCCCCATTGGATAAATATGGAGTCTATTACCTAGCAAACACAGAGCCATGCTCAGGATGGATTTTATCAGCGCGCAAAATGAGTTAGCAGTTTGTTTTGGCCTTAACTTCGTCCTCCGACCTTGGATTGGCCCAAATGATATATGGCTGGAAAGAAGACATTCTGAACTTCAAGTTTGAGTGCTTAAAGTCTTAATTTGCTTAAGGGAAGCCCAATTCGTAAGCCCTTGAAGTTTCTGGTCATGCTGACCTCAGGATGAGCTATTGTTTCTGGTTGGAAGCTTGGTCATGGTGAGCTAGGCATGAGCTATTGAGCTGGTTGGAAGCTTGGTCATGGTGACATGAAGATGAGCTAGGGCTGCTGGTGGGATTTATTGGTGAAGTGCATCAACCATTTCAGATTTTATAAAACAAGTGTTGTATGCATTAGCCATATTGAATTCAGATTTTTCACTTCCTTAGGCCTATAAATAGGGAGGTTCTCTAAGCTTGTAAACACACCCCAAGGGGGGGAGCTCTCAAACACTTCTCTAGAGCTCCCTTCCCTTCTCTCCCTCAAATTCTCTAGAGAAGTATTTGAGAGCTCCCCCCCTTGGGGTAGGGGTGGGCATATAAACCGGAAAACCGGAAAACCGAACCAAACCGGATGAAAAAAAACCGGAAAAAACCGAGTTGACTAAAAAGTCAACAAAATCGGACCGGACCGGTTCAAACCGGTTCCAGTTCCTGTTTTACACAAAATAGCACCGGACCGGACCGGTCCAGTATTTAATATATATTTTTTGGTGGCCCAACCACTAAGCCCAGAATTTTTCTCACTTCCCAAACCCAACTACTAACATCTAACCTTAGCCAAGCCCAACAACAAAAGCCCATCAACCAACACCTAACCCTAAAACCACCTTTTCTTTCCTTCCTCTCTCCTTTATCTTTTCAATCCGCCGCAGCTTCTCTCTTTTATTTTTTGTCTCTCTCTCTCTCTCTCTCTCTCTCTCTCTCTCTCTCTCTCTTTCTTCTTCTTTCTCTTTCTTCTTCCTCTTTCTAATTCCAATTTTCTCTCTCTCTCATTCTCTCTGACTCGGCGGCGTCACGAAACCAGGTGAGCTAGTTACTCTCTTTCTAATTCTTCATTGCTTATTGTGTTGCCTCGTTCTCTCATTTTTTGTTTTATTTGATTCACGATCGAAGATGTGGGTATGATTGATTTAGGGTTCTATCAAACGCAAACGTTCAGTATTCCTTCGTTTCATTCTCGTTGTTTTTTCTACTGTAAAAATTTCAAGCTCGAAGTAAAACCCTAATTGCTGTTTGGAGATAATGAAAATGAAAATTTCAAGCTCGAAGTAAAACCCCAATTCTCTCTCTCTCTCTCTCTCTCTCTCTCTCTCTCTCTGTAATTTTTTTTTTGGACTAGGCTTGATGTGTCTGAGAGTGGCTTGGCGGCAGTTGTGCGGCTTAGCAATGGTGACATGAGAACACATAACAATGACATGTATGTAGGGCCGGTCCAAATTGTAAAACCGGAAACCGAACCGGATATAAACCGGTTCGGGTTGGTGCGATTCTCTTAGGTGTTTAACTGAAAAATCGGACCGAACCGGACCGGATGAATAGTACCGATTCCGGTTTCGGGTTTAGGGGAGAACCGGGCCGAACCGGACCGTGCCCACCCTTACCTTGGGGTGTGTTTACAAGCTTAGAGAACCTCCCTATTTATAGGCCTAAGGAAGTGAAAAATCTGAATTCAATATGGCTAATGCAAGTTCAACGGCAGTTCGTTCCAAATTGGAGTGGATGGTGTATTCCATACTTCTAGCGATTGGATTTCACTCAAAACTCACCTAATGACTCCTCCCGCCATATTATCATGTTGCCCAAGTTTGGGGCTCGATCCGAAATCAATAGGTGTTCCAAATTGGACAATTCAAGTTCAACGACAGTTCGTTCCTAATTGGAGTGGTTGGCGTATGCCACACTTCTAGCGATTGGATTTCACTCAAAACTCACCAAATGACTCCTCCCACCGTATTATGATGTTGCCCAAGTTTTGGGCTCGATCTGAAATCAATAGGTGTGGGAAATTGGACAATTCAAGTTCAACGGCAGTTCGTTCCTAATTGGAGTGGTTGGTGTATTCCATACTTCTAGCGATTGGATTTCAATCAAAACTCACCAAAGGACTCCTCCCGCCATATTACGTTGTTGCCCAAGTTTGGGGCTCGATCCGAAATCAATAGGTGTGATAAATTGGACAATTCAAGTTCAACGGCAATTCATTCCTAATTGGAGTGGTTGGTGTATTCCATACATCTAGCGATTGGATTTCACTCAAAACTCACCAACTGACTCCTAACACCAGATTATCTTGTTGCCCAAGTTTTGGGCTCGATCCGAAATCAATAGGTGTGAGAAATTGGACAATTCAAGTTCAACGGCAATTCGTTCCTAATTGGAGTGGTTGGTGTATTCCATACTTCTAGCGATTGGATTTCACTCAAAACTCACCAAATTACACCTCCCACCATATTATCATGTTACCCAAGATTTGGGCTCGATCCGAAATCAATAGGTGTGAGAAATTGGACAATTCAAGTTCAACGGCAATTCGTTCCTAATTGGAGTGGTTGGTGTATTCCATACTTCTAGCGATTGGATTTCACTCAAAACTCACCAAATTACTCCTCCCACCATATTATCATGTTACCCAAGATTTGGGCTCGATCCGAAATCAATAGGTGTGAGAAATTGGACAATTCAAGTTCAACGGCAATTCGTTCCTAATTGGAATGGTTGGTGTATTCCATACTTCGAGCGATTGGATTTCACTCAAAACTCACCAAATGACTCCTCCCACCATATTATGATGTTGCCCAAGTTTTGGGCTCAATCCGAAATCAATAAGTGTGAGAAATTGGACAATTCAAGTTCACCGGCAGTTCATTCCTAATTGGGGTGGTTGGTGTATTCCAAACATCTAGCGATTGGATTTCCCTTAAAACTCACCAAATGATTCCTCCCACCATATTATCATATTGCCCAAGTTTTGGGCTCGATCCGAAATCAATAGGTGTGAGAAATTGGACAATTCAAGTTGAACGGAAGTTCTTTCCTAATTGGAGTGGTTGGTGTATTCCATACTTCTAACGATTGGATTTCCCTCAAAACTCACCAAATGACTCCTCCCACCATATTATCATGTTGCCCAAGTTTTGGGCTCGATCCGAAATCAATAGGTGTTAGAAATTGGACAATTCAAGTTCAACGGCAGTTCGTTCCCAATTGGAGTGGTTGGTGTATTCCATACTTCTAGCATTTGGATTTCACTCAAAACTCACCAAATTACTCCTCCCACGATATTATCATGTTGCCCAAGATTTGGGCTCGATCCGAACTCAATAGGTGTGAGAAATTGGACAATTCAAGTTCAACAGCAGTTCGTTCCTCATTGGAGTGGTTGGTGTATTCCATACATCCAGGGTTTGGATTTCACTCAAAACTCACCAACAGACTCCTAACACCAGATTATCATGTTGCCCAAGTTTTGGGCTCGATCCATAATCAATAGGTGTGAGAAATTGGATAATTCAAGTTCAACGGCAGTTCGTTCCTAATTGGAGTGGTTGGTGTATTCCATACTTCTAGCGTTTGGATTTCACTCAAAGCTCACCAAATGACTCGTAACACCAGATTACCATGTTGCCCAAGTTTTGGGCTCGATCCGAAATCAATTGGTGTGAGAAATTGGACAATTCAAGTTGAACGACAGTTCGTTCCTAATTGGAGTGGTTGGTGTATTCCATACATCTAGCGATTGGATTTCACTCAAAACTCACCAACTGACTACTAACACCAGATTATCATGTTGCCCAACTTTTGGGCTCGATCCGAAATCGATAGGTGTGAGAAATTGGACAATTCAAGTTCAACGGCAGTTCGTTCCTAATTGGAGTGGTTCATGTATTTCCTACTTCTAGCAGTTGGATTTCACTCAAAACTCACCAAATGACTCCTCAGACCATATTATGATGTTGCCCATGTTTGGGGCTCGATCCGAAATCAATAGCTGTGAGAAATTGGACAATTCAAGTTCAACGGCAGTTCCTTCCTAATTGGAGTGGTTGCTGTATTCTGTACTTCTAGCGATTGGATTTCACTCAAAACTCACCAAACGACTCCTAACACCATATCATCATGTTGCCCAAGTTTTGGGCTCGATCCGAAATCAATAGGTGTGAGAAATTGGACAATTCAAGTTCAATGGCAGTTCATTCCCAATTGCAGTGGTTGGTGTATTCCATACTTCGAGCGATTGGATTTCACTCAAAACACCCCAAATGACTCCTCCCAACATATTATGGTGTTGCCCAAGTTTTGGGCTCGATCCGAAATCAATAGGTGTTCCAAATTGCACAATTCAAGTTCAACGGCAGTTCGTTCCTAATTGGAGTGGTTGGTGTATTCCATACTTCTAGCGATTGGATTTCACTCAAAACTCCCCAAATGACTCCTCCCACCATATTATGATGTTGCCCAAGTTTTGTGCTCGATCCGAAATCAATAGGTGTTCCAAATTGGGCAATTCAAGTTCAACGGCAGTTCGTTCCTAATTGGAGTGGTTGGTGTATTCCATACTTCTAGTGATTGGATTTCACTCAAAACTAACTAAATGACTCCTCCCACCATATTATGATGTTGCCCAAGTTTTGGGCTCGATCTGAAATCAATAGGTGTGAGAAATTGGACAATTCAAGTTCGACGGCAGTTCGTTCCTAATTGGAGTGGTTGGTGTATTCCATACTTCTAGCGATTGGATTTCACTCAAAACTCACCAAATGACTCCTCCCACCATATTATCAGGTTGCCCAATTTTGGGCTCGAGCCGAAATCAATAGGTGTGAGAAATTGGACAATTCAAGTTCAATGGCAGTTCGTTCCTAATTGGAGTGGTTGGTGTATTCCACACTTCTAGCGATTGGATTTCACTCAAAACTCACCAAATGACTCCTCCCACCATATTATGATGTTGCCCAAGTTTTGTGCTCGATCCGAAATCAATAGGTGTTCCAAATTGGGCAATTCAAGTTCAACGGCAGTTCGTTCCTAATTGGATTGGTTGGTGTATTCCATACTTCTAGGGATTGAATTTCACTCAAAACTAACCAAATGACTCCTCCCACCATATTATGATGTTGCCCAAGTTTTGGGCTCGATCGGAAATCCATAGGTGTGAGAAATTGGACAATTCAAGTTCAACGGCAGTTCGTTCCTAATTGGAGTGGTTGGTGTATTCCATACTTCTAGCGATTGGATTTCACTCAAAACTCACCAAATGATTCCTCCCGCCATATTATGATGTTGCCCAAGATTTGGGCTCGATCCGAAATCAATAGGTGTTTCAAATTGGGCAATTCAAGTTCAACGGCAGTTCGTTCCTCATTGGAGTGGTTGGTGTATTCCATACTTCTAGCGATTCGATTTCACCCAAAACTCACCAAATGACTCCTCCCACCATATTATCATGTTGCCCAAGTTTTGGGCTCGATCTGAAATCAATAGGTGTGGGAAATTGGACAATTCCAGTTCAACGGCAGTTCGTTCCTAATTGGAGTGGTTGGTGTAATCCATACTTCTAGCGATTGGATTTCACTCAAAACTTACCAAATGACTCCTCCCACCATAATATGTTGTTGCCCAAGTTTTGGGCTCGATCCGAAATCAATAGGTGTTCCAAATTGGACAATTCAAGTTCAACGGCAGTTCGTTCCTAATTGGAGTGGTTGGTGTATTCCATACTTCTAGCGATTGGATTTCACTCAAAACTCACCAAATGACCCCTCCCACCATATCATGATGTTGCCCAAGTTTTGGGCTCGATCCGAAATCAATAGGTGTTCCAAATTGGACAATTCAAGTTCAACGGCAATTCGTTCCTAATTGGAGGGGTTGGTGTATTCCATACTTCTAGCGATTGGATTTCACTCAAAACTCACCAAATGACTCCTCCCACCATATTATGATGTTGCCCAAGTTTTGGGCTCGATCCGAAATCAATAGGTCTACAAAATTGGACAATTGAAGTTCAACGACAGTTCGTTCCTAATTGGAGTGGTTGGTGAATTCCATACTTCTAGCGATTGGATTTCACTCAAAACTCACCAAATGACTCCTCCCACCATATTATGACGTTGCCCAAGTTTTGGTCTCGATCCGAAATCAATAGGTGTTCCAAATTGGGCAATTCAAGTTCAACGGCAGTTCGTTCCTAATTGGAGTGGTTGGTGTATTCCATCCTTCTACTGATTGGATTTCACTCAAAACTAACGAAATGACTCCTCCCACCATATTATGATGTTGCCCAAACTTTGGGTTCGATCTGAAATCAATAGGTGTGAGAAATTGGACAATTCCAGTTCAACGGCAGTTCGTTCCTAATTGGAGTGGTTGTTGTATTCCACACTTCTAGCGATTGGATTTGACTCAAAACTCACCAAATGACTCCTCCCACCATATTATGATGTTGCCCAAGTTTGGGGCTCGATCCGAAATCAATAGGTTTGAGAAATTGGACAATTCAAGTTCAACGGCAGTTCGTTCCAAATTGGAGTGGTTGGTGTATTCCATCCTTCTACTGATTGGATTTCACTCAAAACTAACGAAATGACTCCTCCCACCATATTATGATGTTGCCCAAACTTTGGGTTCGATCTGAAATCAATCGGTGTGAGAAATTGGACAATTCCAGTTCAACGGCAGTTCGTTCCTAATTGGAGTGGTTGTTGTATTCCATACTTCTAGCGATTGGATTTGACTCAAAACTCACCAAATGACTCCTCCCACCATATTATGATGTTGCCCAAGTTTGGGGCTCGATCCGAAATCAATAGGTTTGAGAAATTGGACAATTCAAGTTCAACGGCAGTTCGTTCCAAATTGGAGCGGTTGGTGTATTCCATACTTCTAGCGATTGGATTTCACTCAAAACTCACCAAATGATTCCTCCCACCATATTATGATGTTGCCCAAGATTTGGGCTCGATCCGAAATAAATAGGTGTTCCAAATTGGACAATTCAAGTTCAACAGCTGTTCGTTCCTAATTGGAGTGGTTAGTGTATTCCATACTTCTAGCGTTTGGATTTCACTCAAAACTAACCAAATGACTTCTCCCACCATATTATGATGTTGCCCAAGTTTGGCGCTCGATCCGAAATCAATAGGTGTGAGAAATTGGACAATTCAAGTTCAACGGCAGTTCGTTCCTAATTGGCGTGGTTGGTGTATTCCATACTTCTAGCGATTGGATTTCACTCAGAACTCACCAAATGATTCCTCCCACCATATTATGATGTTGCCCAAGTTTTGGGCTCGATCCGAAATCAATAGGTGTTCAAAATTGGACAATTCAAGTTCAACGGCAGTTCATTCCTAATTGGAGTGGTTGGTGAATTCCACACTTCTAGCGATTGGATTTCACTCAAAACTCACCAAATGACTCCTCCCACCATATTATGACGTTACCCAAGTTTTGGGCTCGATCCGAAATCAATAGGTATTCCAAATTGGACAATTTAAGTTCAACGGCAGTTCGTTCCTAATTGGAGTGATTGGGGTATTCCATACTTCTTGCGATTGGATTTCACTAAAAACTCACCAAATGACTCCTCCCACCATAATATGATGTTGCCCAAGTTTTGGGCTCGATCCGAAACCAATAGGTGTTCCAAATTGGGCAATTCAAGTTGAACGGCAGTTCGTTTCTAATTGGAGTGGTTGGTGTATTCCATCCTTCTAGTGATTGGTTTCACTCAAAACTAATGAAATGACTTCTCCCGCCATATTATGATGTTGCCCAAGTTTTGGGCTCGATCTGAAATCAATAGGTGTGAGAAATTGGACAATTCAAGTTCAACGGCAGTTCGTTCCTAATTGGAGTGATTGGGGTATTCCATACTTCTTGCGATTGGATTTCACTCAAAACTAACCAAATGACTACTCCCACCATATTATGATGTTGCCCAAGTTCTGGGCTCGATCTGAAATCAATAGGTGTGAGAAATTGGACAATTCAAGTTCAACGGCAGTTTGTTCCTAATTGGAGTGGTTGGTGTATTCCATACTTCTGGCGAGTGGATTTCACTCAAAGCTCGCCAAATGACTCCTCCCACCATATTATGATGTTGCCCAAGTTTGGGGCTCGATCCGAAATCAATAGGTGTGAGAAATTGGACAATTCAAGTTCAACGGCAGTTCGTTCCTAATTGGAGTGGTTGGTGTATTCCATACTTCAAACAATTGGATTTCACTAAAAACTCCCCAAATGATTCCTCCCACCATATTATGTTGTTGCCCAAGATTTGGGCTCGATCCGAAATCAATAGGTGTTCAAAATTGGACAATTCAAGTTCAACGGCAGTTCGTTCCTAATTGGAGTGGTTGGTGAATTCCATACTTCTAGCGATTGGATTTCACTCAAAACTCACCAAATGACTCCTCCCACCATATTATGACGTTGCCCAAGTTTTGGGCTCGATCCGAAATCAATAGGTGTTCCAAATTGGACAATTCAAGTTCAACGGCAGTTCATTCCTAATTGGAGTGGTTGGTGTATTCCATACTTCTAGCGATTGGATTTCACTCAAAACTCACCAAATGACTCCTCCCACCATATTATGATGTTGCCCAAGTTTTGGGCTCGATCCGAAATCAATAGGTGTTCAAAATTGGACAATTCAAGTTCAACGGCAGTTCGTTCCTAATTGGAGTGGTTAGTGTATTCCATACTTCTAGCGATTGGATTTCGCTCAAAACTCACTAAATGACTCCTCCCACCATATTATGATGTTGCCCAAGTTTTGGGCTCGATCCGAAATCAATAGGTGTTCAAAATTGGACAATTCAAGTTCAACGGCAGTTCGTTCCTAATTGGAGTGGTTGGGGAATTCCATACTTCTAGCGATTGGATTTCACTCAAAACTCACCAAATGACTCCTCCCACCATATTATGACGTTGCCCAAGTTTTGGGCTCGATCCGAAATCAGTAGGTGTTCCAAATTGGACCATTCAAGTTCAACGGCAGTTCGTTCCTAGTTGGAGTGGTTGGTGTATTCCGTACTTCTTGCGATTGGATTTCACTCAAAACTCACCAAATGAGTCCTCCCACCATACTATGATGATGCCCAAGTTTTGGGCTCGATCCGAAATCAATAGGTGTTCCAAATTGGACAATTCAAGTTCAACGGCAGTTCGTTCCTAATTGGAGTGGTTGGTGTATTCCATACTTCTAGTGATTGGATTTCACTCAAAACTCACCAAATGACTCCTCCCACCATATTATGATGTTGCCCAAGTTTTGGGCTCGATCCGAAATCAATAGGTGTTCCAAATTGGACAACTCAAGTTCAACGGCAGTTCGTTCCTAATTCGAGTGGTTGGTGTATTCCATAGTTCTAGCGATCAGATTTCACTCAAACCTCACCAAATGACTCCTCCCACCGTATTATGATGTTGCCCAAGTTTTGGGATCGATCCGAAATCAATTGGTGTGAGAAATTGGTCAATTCAATTTCAACGGCAGTTCGTTCCTAATTGGAGTGGTTGGTGTATTCCATACTTCTTGCGACTGTATTTCACTCAAAACTCACCAAATGACTCCTCCCACCATATTATGATGTTGCCCAAGTTTTGGGCTCGATCCGAAATCAATAGGTGTGAGAAATTGGACAATTCAAGTTCAACGGCAGTTCGTTCCTAATTGGAGTGGTTGGTGTATTCCATACTTCTAGCGATTGGATTTCACTCAAAACTCACCAAATGACTCCTCCCACCATATTATGATGTTGCCCAAGTTTGGGGCTCGATCCGAAATCAATAGGTGTGAGAAATTGGAAAATTCAAGTTCAACGACAGTTCGTTCCTAATTGGAGTGGTTAGTGTATTCCATACTTCTAGCGATTGGATTTCACTCAAAGCTCACCAAATGACGCCTCCCACCATATTATGTTGTTGCCCAAGTTTTGGGCTCGATCCGAAATCAATAGGTGTGAGAAATTGGACAATTCAAGTTCAACGGCAGTTCGTTCCTAATTGGAGTGGTTGGTGTATTCCATACTTCTAGCGATTGGATTTCACTCAAAACTCACCAAATGACTACTCCCACCATATTATGATGTTGCCCAAGTTTTGGGCTCGATCCGAAATCAATAGGTGTTCGAAATTGGACAATTCAAGTTCAACGGCAGTTCGTTCCTAATTGGAGTCGTTGGTGTATTCCATACTTCTAGCGTTTGGATTTCACTCAAAACTCACCAAATGACTCCTCCCACCATATTATGATGTTTCCCAAGTTTTGGGATCGATCCGAAATCAATAGGTGTGAGAAATTGGTCAATTCAATTTCAACGGCATTTCGTTCCTAATTGGAGTGGTTGGTTTATTTCATACTTCTAGCGATTGGATTTCACTCAAAACTCACCAAATGACTCCTCCCGCCATATTATGATGTTGCCCAAGTTTTGGGCTCGATCCGAAATCAATAGGTGTTCCAAATCGGACAATTCAAGTTCAACGGCAGTTCGTTCCTAATTGGAGTGGTTGGTGTATTCCATACTTCTAGCGATTGGATTTCACTCAAAACTCACCAAATGACTCCTCCCACCATATTATCATGTTGCCCAACTTTTGGGCTCGAGCCGAAATTAATAGGTGTGAGAAATTGGACAATTCAAGTTCAATGGCAGTTCGTTCCTAATTGGAGTGGTTGGTGTATTCCATGCTTCTACCGATTGGATTTCACTCAAAACTCACCAAATGACTACTCCCACCATATTATGATGCTGCCCAAGTTTTGGGCTCGATCCGAAATCAATAGGTGTTCCAAATTGGGCAATTCAAGTTCAACGGCAGTTCGTTCCTAATTGGAGTGGTTGGTGTATTCCATCCTTCTACTGATTGGATTTCACTAAAAACTAACGAAATGACTCCTCCCACCATATTATGATGTTGCCCAAACTTTGGGTTCGATCTGAAATCAATAGGTGTGAGAAATTGGACAATTCCAGTTCAACGGCAGTTCGTTCCTAATTGGAGTGGTTGTTGTATTCCATACTTCTAGCGATTGGATTTGACTCAAAACTCACCAAATGACTCCTCCCACCATATTATGATGTTGCCCAAGTTTTGGGCTCGATCCGAAATCAATAGGTGTTCCAAATTGGACAATTCAAGTTGAACGGCAGTTCGTTCCTAATTGGAGTGGTTGGTGTATTCCATACTTCTAGCGATTGGATTTCACTGAAAACGCACCAAATGACTCCTCCCACCATATTATGATGTTGCCCAAGTTTTGGGCTCGATCCGAAATCAATCGGTGTGAGAAATTGGACAATTCAAGTTCAACGGCAGTTCGTTCCTAATTGGAGTGGTTGGTGTATTCCGAACTTCTACCGATTGGATTTCACTCAAAACTCACCAAATGACTCCTTGTTGCATTCCTATGAGGACACAAATTAATGTACAAACAACCAATTGAAAATACCCGCAAGTGCACGAATCTATTGAAGTATAGATTATGTAAGTACGGGGTCGATCCCACGAAGAACTTGTCGGCTTCCTATAAGTTCTAATTTGAGTACGTAAAGAACACTTAATTGACACACCAGAAATGCAGAAATGCAAAATGGAAACTAAAAATGAGTAAAGAAGTGTAAAAGAAATGAAACAACACAAGAAAACTAATAAAAAACACAAACAGCATTTTCTATCGCCATTTTATCACCACTTTATCACCTGTGAACAGTGCCATGAACTATGAACAGTGCGACCAGTCGTGAACAGTGATGACCGGTCGTTTTTGGACAGATTCATGTGCGACCGGTCGCCTAAACAGTAACGACCGGTCGTTTTTGGCAGATTCGTTTCTCTGTTTTTCAGTTTCGACCTCTGTCCAGTATTTTGCCTATAACTTTCCAACCGTACGTCCAAAATTCACGTTCTTTATACGGTTGGATTCAGCACAGAAAATGGAAGAACACAGCGCGGACCAAAGGTCCAAAACAATTACGAAAACAGATAAAATTTAGTAACAAAGACACATAACGTGTCAAACACGCAACTCACACACACATTGGGGGGGGGGGGGGGGTTTGATTTGTTTGAAGTGACCTATTTCTATTGCATGAAAGTAAATGGACTTTGAAATTAAATGAGAATGGCAGAGATGAATTATCAAAGAGTGGAATCAAGATGTAACAAACACTAGGGTTTTGGAATCCACCCTAAACAATTCTACCAATGTTCATGGATACTCAAGTGATGAACTCTAAACGTGTTGATGAAGATGTTCGCAATCAAGACCATGGGTCGTGGCTCAAGACGCATTGATTCTCTCTAATATACGTAAAGTGCATGGTTCGTGCTACAATACTTGTGCCCTCCCCATAACCGAACCTAGGTATGGTTCGTACTTCGATTCAATTACAAGGAGAACCCATTAAGTTCAAAGAGAATATGAACATCACAAGAATCCTAATAGCATGGTATTTACATTAGGTATTCAAGAAACCAAATCACATGGATGATTCTTACTTCATCCATTTATTGCTTAGGATAACATGAAGATACACATAATCCCAACAATCTCAAGAAGCATGCTTTCAAAGATGGCCAACCAAGGAAAAACACACATCAAGGATAGATTAATTTGGTGAATTGGAATTCATCAACAATATCTAGAAATTCATACACTCAAGCATCAAAACAATAAGGTAATCATGTTTAGGGCTTCAACCTAAGCCCTAGCTATGGAGTTTAGTTCCTCATAATCATTTCAAACACAAATTCGAAATATAACTAGAACGAGTTTACAGATTTGGAAATGATGAAAGCTTGAAGTCTTCAATGGTGGAAGTCTTCCCCCTTCTTCCTGCGGCTGCACCTCCCTCTCCTTCCTTCCTTAGCTTTTTTGCTCTCCAATCTCCTCCTCAATTGTGGAATGATGTAATGAATCCAATACCCCCGTTGAAAAGCCTCTCCAATATCAGATTACACTCCCTTTGCTTCCCTCTCTCCTCCTTTCCAGCTTTACTTTTAGTATTCTAATTCAAAGTCTTCACCCATTGTCTTCTTGTCCCCTTGCAAATAATGAAGCCTTGTCCTCACAAAGATGCCAAATGCTTCAGAAAATATCTCATCTACTAAGGCAAATTCTTGTTACCAAGTGTTATGGTAACAAGAATAATCAAGATGACACAATGGAGGTAAAAGCTGGCCAATTCCGGATTTCCAGAGCTGTGGTAACATGCTGGATTGGTTGGATAGGCAATACTTGTCCAATGGAGCTCAAATTTGGATATGTTGTAGTTAACATCCATTGGAACAAGTCTCATGAAGATCATGACCTCATCCGAGCACCAGAGCATGTTGATCCCAGGCCAAGAAGTTGACCTACGAAAATGAACAAAAACAAAATTTATAACTAATAAAGCACTTTTAGCTCATTTTCATTCCAACCAAGGTAAAATCTAAGAAAACACAAAAAGGAAGTAAAAAGCTATAAAATGTCAAGAACTAACTCAAAATAGTGGGTGAATAACATGAAAAATCATGTGTAAAAATGAACCGAACACTCCTCCCACCATATTATGATGTTGCACAAGTTTTGGGATCGATACGAAATCAATAGGTGTGAGAAATTGGTCAATTCAATTTCAACGGCATGTCGTTCCTAATTGGAGTGGTTGGTGTATTCCATAGTTCTAGCGATTGGATTTCACTCAAAACTCACCAAATGACTCCTCCCATAATATTATGATGTTCCCCAAGTTTTGGGCTCGATCCGAAATCAATAGGTGTTCCAAATTGGACAATTCAAGTTCAACGGCAGTTCGTTCCTAATTGGAGTGGTTGGTGTATTCCATACTTCTAGCGATTGGATTTCACTCAAAACGAACCAAATGACTCCTCCAACCATCTTATGATGTTGCACAAGTTTTGGGATCGATCCGAAATCAATAGGTGTGAGAAATTGGTCAATTCAATTTCAACGGCATGTCGTTCCTAATTGGAGTGGTTGGTGTATTCCATACTTCTTGCGATTGGATTTCACTCAAAACTCACCAAATGACTCCTCCCACCATATTATGATGTTGCCCAAGTTTTGGGCTCGATCCGAAATCAATAGGTGTGAGAAATTGGACAATTCAAGTTCAACGGAAGTTCGTTCCTAATTGGAGTGGTTGGTGTATTCCATAGTTCTAGCGATTGTATTTCACTCAAAACTCACCAAATGACTCCTCCCACCATATTATGATGTTGCCCAAGTTTTGGGCTCGATCCGAAATCAATAGGTGTGAGAAATTGGACAATTCAAGTTGAACGGCAGTTCGTTCCTAATTGGAGTGGTTGGTGTATTCCATACTTCTAGCGATTGGATTTCGATCAAAACTCACCAAATGACTCCTCCCACCATATAATGATGTTGCCCAAGTTTTGGGCTCGATCCAAAATCAATAGGTGTTCCAAATTGGACAATTCAAGTTCAACGGCATTTCGTTCCTAATTGGAGTGATTGGTGTAATCCATACTTCAAGCGATTGGATTTCACTCAAAACGCACCAAATGACTCCTCCCACCATATTATGATGTTGCCCAAGTTTTGGGCTCGATCCGAAATCAATAGGTGTGAGAAATTGGACAATTCAAGTTCAACGGCAGTTCGTTCCTAATTGGAGTGGTTGGTGTATTCCATAGTTCTAGCGATTGGATTTCACTCAAAACTCACCAAATGACTCCTCCCACCATATTATGATGTTGCCCAAGTTTTGGGCTCGATCCGAAATCAATAGGTGTGAGAAATTGGACAATTCAAGTTGAACGGCAGTTCGTTTCTAATTGGAGTGGTTGGGGTATTCCATACTTCTAGCGATTGGATTTCACTCAAAACGCACCAAATGACTCCTCCCACCATATTATGATGTTGCCCAAGTTTTGGGCTCGATCCGAAATCAATAGGTGTGAGAAATTGGACAATTCAAGTTGAACGGCAGTTCGTTCCTAATTGGAGTGGTTGGTGTATTCCATAGTTCTAGCGATTGGATTTCACTCAAAACTCACCAAATGACTCCTCCCACCATATTATGATGTTGCCCAAGTTTTGGGCTCGATCCGAAATCAATAGGTGTTTCAAATTGGACAATTCAAGTTCAACGGCAGTTCGTTCCTAATTGGAGTGGTTGGTGTATTCCATACTTCTAGCGATTGGATTTCACTCAAAACTCACCAAATGACTCCTCCCACCATAATATGATGTTGCCCAAGTTTTGGGATCGATCCGAAATCAATAGGTGTGAGAAATTGGTCAATTCAATTTCAACGGCATGTCGTTCCTAATTGGAGTGGTTGGTGTATTCCATACTTCTAGCGATTGGATTTCACTCAAATCGCACCAAATGAATCCTCTCACCATATTATGATGTTGCCCAAGTTTGGGGCTCGATCCGAAATCAATAGGTGTGAGAAATTGTACAATTCAAGTTCAACGGCAGTTCGTTCCTAATTGGAGTGGTTGGTGTATTCCATACTTCTAGCGATTGGATTTCACTCAAAACTCACCAAATGACTCCTCCCACCATATAATGATGTTGCCCAAGTTTTGGGCTCGATCCAAAATCAATAGGTGTTCCAAATTGGACAATTCAAGTTCAACGGCATTTCGTTCCTAATTGGAGTGATTGGTGTAATCCATACTTCAAGCGATTGGATTTCACTCAAAACGCACCAAATGACTCCTCCCACCATATTATGATGTTGCCCAAGTTTTGGGCTCGATCCGAAATCAATAGGTGTGAGAAATTGGACAATTCAAGTTCAACGGCAGTTCGTTCCTAATTGGAGTGGTTGGTGTATTCCATAGTTCTAGCGATTGGATTTCACTCAAAACTCACCAAATGACTCCTCCCACCATATTATGATGTTGCCCAAGTTTGGGGCTCGATCCGAAATCAATAGGTGTGAGAAATTGGACAATTCAAGTTGAACGGCAGTTCGTTCCTAATTGGAGTGGTTGGGGTATTCCATACTTCTAGCGATTGGATTTCACTCAAAACGCACCAAATGACTCCTCCCACCATATTATGATGTTGCCCAAGTTTTGGGCTCGATCCGAAATCAATAGGTGTGAGAAATTGGACAATTCAAGTTGAACGGCAGTTCGTTCCTAATTGGAGTGGTTGGTGTATTCCATAGTTCTAGCGATTGGATTTCACTCAAAACTCACCAAATGACTCCTCCCACCATATTATGATGTTGCCCAAGTCTGGGCTCGATCCGAAATCAATAGGTGTTTCAAATTGGACAATTCAAGTTCAACGGCAGTTCGTTCCTAATTGGAGTGGTTGGTGTATTCCATACTTCTAGCGATTGGATTTCACTCAAAACTCACCAAATGACTCCTCCCACCATAATATGATGTTGCCCAAGTTTTGGGATCGATCCGAAATCAATAGGTGTGAGAAATTGGTCAATTCAATTTCAACGGCATGTCGTTCCTAATTGGAGTGGTTGGTGTATTCCATACTTCTAGCGATTGGATTTCACTCAAATCGCACCAAATGAATCCTCTCACCATATTATGATGTTGCCCAAGTTTGGGGCTCGATCCGAAATCAATAGGTGTGAGAAATTGGTCAATTCAATTTCAACGGCAGTTCGTTCCTAATTGGACTGGTTGGTGTATTCCATACTTCTAGCGATTGGATTTCACTCAAAACGCACCAAATGACTCCTCCCACCATATTATGATGTTGCCCAAGTTTTGGGCTCGATCCGAAATCAATAGGTGTTCCAAATTGGACAATTCAAGTTCAACGGCAGTTCGTTCCAAATTGGAGTGGTTGGTTTATTCCAAACTTCTAGCGATTGGATTTCACTCAAAACTCACCAAATGACTCCTCCCACCAGATTATGACGTTGCCCAAGTTTTGGGCTCGATCCGAAATCAATAGGTGTTCCAAATTGGACAATTCAAGTTCAACGGCAGTTCGTTCCTAATTGGAGTGGTTGGTGATTCCGTACTTCTAGCGTTTGGATTACACTCAAAACTCACCAAATGACTCCTCCCACCATATTATGATGTTACCCAAGTTTTGGGCTCGATCTGAAATCAATAGGTGTGAGAAATTGGACAATTCATGTTCAACGGCAGTTCGTTCCTAATTGGAGTGGTCGGTGTATTCCAAACTTCTAGCGATTGGATTTCACTCAAAACTCACCAAATGACTCCTCCCACCATATTATGATGTTGCCCAAGTTTTGGGATCGATCCGAAATCAATAGGTGTGAGAAATTGGTCAAGTCAATTTCAACGGCATGTCGTTCCAAATTGGAGTGGTTGGTGTATTCCATACTTCTAGCAATTGGATTTCACTCAAAACTCGCCAAATGAATCCTCCCAACATATTATGATGTTGCCCCAGTTTTGGGCTCGATCCGAAATCAATAGGTGTGAAAAATTGGACAATTCAAGTTCAACGGCAGTTCGTTCCTAATTGGAGTGGTAGGTGTATTCCATACTTCTAGCGATTGGATTTCACTCAAAACTCACCAAATGACTCCTCCCACCATATTATGATGTTGCCCAAGTTTTGGGCTCGATCCGAAATCAATAGGTGTGAGAAATTGGACAATTCAAGTTGAACGGCAGTTCGTTCCTAATTGGAGTGGTTGGTGTATTCCAAACTTCTAGCGATTGGATTTCACTCAAAACTCACCAAATGACTCCTCCCACCATATTATTATGTTGCTCAAGTTTTGGGATCGATCCGAAATCAATAAGTGTGAGAAATTGGTCAAATCAATTTCAACTGCATTTCGTTCCTAATTGGACAATTCAAGTTCTACGGCAGTTCGTTCCTAATTGGAGTGGTTGGTGTATTCCATACTTCTAGCGATTGGATGTCACTCAAAACTCACCAAATGACTCCTCCCACCATATTATGATGTTGCCCAAGTTTTGGGATCGATCCGAAATCAATAGGTGTGAGAAATTGGTCAAGTCAATTTCAACGGCATGTCGTTCCTAATTGGAGTGGTTGGTGTATTCCATACTTCTAGCGATTGGATTTCACTGAAAACTCACCAAATGACTCCTCCCACCATATTATGATGTTGCCCAAGTTTTGGGATCGATCCGAAATCAATAGGTGTGAGAAATTGGTCAATTCAATTTCAACGGCAGTTCGTTCCTAATTGGAGTGGTTGGTGTATTCCATACCTCTAGCGATTGGATTTCACTCAAAACACACCAAATGAATCCTCCAACCATATTATGATGTTGCCCAAGTTTTGGGCTCGATCCGAAATCAATAGGTGTTCGAAATTGGACAATTCAAGTTCAACGGCAGTTCGTTCCTAATTGGAGTGGTTGGTGTATTCCATACTTCTAGCGATTGGATTTCACTCAAAACGCACCAAATGACTCCTCCCACCATATTATGATGTTGCCCAAGTTTTGGGCTCGATCCGAAATCAATAGCTGTGAGAAATTGGACAATTCAAGTTCAACGGCAGTTCGTTCCTAATTGATGCGGTTGGTGTATTCCAAACTTCTAGAGATTGGATTTCACTCAAAACTCACCAAATGACTCCTCCCACCATATTATTATGTTGCCCAAGTTTTGGGATCGATCCGAAATCAATAAGTGTGAGAAATTGGTCAATTCAATTTCAACTGCATTTCGTTCCTAATTGGACAATTCAAGTTCTACGGCAGTTCGTTCCTAATTGGAGTGGTTGGTGTATTCCATACTTCTAGCGATTGGATTTCACTCAAAACTCACCAAATGACTCCTCCCACCATATTATGATGTTGCCCAAGTTTTGGGCTCGATCCGAAATCAATAGGTGTGAGAAATTGGACAATTCAAGTTCAACGACAGTTCGTTCCTAATTGGGGTGGTTGGTGTATTCCGTACTTCTAGCGATTGGATTTCACTCAAAACGCACCAAATGACTCCTCCCACCATATTATGATGTTCCCCAAGTTTTGGTCTCGATCCGAAATCAATAGGTGTCAGAAATTGGACAATTCAAGTTGAACGGCAGTTCGTTCCTAATTGGAGTGGTTGGTGTATTCCATACTTCTAGCGTTTGGATTTCACTCAAAACTCACCAAATGACTCCTCCCACCATATTTTGATGTTGCCCAAGTTTTGGGATCGATCCGAAATCAATAGGTGTGAGAAATTGGTCAAGTCAATTTCAACGGCATGTCGTTCCAAATTGGAGTGGTTGGTGTATTCCATACTTCTAGCAATTGGATTTCACTCAAAACTCGCCAAATGAATCCTCCCAACATATTATGATGTTGCCCCAGTTTTGGGCTCGATCCGAAATCAATAGGTGTGAAAAATTGGACAATTCAAGTTCAACGGCAGTTCGTTCCTAATTGGAGTGGTAGGTGTATTCCATACTTCTAGCGATTGGATTTCACTCAAAACTCACCAAATGACTCCTCCCACCATATTATGATGTTGCCCAAGTTTTGGGCTCGATCCGAAATCAATAGGTGTGAGAAATTGGACAATTCAAGTTGAACGGCAGTTCGTTCCTAATTGGAGTGGTTGGTGTATTCCAAACTTCTAGCGATTGGATTTCACTCAAAACTCACCAAATGACTCCTCCCACCATATTATTATGTTGCTCAAGTTTTGGGATCGATCCGAAATCAATAAGTGTGAGAAATTGGTCAAATCAATTTCAACTGCATTTCGTTCCTAATTGGACAATTCAAGTTCTACGGCAGTTCGTTCCTAATTGGAGTGGTTGGTGTATTCCATACTTCTAGCGATTGGATGTCACTCAAAACTCACCAAATGACTCCTCCCACCATATTATGATGTTGCCCAAGTTTTGGGATCGATCCGAAATCAATAGGTGTGAGAAATTGGTCAAGTCAATTTCAACGGCATGTCGTTCCTAATTGGAGTGGTTGGTGTATTCCATACTTCTAGCGATTGGATTTCACTGAAAACTCACCAAATGACTCCTCCCACCATATTATGATGTTGCCCAAGTTTTGGGATCGATCCGAAATCAATAGGTGTGAGAAATTGGTCAATTCAATTTCAACGGCAGTTCGTTCCTAATTGGAGTGGTTGGTGTATTCCATACCTCTAGCGATTGGATTTCACTCAAAACACACCAAATGAATCCTCCAACCATATTATGATGTTGCCCAAGTTTTGGGCTCGATCCGAAATCAATAGGTGTTCGAAATTGGACAATTCAAGTTCAACGGCAGTTCGTTCCTAATTGGAGTGGTTGGTGTATTCCATACTTCTAGCGATTGGATTTCACTCAAAACGCACCAAATGACTCCTCCCACCATATTATGATGTTGCCCAAGTTTTGGGCTCGATCCGAAATCAATAGCTGTGAGAAATTGGACAATTCAAGTTCAACGGCAGTTCGTTCCTAATTGATGCGGTTGGTGTATTCCAAACTTCTAGAGATTGGATTTCACTCAAAACTCACCAAATGACTCCTCCCACCATATTATTATGTTGCCCAAGTTTTGGGATCGATCCGAAATCAATAAGTGTGAGAAATTGGTCAATTCAATTTCAACTGCATTTCGTTCCTAATTGGACAATTCAAGTTCTACGGCAGTTCGTTCCTAATTGGAGTGGTTGGTGTATTCCATACTTCTAGCGATTGGATTTCACTCAAAACTCACCAAATGACTCCTCCCACCATATTATGATGTTGCCCAAGTTTTGGGATCGATCCGAAATCAATAGGTGTGGGAAATTGGTCAATTCAATTTCAACGGCATGTCGTTCCTAATTGGAGTGGTTGGTGTATTCCATACTTCTAGCGATTGGATTTCACTCAAAACGCACCAAATGACTCCTCCCACCATATTATGATGTTCCCCAAGTTTTGGTCTCGATCCGAAATCAATAGGTGTCAGAAATTGGACAATTCAAGTTGAACGGCAGTTCGTTCCTAATTGGAGTGGTTGGTGTATTCCATACTTCTAGCGTTTGGATTTCACTCAAAACTCACCAAATGACTCCTCCCACCATATTTTGATGTTGCCCAAGTTTTGGGATCGATCCGAAATCAATAGGTGTGGGAAATTGGTCAATTCAATTTCAACGGCATGTCGTTCCTAATTGGAGTGGTTGGTGTATTCCATACTTCTAGCGATTGGATTTCACTCAAAACTGACCAAATGACTCCTCCCACCATATTATGACGTTGCCCAAGTTTTGGGCTCGATCCGAAATCAATAGGTGTGAGAAATTGGACAATTCAAGTTGAACGGCAGTTCGTTCCTAATCGGAGTTGTTGGTGTATTCCATACTTCTAGCGATTGGATTTCACTCAAAACGCACCAAATGACTCCTCCCACCATATAATGATGTTGCCCAAGTTTTGGGCTCGATCCGAAATCAATAGGTGTTCCAAATTGGACAATTCAAGTTCAACAGCAGTTCGTTCCTAATTGGGGTGGTTGGTGTATTCCATACTGTTAGCGATTCGATTTCACTCAAAACTCACCAAACGACTCCTCCCACCATATTATGATGTTGCCCAAATTTTGGGCTCGATCCGAAATCAATAGGTGTTCCAAATTGGACAATTCAAGTTCAACGGCAGTACGTTCCTAATTGGGGTGGTTGGTGTATTCCATACTTCTAGCGTTTGGATTTCACTCAAAACTCACCAAATGACTCCTCCCACCATATTTTGATGTTGCCCAAGTTTTGGGATCGATCTGAAATCAATAGGCGTGGGAAATTGGTCAATTCAATTTCAACGGCATGTCGTTCCTAATTGGAGTGGTTGTGTATTCCATACTTCTAGCGATTGGTTTCACTCAAAACTCACCAAATGACTCCTCCCACCATATTATGATGTTGCCCAAGTTTTGGGCTTGATCCGAAATCAATAGGTGTGAGAAATGGGACAATTCAAGTTCAACGGCAGTTCGTTCCTAATTGGAGTGGTTGGTGTATTCCATACTTCTAGCTATTGGATTTCACTCAGAACTCACCAAATGACTCCTCCCACCATATTATGATGTTGCCCAAGTTTTGGGCTCGATCCGAAATCAATAGGTGTTCCAAATTGGACAATTCAAGTTCAACGGCAGTTCGTTCCTAATTGGAGTGGTTGGTGTATTCTATACTTCTAGCGATTGGATTTCACTCAAAACTCACCAAATGACTCCTCCCACCATATTATGATGTTGCCCAAGTTTTGGGCTCGATCCGAAATCAATAGGTGTGAGAAATTGGACAATTCAAGTTCAACGGCAGTTCGTTCCTAATTGGAGTGGTTGGTGTATTCCATACTTCTAGCGATTGGATTTCACTCAAAACTCCCCAAATGACTCCTCCCACCATATTATGTTGTTGCCCAAGTTTTGGGCTTGATCCGAAATCAATAGGTGTGAGAAATGGAACAATTCAAGTTCAATGGCAGTTCGTTCCTAATTGGGGTGGTTGGTGTATTCCATACTTCTAGCGACTGGATTTCTCTCAAAACTCACCAAATGACTCCTCCCACCATATTATGATGTTGCCCATGTTTTGGGCTCGATCCGAAATCAATTGGTGTGAGAAATTGGACAATTCAAGTTCAACGGCAGTTCGTTCCTAATTGGAGTGGTTGGTGTATTCCATACTTCTAGCGATTGGATTTCACTCAAAACTCACCAAATGACTCCTCCCACCATATTATGTTGTTGCCCAAGTTTTGCGCTTGATCCGAAATCAATAGGTGTGAGAAATGGGACAATTCAAGTTCAACGGCAGTTCGTTCCTAATTGGAGTGGTTGGTGTATTCCATACTTCTAGCGTTTGGATTTCACTGAAAACTCACCAAATGACTCCTTCCACCATATTATGATGTTGCCCAAGTTTTGGGATCGATCCGAAATCAATAGGTGTGAGAAATTGGTCAATTCAATTTCAACTGCATTTCGTTCCTAATTGGACAATTCAAGTTCTACGGCAGTTCGTTCCTAATTGGAGTGGTTGGTGTATTCCATACTTCTAGCGATTGGATTTCACTCAAAACTCACCAAATGACTCCTCCCACCATATTATGATGTTTCCCAAGTTTTGGGCTCGATCCGAAATCAATTGGTGTGAGAAATTGGACAATTCAAGTTCAACGACAGTTCGTTCCTAATTGGGGTGGTTGGTGTATTCCATACTTCTAGCGATTGGATTTCACACAAAACTCACCAAATGACTCCTCCCACCATATTATGATGTTCCCCAAGTTTTGGTCTCGATCCGAAATCAATAGGTGTCAGAAATTGGGCAATTCAAGTTCAACGGCAGTTCGTTCCTAATTGGAGTGGTTGGTGTATTCCATACTTCTAGCGTTTGGATTTCACTCAAAACTCACCAAATGACTCCTCCCACCATATTTTGATGTTGCCCAAGTTTTGGGATCGATCCGAAATCAATAGGTGTGGGAAATTGGTCAATTCAATTTCAACGGCATGTCGTTCCTGATTGGAGTGGTTGGTGTATTCCATACTTCTAGCTATTGGATTTCACTCAAAACTCACCAAATGACTCCTCCCACCATATTATGATGTTGCCCAAGTTTTGGGCTCGATCCGAAATCAATAGGTGTTCCAAATTGGACAATTCAAGTTCAACGGCAGTTCGTTCCTAATTGGAGTGGTTGGTGTATTCTATACTTCTAGCGATTGGATTTCACTCAAAACTCACCAAATGACTCCTCCCACCATATTACGATGTTGCCGAAGTTTTGGGCTCGATCCGAAATCAATAGGTGTGAGAAATTGGACAATTCAAGTTCAACGGCAGTTCGTTCCTAATTGGAGTGGTTGGTGTATTCCATACTTCTAGCGATTGGATTTCACTCAAAACTCACCAAATGACTCCTCCCACCATATTATGTTGTTGCCCAAGTTTTGGGCTTGATCCGAAATCAATAGGTGTGAGAAATGGGACAATTCAAGTTCAACGGCAGTTCGTTCCTAATTGGAGTGGTTGGTGCATTCCATACTTCTAGCGATTGGATTTCACTCAAAACTCACCAAATGACTCCTCCCACCATATTATGATGTTGCCCAAGTTTTGGGCTCGATCCGAAATCAATTGGTGTGAGAAATTGGACAATTCAAGTTCAACGGCAGTTCGTTCCTAATTGGAGTGGTTGGTGTATTCCATGCTTCTAGCGATTGGATTTCACTCAAAACTCACCAAATGACTCCTCCCACCATATTATGTTGTTGCCCAAGTTTTGGGCTTGATCCGAAATCAATAGGTGTGAGAAATGGGACAATTCAAGTTCAACGGCAGTTCGTTCCTAATTGGAGTGGTTGGTGTATTCCATACTTATAGCGTTTGGATTTCACTGAAAACTCACCAAATGACTCCTTCCACCATATTATGATGTTGCCCAAGTTTTGGGATCGATCCGAAATCAATAGGTGTGAGAAATTGGTCAATTCAATTTCAACTGCATTTCGTTCCTAATTGGACAATTCAAGTTCTACGGCAGTTCGTTCCTAATTGGAATGGTTGGTGTATTCCATACTTCTAGCGATTGGATTTCACTCAAAACTCACCAAATGACTCCTCCCACCATATTATGATGTTTCCCAAGTTTTGGGCTCGATCCGAAATCAATAGGTGTGAGAAATTGGACAATTCAAGTTCAACGACAGTTCGTTCCTAATTGGGGTGGTTGGTGTATTCCATACTTCTAGCGTTTGGATTTCACTCAAAACTCACCAAATGACTCTTCCCACCATGTTATGATGTTGCCCAAGTTTTGGGATCAATCCGAAATCAATTGGTGTGAGAAATTGGTCAATTCAATTTCAACGGCAGTTCGTTCCTAATTGGAGTGGTTGGTGTATTCCACACTTCTAGCGATTGGATTTCACTCAAAACTCACCAAATGACTCCTCCCACCATATTATGATGTTGCCCAAGTTTTGGGATCGATCCGAAATCAATAAGTGTGAGAAATTGGTCAATTCAATTTCAACGGCATGTCGTTCCTAATTGGGGTGGTTGGTGTATTCCGTACTTCGAGCGATTGGATTTCACTCAAAACTCACCAAATGACTCCTCCCACCATATTATGTTGTTGCCCAAGTTTTGGGCTCGATCCGAAATCAATAGGTGTTCCAAATTGGACAATTCAAGTTCAACGGCAGTTCGTTCCTAATTGGAGTGGTTGGTGTATTCCATACTTCTAGCGATTGGATTTCACTCAAAACTCACCAAATGACTCCTCCCACCATATTATGTTGTTGCCCAGGTTTTTGGCTCTATCCGAAATCAATAGGTGTTCCAAATTGGACAATTCAAGTTCAACGGCAGTTCGTTCCTAATTGAAGTGGTTGGTGTATTCCATACTTCTAGCGATTGGATTTCACTCAAAACGAACCAAATGACTCCTCCCACCATATTGTGATGTTGCCCAAGTTTTGGGCTCGATTCGAAATCAATAGGTGTTCCAAATTGGACAATTCAAGTTCTACGGCAGTTCGTTCCTAATTGGAGTGGTTGGTGTATTCCAAACTTCCAGCGATTGGATTTCACTCAAAACACACCAAATGACTCCTCCCACCATATTATGATGTTGCCCATGTTTTGGGCTCTATCCGAAATCAATAGGTGTGAGAAATTGGACAATTCAAGTTCAACGGCAGTTCGTTCCTAATCGGAGTGGTTGGTGTATTCCATACTTCTAGCGATTGGATTTCACTCAAAACGCACCAAATGACTCCTCCCACCATATTATGATGTTGCCCAAGTTTTGGGCTCGATCCGAAATCAGTAGGTGTGAGAAATTGGACAATTCATGTTCAACGGCAGTTCGTTCCTAATTGGAGTGGTTGGTGTATTCCATACTTCTAGCCATTGGATTTCACTCAAAACGCACCAAATGACTCCTCACACCATATTATGATGTTGCCCAAGTTTTGGGCTCGATCCGAAATCAATGGGTGTGAGAAATTGGACAATTCAAGTTCAACGGCAGTTCGTTCCTAACTGGAGTGGTTGGTGTATTCCAAACTTCTAGCGTTTGGATTTCACTCAAAACTAACCAAATGACTCCTCCCACCATATTTTGATGTTGCCCAAGTTTTGGGATCGATCCGAAATCAATAGGTGTGGGAAATTGGTCAATTCAATTTCAACGGCATGTCGTTTCTAATTGGAGTGGTTGGTGCATTCCATACTTCTAGCGATTGGATTTCACTCAAAACGCACCAAATGACTCCTCCCACCATATTACGATGTTGCCCAAGTTTTGGTCTCGATCCGAAATCAATAGGTGTGAGAAATTGGACAATTCAAGTTCAACGGCGGTTCGTTCCTAATTGGGGTGGTTGGTGTATTCCATACTTCTAGCGATTGGATTTCACCCAAAACTCACCAAATGACTCCTCCCACCATATTATGATGTTGCCCAAGTTTTGGGCTCGATCCGAAATCAATAGATGTGCGAAATTGGACAATTCAATTTCCACGACAGTTCGTTCCTAAATGGAGTGGTTGGTGTATTCCATACTTCTAGCGATTGGATATCACTCAAAACTCACCAAGTGACTCCTCCCACCATATTATGATGTTGCCCAAGATTTGGGCTCGATCCGAAATCAATAGGTGTTCCAAATTGGACAATTCAAGTTCAACGGCAGTTCGTTCCTAATTGGAGTGGTTGGTGTATTCCATACTTCTAACGATTGGATTTCACTCAAAACTCACCAAATGACTCCTCCCACCATGTTATGATGTTGCCCAAGGTTTGGGCTCGATCCGAAATCAAAAGGTGTTCCAAATTGGACAATTCAAGTTCAACGGCAGTTCGTTCCTAATTGGAGTGGTTGGTGTATTCCATACTTCTAGCGATTGGATTTCACTCAAAACTCACCAAATGACTCCTCCCACCATATTATGATGTTGCCCAAGTTTTGGGATCGATCCGAAATCAATAGGTGTGAGAAATTGGACAATTCAAGTTCAACGGCAGTTCGTTCCTAATTGGAGTGGTTGGTGTATTCCATACTTCTTACGATTGGATTTCACTCAAAACTCACTAAATGACTCCTCCCACCATATTATGATGTTGCCCAAGTTTTGGGCTCGATCCGAAATCAATAGGTGTTCCAAATTGGACAATTCATGTTGAACGGCAGTTCGTTCCTAATTGGAGTGGTTGGTGTATTCCATACTTCTAGCGATTGGATTTCACTCAAAACTCACCAAATGACTCCTCCCACCATATTATGATGTTTCCCAAGTTTTGGGCTCGATCCGAAATCAATAGGTGTTCCAAATAGGACAATTCAAGTTCAACGGCAGTTCGTTCCTAATTGGAGTGGTTGGTGTATTCCATACTTCTAGCGATTGGATTTCACTCAAAACTCACCAAATGACTCCTCCCACCATATTATGATGTTGCCCATGTTTTGGGCTCGATCCGAAATCAATAGGTGTTCGAAATTGGACAATTCAAGTTCAACGGCTGTTCGTTCCTAATTGGAGTGGTTGGTGTATTCCATACTTCTAGCGTTTGGATTTCACTCAAAACTCCCCAAATGACTCCTCCCACCATATTATGATGTTGCCCAAGTTTTGGGCCCGATCCGAAATCAATAGGTGTTCCAAATTGGACAATTCAAGTTCAACGGCAGTTCGTTCCTAATTGGAGTGGTTGGTGTATTCCATACTTCTAGCGATTGGATTTCACTCAAAACTAACCAAACGACTCCTCCCTCCATATTATGATGTTGCCCAAGTTTTGGGCTCGATACGAAATCAATAGGTCTTCCAAATTGGACAATTCAAGTTCAACGGCAGTTCGTTCCTAATTGGTGTGGTTGGTGTATTCCGTACTTCTAGCGATTGGATTTCACTCAAAACTCACCAAATGACTCCTCCCACCATATTATGATGTTGCCCAAGTTTTGGGCTCGATCCGTAATCAATAGGTGTTCGAAATTGGACAATTCAAGTTCAACGGCAGTTCGTTCCTAATTGGAGTGGTTGTTGTATTCCATACTTCTAGCGATTGGATTTCACTCAAAACTAACCAAATGACTCCTCCCACCATATTATTGTTAAGCTCATAATTTCATACATATACATGCCCAAATTTATTTACTTCTTTTGCTGAGTTTCCTAGATTTCTATGTTATTTGCCTCTCTTTGTGTGTTTTGTAGGCAAATAGAGCAAGAGAGCATAATTCATGCAATTCAAGCATGTTAAGGCCTAATTTGGATGAATAGATGAAGAGCTTAAAGACAAACTCATTTTGGCTACAGCCCCCTGCCAGTCCAGTTCCGTAGGTCATATTGCAAGCTTTGTTTCAACAACCTACATAGCTCGAATAAGGCCACATTCTTCATGCAAGTTGTTCCAATGGGTGTGTACTATAACATATCCAAAATTCAGCCCCATTGGATAAATCTGGAGTCCGTTACCTAGCAAACACAGAACCATGCTCAGGATGGATCTTATCAGCGCGGAAAATGAGTTAGCAATTTGTTTCGGCCTTAACTTCTTCCTCCGACCTTGGATTGGCCCAAATAACATATGACTGGAAAGAAGACATTCTGAACTTCAATTTCGAGTGCTTAAAGTCCTAATTTGATTAATAGAAGCCCAAGTTGTAAGCCCTTGAAGTTGCTGGTCATGCTGACCTCAGCATGTGCTGGTTGGATGCTTGGTCATGGTGAGCTAGGTATGAGCTATCATTTCTGGTTGGAAGCTTGGTCATGGTGACATGAAGATGAGCTAGGGCTGCTGGTGGGATCTATTGGTGAAGTGCATCAACCAATTCAAGATTTTCTAATACAAGTGCATCACCCAATTTAGATTTTCTAATACAAGTGCATCAACCATTTCAGATTTTATAAAACAAGTGTTGTATGCATTAGCCATATTGAATTCAGATTTTCACTTCCCCTAGGCCTATAAATAGGGAAGTTCTCTAAGCTTGTAAACACACCCCAAGGGGGGGAGCTCTCAAACACTTCTCTAGAGCTCCCTTCCCTTCTCTCCCTCAAATTCTCTTAGTTTTGCTTTCTAGTTCTCAATTCTAGCTTTCCTTTTGCTTCTTAGTTGTAATTTATTTTTCTTTGTAATGTAAATTCTTTTCTTAAGTTTTCAAGTTTAATTAGTTTCCAAGTTTCAATTATGATTTTTGTTCTTATTCATTATGCTTATAAGTTAATATGCTAGTTTGAATGATTGATCACCATTTAGGCTTGCATGTTAGCTATCTTGGTTTGAATTAAGAGTAGACACCATGCTTTAATTCGAATTGAACTATGAATAGGAAGAGTATGTATGGACATTCGACAACAGGGATTAGATACATGCTTGGTTGTTTAAATTGTTCTTCTATGCTTAATGGGTTTCTAATGCTTAATTTTAGGTTAGACAACAAATGATCAAATTAGGGAATTAGGAACACAGGGTTATGACCACACACCATGGCTTAATCATACTTTAGCTAGAATCAATCCATTAATCTAATTGAACTTGGGAACTTATTTGCTTGAGGTATTTCCTTTTTCTTGTTTTATTTATTTCCTTTTTTCATTTTTGTTTTGTGAAGGAGAAATGAATGGGATCATTCAATCACCAATCCTCGTGGGATCGACCTCGCACTTACATACGCTATACTACCGAACGGCTCGTGCACTTGCGAGTATCACAAGTTGAGGATGCAGCTTAATCCATTTTGGTGCAGCTGTATCTACGCAACAATTATGATGTTGCCCAAGTTTTGGGCTCGATCCGAAATCAATAGGTGTTCCAAATTGGACAATTCAAGTTCAACGGCAGTTCGTTCCTAATTGGAGTGGTTGGTGTATTCCATACTTCTAGCGATTGGATTTCACTCAAAATTCACCAAATCACTCCTTCCACCATATTATGATGTTGCCCAAGTTTTAGGCTCGATCCGAAATCAATAGGTGTGAGAAATTGGACAATTCAAGTTCAACGGCAGTTCATTCCTAATTGGAGTGGTTGGTGGATTCCATACTTCTAGCGATTGGATTTCACTCAAAACTCCCCGAATGACTCCTCCCACCATATTATAATGTTGTCCAAATTTGGGGCTCGATCCGAAATCAATAGGTGTGAGAAATTGGACAATTCAAGTTCAATGGCAGTTCGTTCCTAATTGGTGTGGTTGGTGGCGATTGGATTTCACTCAAAACTCACCAAATGACTCCTCCCACCATATTATGATGTTGCCCAAGTTTTGGGCTCGATCCGAAATCAATAGGTGTTCCAAATTGGACAATTCAAGTTCAACGGCAGTTCGTTCCTAATTGGAGTGGTTGGTGTATTCCATACTTCTAGCGATTGGATTTCACTGAAAACTCACCAAATCACTCCTCCCACCATATTATGATGTTGCCCAAGTTTTGGGCTCGATCCGAAATCAATAGGTGTGAGAAATTGGACAATTCAAGTTTAACGGCAGTTCATTCCTAATTGGAGTGGTTGGTGGATTCCATACTTCTAGCGATTGGATTTCACTCAAAACTCCCCAAATGACTCCTCCCACCATATTATAATGTTGTCCAAATTTGGGGCTCGATCCGAAATCAATAGGTGTGAGAAATTGGACAATTCAAGTTCAATGGCAGTTCGTTCCTAATTGGTGTGGTTGGTGGCGATTGGATTTCACTCAAAACTCACCAAATGACTCCCCCCACCATATTATGATGTTGCCCAAGTTTTGGGCTCGATCCGAAATCAATAGGTGTTCCAAATTGGACAATTCAAGTTTAACAGCAGTTCGTTCCTAATCGGATTGGTTGGTGTATTCCATACTTCTAGCGATTGGATTTCACTCAAAACTCACCAAATGACTCCTCCCACCGTATTATGATGTTGCCCAAGTTTTGGGCTCGATCAGAAATCAATACGTGTGAGAAATTGGACAATTCAATTTCAACGGCAGTTCGTTCCTAATTGGTGTGGTTGGTGTATTCCATACTCTAGCGATTGGATTTCACACAAAACTCACCAAATGACTCCTCCCACCATATTATGATGTTGCCAAAGTTTTGGGATCGATCCGAAATCAATCGGTGTTCCAAATTGGACAATTAAATTTCAACGGCAGTTCGTTCCCAATTGGAGTGGTTGGTGTATTCCATACCTCTAGCGATTGGATTTCACTCAAAACTCACCAAATGACTCCTCCCACCATATTATGATGTTGCCCAATTTTGGCTCGATCTGAAATCAATAGGTGTGAGAAATTGGACAATTCAAGTTCAACGGCAGTTCGTTCCTAATTGGAGTGGTTGGTGTATTCCACACTTCTACCGATTGGATTTCACTCAAAACTCACCAAATGACTCCCACCATATTATGATGTTGCCCAAGTTTTGGGCTCGATCCGAAATCAATAGGTGTTCCAAATTGGAAAATTCAGGTATAACGGCAGTTCGTTCCTAACTGGAGCGGTTGGTGTATTCCATACTTCTAGCGATTGGATTTCACTCAAAACTCACCAAATGACTCCTCCCACCATATTATGATGTTGCCCAAGTTTTGGGCTCGATCCGAAATCAATAGGTGTTCCAAATTGGACAATTCAAGTTCAACGGCAGTTCGTTCCTAATTGGAGTGGTTGGTGTATTCCATACTACTAGAAATTGGATTTCACTCAAAACTCACCAAATGACTCCTCCCACCATATTATGATGTTGCCCAAGTTTGGGGCTCGATCCGAAATCAATAGGTGTGAGAAATTGGACAATTCATGTTCAACGGCAGTTCGTTCCCAATTGGAGTGGTTGGTGTACATTCCATACTTCTAGCGATTGGATTTCACTCAAAACTAACCAAATGACTCCTCCCACCATATTATGATGTTGCCCAAGTTTTGGGCTCGATCCGAAATCAATAGGTTTTCCAAATTGGACAATTCAAGTTCAACGGCAGCTCGTTCCTAACTGGAGTGGTTGGTGTATTCCATACTTCTGCCGATTGGATTTCACTCAAAACTCACCAAATGCCTCCTCCCACCATATTTATATGTTGCCCAAGTTTGGGTCTCGATCCGAAATCAATAGGTGTGAGAAATTGGTCAGTTCAATTTCAACGACAGTTCTTTCCTAATTGGAGTGGTTGGTGTATTAGATACTTCAAGCGATTGGATTTCACTCAAAACTCACCAAATGACTCCTCCCACCATATTATGATGTTGCCCAAGTTTTGGGCTCGATCCGAAATCAATAGGTGTTCCAAATTGGACAATTCAAGTTCAACGGCAGTTCGTTCCTAATTGGAGTGGTTGGTGTATTCCATACTTCTAGCGATTGGATTTCACTCAAAACTCACCAAATGACTCCTCCCACCATATTATGATGTTGCACAAGTTTGGGGTTCGATCCGAAATCAATAGGTGTGAGAAATTGGACAATTCAAGTTCAACGGCAGTTCGTTCCTAATGGGGGTGGTTGGTGTATTCCATACTTCTAGCGATTGGATTTCACTCAAAACTCACCAAATGACTCCTCCCACCATATTAAGATTTTGCCCAAGTTTTGGGCTCGATCCGAAATCAATAGGTGTGAGAAATTGGACAATTCAAGTTCAACGGCAGTTCGTTCCTAATGGGGGTGGTTGGTGTATTCCATACTTCTAGCGATTGGATTTCACTCAATACTCACCAAATGACTCCTCCCACCATATTATGATGTTGCCCAAGTTTTGGGCTCGATCCGAAATCAATCGGTGTTCCAAATTGGACAATTCAAGTTCAACGGGAGTTCGTTCCCAATTGGAGTGGTTGGTGTATTTCATACTTCTAGCGATTGGATTTCACTCAAAACTCACCAGATGACTCCTCCCACCATATTATGATGTTGCCCAAGTTTTGGACTCGATCCGAAATAAATAGGAGTGAGAAATTGGCCAATTCAAGTTCAACGACAGTTCGTTCCTAATTGGACTGGTTGGTGTATTCCATACTTCTAGCGATTGGATTTCACTCAAAACTCACCAAATGACTCCTCCCACCACATTATGATGTAGCCCAAGTTTCGGGCTCGATCCGAAATCAATAGGTGTGAGAAATTGGATTATTCAAGTTCAACGGCAGTTAGTTCCTAATTGGAGTGGTTGGTGTATTCCAAATTTCTAAAGACTGGATTTCACTCAAAACTAACCAAATTACACCTCCCCCCATATTATGATGTTGCCCAAGTTTTGGGCTCGATCCGAAATCAATAGGTGTGAGAAATTGGACAATTCAAGTGCAACGGCAATTCGTTCCAAATCGGAGTGGTTGGTGTATTCCGTACTTCTAGCGATTGGATTTCACTCAAAACTCACCAAATGACTCCTCCCACCATATTATGATGTGGCCCAAGTTTTGGGCTCGATCCGAAATCAATTGGTGTGAGAAATTGGAGAATTCAAGTTTAACGGCAGTTCGTTCCAAATTGGAGTGGTTGGTGTATTCCATACTTCTAGCGATTGGATTTCACTCAAAACTCACCAAATGACTCCTCCCACCATATTATGATGTTGCACAAGTTTGGGGTTCGATCCGAAATCAATAGGTGTGAAAAATTGGACAATTCAAGTTGAACGGCAGTTCGTTCCTAATGGGTGTGGTTGGTGTATTCCATACTTCTAGCGATTGGATTTCACTCAAAACTCACCAAACGACTCCTCCCACCATATTATGATGTTGTCCAACTTTGCGGCTCGATCCGAAATCAATAGGTGTGAGAAATTGGACAATTCAAGTTCAATGGCAGTTCGTTCCTAATTGGAGTGGTTGGTGGCGATTGGATTTCACTCAAAACTCACCAAATGACTCCTCCCACCATATTATGATGTTGCCCAAGTTTTGGGCTCGATCCGAAATCAATAGGTGTTCCAAATTGGACAATTCAAGTTCAACGGCAGTTCGTTCCTAATTGGAGTGGTTGGTGTATTCCATACTTCTGGTGATTGGATTTCACTCAAGATTCACCAAATGACTCCTCACACCATATTATGATGTTGCCCAAGTTTTGAGCTCGATCCGAAATCAATAGGTGTGAGAAATTGGACAATTCAAGTTCAACGGCAGTTCGTTCCTAATTGGAGTGGTTGGTGTATTCCATACTTCTAGCGATTGGATTTCACTCAAAACTCACCAAATGACTCCTCCCACCATATTATGATGTTGCACAAGTTTGGGGTTCGATCCGAAATCAATAGGTGTGAAAAATTGGACAATTCAAGTTGAACGGCAGTTCGTTCCTAATGGGTGTGGTTGGTGTATTCCATACTTCTAGCGATTGGATTTCACTCAAAACTCACCAAATGACTCCTCCCACCATATTATGATGTTGCCCAAGCTTTGGGCTCGATCAGAAATCAATTCGTGTGACAAATTGGACAATTCAATTAAAACGGCAGTTCGTTCCTAATTGGAGTGGTTGGTGTATTCCATACTTCTAGCGATTGGATTTCACTCAAAACTCACCAAATGACTCCTCCCACCATATTATGATGTTGCACAAGTTTGGGGTTCGATCCGAAATCAATAGGTGTGAAAAATTGGACAATTCAAGTTGAACGACAGTTCGTTCCTAATGGGTGTGGTTGGTGTATTCCATACTTCTAGCGATTGGATTTCACTCAAAACTCACCAAATGACTCCTCCCACCATATTATGATGTTGTCCAAGTTTGCGGCTCGATCCGAAATCAATAGGTGTGAGAAATTGGACAATTCAAGTTCAATGGCAGTTCGTTCCTAATTGGAGTGGTTGGTGGCGATTGGATTTCACTCAAAACTCACCAAATGACTCCTCCCACCATATTATGATGTTGCCCAAGTTTTGGGCTCGATCCGAAATCAATAGGTGTTCCAAATTGGACAATTCAAGTTCAACGGCAGTTCGTTCCTAATTGGAGTGGTTGGTGTATTCCATACTTCTGGCGATTGGATTTCACTCAAGATTCACCAAATGACTCCTCACACCATATTATGATGTTGCCCAAGTTTTGAGCTCGATCCGAAATCAATAGGTGTGAGAAATTGGACAATTCAAGTTCAACGGCAGTTCGTTCCTAACTGGAGTGGTTGGTGTATTCCATACTTCTAGCGATTGGATTTCACTCAAAACTCACCAAATGACTCCTCCCACCATATTATGATGTTGCCCAAGTTTTGGGCTCGATCCGAAATCAATTGGTGTGAGAAATTGGACAATTCAAGTTCAACGGCAGTTCGTTCCTAATTGGAGTGGTTGGTGTATTCCATACTTCTAGCGATTGGATTTCCCTCAAAACTCACCAAATGACTCCTCCCACCATATTATGATGTTGCCCAAGCTTTGGGCTCGATCAGAAATCAATTCGTGTGACAAATTGGACAATTCAATTAAAACGGCAGTTCGTTCCTAATTGGAGTGGTTGGTGTATTCCATACTTCTAGCGATTGGATTTCACTCAAAACTCACCAAATGACTCCTCCCACCATATTATGATGTTGCACAAGTTTGGGGTTCGATCCGAAATCAATAGGTGTCAGAAATTGGACAATTCAAGTTCAACGGCAGTTCGTTCCTAATGGGAGTGGTTGGTGTATTCCATACTTCTAGCGATTGGATTTCACTCAAAACTCACCAAATGACTCCTCCCACCATATTAAGATTTTGCCCAAGTTTTGGGCTCGATCCGAAATCAATAGGTGTGAGGAATTGGACAATTCAAGTTCAACGGCATTTCGTTCCTAATTGGAGTGGTTGGTGTATTCCATACTTATAGCGATTGGATTTCACTCAAAACTCACCAAATGACTCCTCCCACCATATTATGATGTTGCACAAGTTTGGGGTTCGATCTGAAATCAATAGGTGTGAAAAATTGGACAATTCAAGTTGAACGGCAGTTCGTTCCTAATGGGTGTGGTTGGTGTATTCCATACTTCTAGCGATTGGATTTCACTCAAAACTCACCAAATGACTCCTCCCACCATATTATGATGTTGTCCAAGTTTGCGGCTCGATCCGAAATCAATAGGTGTGAGAAATTGGACAATTCAAGTTCAATGGCAGTTCGTTCCTAATTGGAGTGGTTGGTGGCGATTGGATTTCACTCAAAACTCACCAAATGACTCCTCCCACCATATTATGATGTTGCCCAAGTTTTGGGCTCGATCCGAAATCAATTGGTGTGAGAAATTGGACAATTCAAGTTCAACGGTAGTTCGTTCCTAATTGGAGTGGTTGGTGTATTCCATACTTCTAGCGATTGGATTTCCCTCAAAACTCACCAAATGACTCCTCCCACCATATTATGATGTTGCCCAAGCTTTGGGCTCTATCAGAAATCAATTCGTGTGACAAATTGGACAATTCAATTAAAACGGCAGTTCGTTCCTAATTGGGGTGGTTGGTGTATTCCATACTTCTAGCGATTGGATTTCACTCAAAACTCACCAAATGACTCCTCCCACCATATTAAGATTTTGCCCAAGTTTTGGGCTCGATCCGAAATCAATAGGTGTGAGGAATTGGACAATTCAAGTTCAACGGCATTTCGTTCCTAATTGGAGTGGTTGGTGTATTCCATACTTATAGCGATTGGATTTCACTCAAAACTCACCAAATGACTCCTCCCACCATATTATGATGTTGCACAAGTTTGGGGTTCGATCTGAAATCAATAGGTGTGAAAAATTGGACAATTCAAGTTGAACGGCAGTTCGTTCCTAATGGGTGTGGTTGGTGTATTCCATACTTCTAGCGATTGGATTTCACTCAAAACTCACCAAATGACTCCTCCCACCATATTATGATGTTGTCCAAGTTTGCGGCTCGATCCGAAATCAATAGGTGTGAGAAATTGGACAATTCAAGTTCAATGGCAGTTCGTTCCTAATTGGAGTGGTTGGTGGCGATTGGATTTCACTCAAAACTCACCAAATGACTCCTCCCACCATATTATGATGTTGCCCAAGTTTTGGGCTCGATCCGAAATCAATTGGTGTGAGAAATTGGACAATTCAAGTTCAACGGTAGTTCGTTCCTAATTGGAGTGGTTGGTGTATTCCATACTTCTAGCGATTGGATTTCCCTCAAAACTCACCAAATGACTCCTCCCACCATATTATGATGTTGCCCAAGCTTTGGGCTCTATCAGAAATCAATTCGTGTGACAAATTGGACAATTCAATTAAAACGGCAGTTCGTTCCTAATTGGGGTGGTTGGTGTATTCCATACTTCCAGCGATTGGATTTCACTCAAAACTCACCAAATGACTCCTCCCACCATATTATGATGTTGCACAAGTTTGGGGTTCGATCCGAAATCAATAGGTGTCAGAAATTGGACAATTCAAGTTCAACGGCAGTTCGTTCCTAATGGGAGTGGTTGGTGTATTCCATACTTCTAGCGATTGGATTTCACTCAAAACCTACCAAATGACTCCTCCCACCATATTAAGATTTTGCCCAAGTTTTGGGCTCGATCCGAAATCAATAGGTGTGAGAAATTGGACAATTCAAGTTCAACGGCAGTTCGTTCCTAATTGGAGTGGTTGGTGTATTCCATACTTCTAGCGATTGGATTTCACTCAAAACTCACCAAATGACTCCTCCGACCATATTATGATGTTGCACAAGTTTGGGGTTCGATCCGAAATCAATAGCTGTGAGAAATTGGACAATTCAAGTTCAACGGCAGTTCGTTCCTAATGGGTGTGGTTGGTGTATTCCATACTTCTAGCGATTGGATTTCACTCAAAACTCACCAAATGACGCCTCCCACCATATTAAGATTTTGCTCAAGTTTTGGGCTCGATCCGAAATCAATAGGTGTGAGAAATTGGACAATTCAAGTTCAACGGCAGTTCGTTCCTAATTGGAGTGGTTGGTGTATTCGATAATTCTAGCGATTGGATTTCACTCAAAACTCACCAAATGACTCCTCCCACCATATTATGATGTTGCCCAAGTTTTGGGCTCGATCCGAAATGAATAGGTGTGAGAAATTGGACAATTGAAGTTCAACGGCAGTTCGTTCCTAATTGGAGTGGTTGGTGTATTCCATACTTCTAGCGGTTGGATTTCACTCAAAACTCACCAAATGACTCCTCCCCCCATATTATGATGTTGCCCAAGTTTGGGGCTCGATCCGAAATCAATAGGTGTGAGAAATTGGACAATTCAAGTTCAACGACAGTTTGTTCCTAATTGGAGTGGTTGGTGTATTCCATACTTCTAGCAATTGGATTTCACTTAAAACCCTCCAACTGACTCCTCCCACCATATTATGATGTTGCCCAAGTTTTGGGCTCGATCCGAAATCAATAGGTGTGAGAAATTGGTCAATTCAATTTCAACGGCATTTCGTTCCTAATTGGAGTGGTTGGTGTATTCCATACTTCTAGCGATTGGATTTCACTCAAAACTCACCAAATGACTCCTCCCACCATATTATGATGTTGCCCAAGTTTTGGGCTCGATCCGAAATCAATAGGTGTGAGAAATTGGTCAATTCAATTTCAACGACTGTTCCTTCCTAATTGGAGTGGTTGGTGTATTCCGTGCTTCTAGCGATTGGATTTCACCCAAAACTCACTAAATGACTGCTCCGACCATATTATGATGTTGCCCAAGTTTTGGGCTCGATCCGAAATCAATTGGTGTTCCAAATTGGACAATTCAAGTTCAACGGCAGTTCGTTCCTAATTGGAGTGGTTGGTGTATTCCATACTTCTAGCGATTGGATTTCACTCAAAACTCACCAAATGACTCCTCCCACCATATTATGATGTTGCCCAAGTTTTGGGCTCGATCCGAATTCAACAGGTGTGAGAAATTGGTCAATTCAATTTCAACGACAGTTCTTTCCTAATTGGAGTGGTTGGTGTATTCCATACTTCTAGCGATTGGATTTCACCCAAAACTCACCAAATGACTCCTCCCACCATATTATGATGTTGCCCAAGTTTTGGGCTCGATCCGAAATCAATAGGTGTGAGAAATTGGTCAATTCAATTTCAACGACAGTTCGTTCCTAATTGGAGTGGTTGGTGTATTCCGTACTTCTAGCGATTGGATTTCACCCAAAACTCACCAAATGACTCCTCCCACCATATTCTGATGTTGCCCAAGTTTTGGGCTCGATCCGAAATCAATAGGTGTTCCAAATTGGACAATTCAAGTTCAACGGCAGTTCGTTCCTCATTGGAGTGGTTGGTTTATTCCATACTTCTAGCAATTGGATTTCACTCAAAACTCACCAAATGACTCCTCCCACCATATTATGATGTTGCCCAAGATTTGGGCTCGATCCGAAATCAATAGGTGTTCCAAATTGGACAATTCAAGTTCAACGGCAGTTCGGTCCTAATTGGAGTGGTTGGTGTTTTCCATACTTCTAGCGATCGGATTTCACTCAAAACTCAGCATATGACTCCTCCCACCATATTATGATGTTGCCCAAGTTTTGGGCTCGATCCGAATTCAATAGGTGTGAGAAATTGGTCAATTTAATTTCAACGACAGTTCTTTCCTAATTTGAGTGGTTGGTGTATTCCATACTTCTAGGGATTGGATTTCACTCAAAACTCACCAAATGACTCCTCCCACCATATTATGATGTTGCCAAAGTTTGGGGCTCGATCCGAAATCAATAGGTGTGAGAAATTGGACAATTCAAGTTCAACGGCAGTTCGTTCCTAATTGGAGTGGTTGGTGTATTCCATACTTCTAGCGATTTGATTTCACTCAAAACTCACCAAATGACTCCTCCCACCATATTATGATGTTGCCCAACTTTTGGGCTCGATCCGAATTCAACAGGTGTGAGAAATTGGTCAATTCAATTTCAACGACAGTTCTTTCCTAATTGGAGTGGTTGGTATATTCCATACTTCTAGCGATTGGATTTCACCCAAAACTCACCAAATGACTCCTCCCACCATATTATGATGTTGCCCAAGTTTTGGGCTCGATCCGAAATCAATAGGTGTGAGAAATTGGTCAATTCAATTTCAACGACAGTTCTTTCCTAATTGGAGTGGTTGGTGTATTCCATACTTCTAGCGATTGGATTTAACTCAAAACTCACCAAATGACTCCTCCCACCATATTATGATGTTGCCCAAGTTTTGGGCTCGATTCGAAATCAATAGGTGTTCCAAATTGGACAATTCAAGTTCAATGGCAGTTCGTTCCTAATTGGGGTGGTTTGTGTATTCCATACTTCTAGCGATTGGATTTCACTCAAAACTCACCAAATGACTCCTCCCACCATATTATGATGTTGCCCAAGTTTTGGGCTCGATCCGAAATCAATAGGTGTTCCAAAATGGACAATTCAAGTTCAACGGCATGTCGTTCCTAATTGGAGTGTTTGGTGTATTCCATACTTCTGGCGATTGGATTTCACTCAAAACTCACCAAATGACTCCTCCCTCCATATTATGGTGTTGCCCAAGTTTTGGGCTCGATCCGAAATCAATAGGTGTTCCAAATTGGACAATTCAAGTTCAACGGCAGTTCGTTCCTAATTGGAGTGGTTGGTGTATTCCATACTTCTAGCGATTGGATTTCTGTTGTGTAGATACAGCTGCACCAAAATGGATTCAGCTGCATCCTCAACTTGTGATACTCGCAAGTGCACGAACCGTTGGGAGTTTAGCGTATGTAAGTGCGAGGTCGATTCCACAGGGATTGGTGATTGAATGATCCAATTCAGTTTTCCTACACAAAACAAAAACAAAAACAAAGAACATGAAAGAAGGAAGAAAATAAGAAAGTAACTCAAGCAAATAAGTTCCCAAGTTCAATTTAGATTAATGGATTGATTCTAGCTAAAGTATGATTAAGTCATGGTGTGTGGTCATAACCTTGTGTTCCTCATTCCCTAATTTGATCATTTGTTGTCTAACCTAAAATTAAGCATTAGGAACCCATTAAGCATAGAAGAACAATTTAAACAACCAAGCATGTATCTAATCCCTGTTGTCGAATGTCCATACATACTCTTCCTATTCATAGTTCAATTCGAATTAAAGCATGGTGTCTACTCTTAATTCAAACCAAGATAGCTAACATGCAAGCCTAAATGGTGATCAATCATTCAAACTAGCATATTAACTTATAAGCATAATGAATAAGAACAAAAACCATAATTGAAACTTGGAAACTAATCAAAAATTGAAACTAAAGAAAAGAATTTACATAATGAAAAGTAAAGTGGAACTAAGAAAAACTTAAGGAGAATTTCAGCACATATATTTCATTACTACAATTGAAAACTAGAAAATGAAACTAAGAGAATTTGAGGAAGAGAAGGGAAGGGAGCTCTAGAGAAGTGTTTGAGAGCTCCCCCCCTTGGGGTGTGTTTACAAGCTTAGAGAACTTCCCTATTTATAGGCCTAGGGGAAGTGAAAATCTGAATTATACAATTGAATTTTCTAAACACACTAACTTCACCTAACACACAACACTTAATTCACCAACTTAACCTAACACACAATTGCATTTGAAAACAATTCCTCTTGTCTTTAGGCTTAGTGTTCAGCTCCCACTTCATCATCTTTTGGCTGCTGCAAAATTCCACTCAAAAATAGGTATTGAATATGCTTCACCAAACTTTCCCACAATCAACAACACTTCATCATGCATATGTCATGCATGACAATGCATTGCAGCCAGCTTGTGGGCTCGTTTTGGGCTTGTGGCTTCAATCTGAAAAATCTGGAAAAATATGGATCTTGAAGCTCTTTGAATTATTTTTCCAAGCATATGCAGCCCAACTCAAGGAAAAATCGGGAAGGCCTTCAAATGTAATTTTTGGCCCAGTAACGCAGATGCTGCCGAATTTGACCTTAAGTTGCCAAAACATGTATAACTTTCTCTAGAAGACTCGGAATCATGAACCGTAAAATTTTACAGAAAATAGACTTCCGTATCTTTCCAATGATTTATGGCTCATCATCTGGTTCTTCTTGAAGCAAGTACAGTACAATCCGTGAAGTTGACTGATCTGCAGACACCGTTTTGAGCTAACTTGTCTCCAAAATGCAATTAGTGATTCTCAAGCTTATCACACTGAAATTAACACAAACTTATTAAAAGCACAAGTTAAACTCAAAAACATAACCAAATCATAAATTAGAAGGGTACAAAATAATATGTCAATATGCACCGATCAATTTCACTCAAAACTCACCAAATGAATCTTCCCACCATATTATGATGTTGCCCAAATTTTGGGCTCGATCCGAAATCAATAGGTGTTCCATATTGGCCAATTCAAGTTCAACGGCAGTTCGTTCCTAATTGGAGTGGTTGGTGTATTCCATACTTCTAGCGATTGGATTTCACTCAAAACTCACCAAATGACTCCTCCCACCATATTATGATGTTGCCCATGTGATGGGCTCGATCCGAAATCAATAGGTGTGAGAAATTGGACAATTCAAGTTCAACGGCAGTTCGTTCCTAATTGGAGTGGTTGGTGTATTCCATACTTCTAGGGATTGGATTTCACTCAAAACTCACCAAATGACTCCTCCCACCATATTATGATGTTGCCCAAGTTTTGGGCTCGATACGAAATCAATAGGTGTTCCAAATTGGACAATTCAAGTTCAACGGCAGTTCGTTCCTAATTGGAGTGGTTGGTGTATTCCATACTTCTAGCGATTGGATTTCACTCAAAACTCACCAATTGACTCCTCCCACCATATTATGATGTTGCCCAAATTTTGGGCTCGATCCGAAATCAATAGGTCTCCCGAATTTGACAATTAGAGTTCAACGGCAGTTCATTCCTAATTGGGTGGTTGGTGTATTCCATACTTCAAGCGATTGGATTTCACCCAAAACTCACCAAATGACTCCTCCCACCATATTATGCTGTTGCCCAAGTTTTGGGCTCGATCCGAAATCAATAGGTGTTCCAAATTGGACAATTCAAGTTCAACGGCAGTTCGTTCCTAATTGCAGTGGTTGGTGTATTACATACTTCAAGCGATTGGATTTCACTCAAAACTCACCAAATGACTCCTCCCACATATTATGATGTTGCCCAAGTTTTGGGCTCTATCCGAAATCAATAGGTGTTCGAAATTGGACAATTCAAGTACAACGGCAGTTCGTTCCTAATTGGAGTGGTTGGTGTATTCCATACTTCTAGCGATTGGATTTCACTCAAAACTCACCAAATGACTTCTCCCACCATATTATGACGTTGCCCAAGTTTTGGGCTCGATACGAAATCAATAGGTGTTCCAAATTGGACAATTCAAGTTCAACGGCAGTTCGTTCCTAATTGGAGTGGTTGGTGTATTCCATACTTCTGGCGAATGGATTTCACTCAAAACTACCAATTGACTCCTCCCACCATATTATTATGTTGCCCAAGTTTTGGGCTCGATCCGAAATCAATAGGTGTGAGAAATTGGACAATTCAAGTTCAACGGCAGTTCGTTCCTAATTGGAGTGGTTGGTGTATTCCATACTTCTATCTATTGGATTTCACTCAAAACTTACCAAATGACTTCTCCCACCGTATTATGATGTTTCCCAAGTTTTGGGCTCGATACGAAATCAATAGGTGTTCCAAATTGGACAATTCAAGTACAACGGCAGTTCGTTCCTAACTGGAGTGGTTGGTGTATTCCATACTTCTAGAGATTGGATTTCACTCAAAACTCACCAAATGACTCCTCCCACCATATTATGATGTTGCCCAAGTTTTCGGCTTGATCCGAAATCAATAGGTGTGAGAAATTGGTCAATTCAATTTGAACGAAAGTTCATTCTTAATTGGAGTCGTTGGTGTTTTCCGTACTTCTAATGATTGGATTTCACTCAAAACTCACCAAATGACTCCTCCCACCATATTATGATGTTGCCCAAGTTTTGGGCTCGATCCGAATTCAATAGGTGTTCCAAATTGGACAATTCAAGTACAACGGCAGTTCGTTCCTAACTGGTGTGGTTGGTGTATTCCATACTTCTAGAGATTGGATTTCACTCAAAACTCACCAAATGACTCCTCCCACGATATTATGATGTTGCCCAAGTTTTGGGCTCGATCCGAAATCAATAGGTGTGAGAAATTGGTCAATTCAATTTCGACGACAGTTCGTTCCTAATTGGAGTGGTTGGTGTATTCCATACTTCTAGCGATTGGATTTCACTCAAAACTCGCCAAATGATTCCTCCCACCATATTATGATCTTGCCCAAGTTTTGGGCTCGATCCGAAATCAATAGGTGTTCCAAATTGGACAATTCAAGTTCAACGGCAGTTCGTTCCTAACTGGAGTGGTTGGTGTATTCCATACTTCTAGCGATTGGATTTCACTCAAAACCCACCAAATGACTCCTCCCACCATATTATGATGTTGCCCAAGTTTTGGGCTCGATACGAAATCAATAGGTGTTCCAAATTGGACAATTCGAGTGCAACGGCAGTTCGTTCCTAAATGGAGTGGTTGGTGTATTCCATACTTCTAGCGATTGGATTTCACTCAAAACGCACCAAATGACTCTTCCCACCATATTATGATGTTGCCCAAGTTTGGGGCTCGATCCGAAATCAATAGGTGTGCGAAATTGGACAATTCAAGTTCAACGGCAGTTCGTTCCTAATTGGGGTGGTTGGTGTATTCCATACTTCTAGGGATCGGATTTCACTCAAAACTAACCAAATGACTCCTCCCACCATATGATGATGTTTCCCAAGTTTTGGGCTCGATCCGAAGTCCATAGGTGTTCCAAATTAGACAATTCAAGTTCAACGACAGTTCGTTCCTAATTGGAGTGGTTGGTGTATTCTATACTTCTAGCAATTGGATTTCACTCAAAACTCACCAAGTGACTTCTCCCACCATATTATGATGTTGCCCAAGTTTTGGGCTCGATTCAAAATCAATAGGTGTTCCAAATTGGACAATTCAAGTTCAACGGCAGTTCCTTCCTAACTGGAGTGGTTGGTGTATTCCATACTTCTAGCGATTGGATTTCACTCAAAACTCACCAAATGACTCCTCCCACCATATTATGATATTGCCCTTGTTTTGGGCTCGATCCGAAATCAATAGGTGTTCCAAATTGAACAATTCAAGTTCAACGGCAGTTCGTTCCTAATCGGAGTGGTTGGTGTATTCCATACTTCTAGCGATCGGATTTCACTCAAAACTAACCAAATGACTCCGCCCACCATCTTATGATGTTGCCCAAGTTTTGGGCTCGATCCGAAATTAATAGGTGTTCCAAATTGGACAATTCAAGTTCAACAGCAGTTCGTTCCTAACTGGAGTGGTTGGTGTATTCCATACTTCTAGCGATTGGATTTCACTCAAAACTCACCAAATGACTCCTCCCACCATATTATGATGTTGCCCAAGTTTGGGCCACGATCCGAAATTAATAGGTGTGAGAAATTGGACAATTCAAGTTCAACGGCAGTTCATTCCTAATTGGAGTGGTTGGTGTATTCCATACTTCTAGCGATTGGATTTCACTCAAAACTCAACAAATGACTCCTCCCACCATATTATGATGTTGCCCAAGTTTTGGGCTCAATCCGAAATCAATAGGGGTTCCAAATTGGACAATTCGAGTGCAACGGCAGTTCGTTCCTAATTGGAGTGGTTGGTGTATTCTATACTTCTAGCGATTGGATTTCACTCAAAACTCAGCAAATGATTCTTCCCACTTTATTATGATGTTGCCCAAGTTTGGGGCTCGATCCGAAATCAATAGGTGTGAGAAATTGGACAATTCAAGTTCAACGACAGTTCGTTCCTAATTGGAGTGGTTGTTGTATTCCATACTTCTAGCGATTGGGTTTCTCTCAAAACTAACCAAATGACTCCTCCCACCATATGATGATGTTGCCCAAGTTTTGGGCTCGATCCGAAATCAATAGGTGTTCCAAATTGGACAATTCAAGTTCAATGGCAGTTCGTTCCTAATTGGAGTGGTTGGTGTATTCCATACTTCTTGCGATTGGATTTCACTCAAAACTCACCAAATGACTCCTCCCACCATATTATGATGTTGCCAAAGTTTTGGGCTCGATCCGAAATCAATAGGTGTTCCAAATTGGATAATTCAAGTTCAACGGCAGCTCGTTCCTAACTGGAGTGGTTGGTGTATTCCATACTTCTAGCGATTGGATTTCACTCAAAACTCACCAAATGACTCCTCCCACCATATTATGATCTTGCCCAAGTTTTGGGCTCGATACGAAATCAATAGGTGCTCCAAATTGGACAATTCAAGTTCAACGGCAGTTCGTTCCTAACTGGAGTGGTTGGTGTATTCCATACTTCTAGCGATTGGATTTCACTCAAAACTCACAAAATGACTCCTCCCACCATATTATGATGTTGCCCAAGTTTGGGGCTCGATCCGAAATCAATAGGTGTGAGAAATTGGACAATTCAAGTTCAACGGCAGTTCGTTCCTAATTGGAGTGGTTGGTGTATTCCATACCGCTAGCAATTGGATTTCACTCAAAACTCACCAAATGACTCCTCCCACCATATTATGATGTTGCCCAAGCTTTGGGCTCGATCCGAAATCAACAGGTGTGAGAAATTGGACAATTCAAGTTCAACGGCAGTTCGTTCCTAATATAGTGGTTGTTGTATTCCATACGTCTAGCGATTGGATTTCACCCAAAACTCACCAAATGACTCCTCCCACCATATTATGATGTTGCCCAAGTTTTGGGCTCGAACCGAAATCAATAGGTGTGAGAAATTGGACAATTCAAGTTCAACGGCAGTTCGTTCCTAATTGGAGTGGTTGGTGTATTCCATACTTCTAGTGATTGGATTTCACTCAAAATTCACCAAAGGACAACTCCCACCATATTATGTTGTTGCCCAAGTTTTGGGCTCGATCCGAAATCTATAGGTGTGAGAAATTAGACAATTCAAGTTCAACGGAAGTTCGTTCCTAATTGGAGTGGTTGGTGTATTCCATACTTCGAGCGATTGGATTTCACTCAAAACTCACCAAATGACTCCTTCCACCATATTATGATGTTGTCCAAGTTTGGGGCTCGAGTCGAAATCAATAGCTGTTCGAAATTGGACAATTCAAGTTCAACGGCAGTTCATTCCTAATTGGAGTGGTTGGTGTATTCCATACTTCTAGCGATTGCATTTCACTCAAAACTCACCAAATGACTCCTCCCACCATATTATGATGTTGCCCAAGTTTTGGGCTCGATCCGAAATCAATAGGTGTTCCACATTGGACGATTCAAGTTCAACGACAGTTCGTTCCTAATTGGAGTGGTTGGTGTATTCCATACTTCTAGCGATTGGATTTCACTCAAAACGAACCAAAGGACTCCTCCCACCATATTATGATGTTGCACAAGTTTTGGGATCGATCCGAAATCAATAGGTGTGAGAAATTGGACATTTGGTGAGTTTTGGGTGAAATCCAATCTCTAGAAGTATGGAATACGCCAACCACTCCAATTAGGAACGAACTGCCGTTGAACTTGAATTGTCCAATTTCTCACACCTATTGATTTCGGATCGAGCCCCAAACTTGGACAACATCATAATATGGTGGGAGGAGTCATTTGGTGAGTTTTGAGTGAAATCCAATCGCTAGAAGTACAGAATACCCCAACCACTCCAATTAGGAACGAACTGCCGTTGAACTTGAATTGTCCAATTTCTCACACCTATTGATTTCGGATCGAGCCCAAAACTTGGGCAACATCATAATATGGTGGGAGGAGTCATTTGGTGAGTTTTTAGTGAAATGCAATCGCTAGAAGTGTGGAATACACCAACCACTCCAATTAGGAACAAACTGCCGTTGAACTTGAATTGTCCAATTTCTCACACCTATTGATTTCGGATCGAGTCCAAAACTTGGGCAACATCATAATATGGTGGGAGGAGTCATTTGGTTAGTTTTGAGTGAAATCCAATCGCTAGAAGTACGGAATACACCAACGACTCCAATTAGGAACGAACTGCCGTTGAACTTGAATTGTCCAATTTCTCACACCTGTTGATTTCGGATCGAGCCCAAAACTTGGGCAACATCATAATATGGTGGGAGGAGTCATTTGGTGAGTTTTGAGTGAAATCCAATCGCTAGCGGTATGGAATACACCAACCACTCCAATGAGGAACGAACTGCCGTTGAACTTGAATTGTCCAATTTCTCACACCTATTGATTTCGGATCGAGCCCCAAACTTGGGCAACATCATAATATGGTGGGAGGAGTCAATTGGTGAGTTTTGAGTGAAATCCAATCGCTAGAAGTATGGAATACACCAACCACTCCAGTTAGGAACGAACTGCCGTTGAACTTGAATTGTCCAATTTGGAGCACCTATTGATTTCGTATCGAGCCCAAAACTTGGGCAACATCATAATATGGTGGGAGGAGTCATTTGGTGCGTTTTGAGTGAAATCCAATCGCTAGAAGTATGGAATACACCAACCACTCCAATTAGGAACGAACTGTCGTTGAACTTGAATCGTCCAATGTGGAACACCTATTGATTTCGGATCGAGCCCAAAACTTGGGCAACATCATAATATGGTGGGAGGAGTCATTTGGTGAGTTTTGAGTGAAATGCAATCGCTAGAAGTATGGAATACACCAACCACTCCAATTAGGAATGAACTGCCGTTGAACTTGAATTGTCCAATTTCGAACAGCTATTGATTTCGACTCGAGCCCCAAACTTGGACAACATCATAATATGGTGGAAGGAGTCATTTGGTGAGTTTTGAGTGAAATCCAATCGCTCGAAGTATGGAATACACCAACCACTCCAATTAGGAACGAACTTCCGTTGAACTTGAATTGTCTAATTTCTCACACCTATAGATTTCGAACAAGTTTGGGGCTCGATACGAAATCAATAGGTGCTCCAAATTGGACAATTCAAGTTCAACGGCAGTTCGTTCCTAACTGGAGTGGTTGGTGTATTCCATACTTCTAGCGATTGGATTTCACTCAAAACTCACCAATTGACTCCTCCCACCATATTATGATGTTGCCCAAGTTTTGGACTCGATCCGAAATCAATAGGTGTGAGAAATTGGACAATTCAAGTTCAACGGCAGTTTGTTCCTAATTGGAGTGGTTGGTGTATTCCACACTTCTAGCGATTGCATTTCACTAAAAACTCACCAAATGACTCCTCCCACCATATTATGATGTTGCCCAAGTTTTGGGCTCGATCCGAAATCAATAGGTGTGAGAAATTGGACAATTCAAGTTCAACGGCAGTTCGTTCCTAATTGGAGTGGTTGGGGTATTCTGTACTTCTAGCGATTGGATTTCACTCAAAACTCACCAAATGACTCCTCCCACCATATTATGATGTTGCCCAAGTTTTGGGCTCGATACGAAATCAATAGGTGTGAGAGGAGTCATAATATGGTGGGAGGAGTCATTTGGTGAGTTTTGAGTGAAATCCAATTGCTAGAACTATGGAATACACCAACCACTCCAATTAGGAACGAACTTCCGTTGAACTTGAATTGTCCAATTTCTCACACCTATTGATTTCGGATCGAGCCCAAAACTAGGGCAACATCATAATATGGTGGGAGGAGTCATTTGGTGAGTTTTGAGTGAAATCCAATCGCAAGAAGTATGGAATACACCAACCACTCCAATTAGGAACGACATGCCGTTGAAATTGAATTGACCAATTTCTCACACCTATTGATTTCGGATCGATCCCAAAACTTGTGCAACATCATAATATGGTGGGAGGAGTCATTTGGTTCGTTTTGAGTGAAATCCAATCGCTAGAAGTATGGAATACACCAACCACTCCAATTAGGAACGAACTGCCGTTGAACTTGAATTGTCCAATTTGGAACACCTATTGATTTCAGATCGAGCCCAAAACTTGGGCAACATCGTAATATGGTGGGAGGAGTCATTTGGTGAGTTTTGAGTGAAATCGAATCGCTAGAACTATGGAATACACCAACCACTCCAATTAGGAACGACATGCCGTTGAAATTGAATTGACCAATTTCTCACACCTATTGATTTCGTATCGATCCCAAAACTTGTGCAACATCATAATATGGTGGGAGGAGTGTTCGGTTCATTTTTACACATGATTTTTCATGTTATTCACCCACTATTTTGAGTTAGTTCTTGACATTTTATAGCTTTTTACTTCCTTTTTGTGTTTTCTTAGATTTTACCTTGGTTGGAATGAAAATGAGCTAAAAGTGCTTTATTAGTTATAAATTTTGTTTTTGTTCATTTTCGTAGGTCAACTTCTTGGCCTGGGATCAACATGCTCTGGTGCTCGGATGAGGTCATGATCTTCATGAGACTTGTTCCAATGGATGTTAACTACAACATATCCAAATTTGAGCTCCATTGGACAAGTATTGCCTATCCAACCAATCCAGCATGTTACCACAGCTCTGGAAATCCGGAATTGGCCAGCTTTTACCTCCATTGTGTCATCTTGATTATTCTTGTTACCATAACACTTGGTAACAAGAATTTACCTTAGTAGATGAGATATTTTCTGAAGCATTTGGCATCTTTGTGAGGACAAGGCTTCATTATTTGCAAGGGGACAAGAAGACAATGGGTGAAGACTTTGCATTAGAATACTAAAAGTAAAGCTGGAAAGGAGGAGAGAGGGAAGCAAAGGGAGTGTAATCTGATATTGGAGAGGCTTTTCAACGGGGGTATTGGATTCATTACATCATTCCACAATTGAGGAGGAGATTGGAGAGCAAAAAAGCTAAGGAAGGAAGGAGAGGGAGGTGCAGCCGCAGGAAGAAGGGGGAAGACTTCCACCATTGAAGACTTCAAGCTTTCATCATTTCCAAATCTGTAAACTCTTTCTAGTTATATTTCGAATTTGTGTTTGAAATGATTATGAGGAACTAAACTCCATAGCTAGGGCTTAGGTTGAAGCCCTAAACATGATTACCTTATTGTTTTGATGCTTGAGTGTATGAATTTCTAGATATTGTTGATGAATTCCAATTCACCAAATTAATCTATCCTTGATGTGTGTTTTTCCTTGGTTGGCCATCTTTGAAAGCATGCTTCTTGAGATTGTTGGGATTATGTGTATCTTCATGTTATCCTAAGCAATAAATGGATGAAGTAAGAATCATCCATGTGATTTGGTTTCTTGAATACCTAATGTAAATACCATGCTATTAGGATTCTTGTGATGTTCATATTCTCTTTGAACTTAATGGGTTCTCCTTGTAATTGAATCGAAGTACGAACCATACCTAGGTTCGGTTATGGGGAGGGCACAAGTATTGTAGCACGAACCATGCACTTTACGTATATTAGAGAGAATCAATGCGTCTTGAGCCACGACCCATGGTCTTGATTGCGAACATCTTCATCAACACGTTTAGAGTTCATCACTTGAGTATCCATGAACATTGGTAGAATTGTTTAGGGTGGATTCCAAAACCCTAGTGTTTGTTACATCTTGATTCCACTCTTTGATAATTCATCTCTGCCATTCTCATTTAATTTCAAAGTCCATTTACTTTCATGCAATAGAAATAGGTCACTTCAAACAAATCAAACCCCCCCCCCCCCCAATGTGTGTGTGAGTTGCGTGTTTGACACGTTATGTGTCTTTGTTACTAAATTTTATCTGTTTTCGTAATTGTTTTGGACCTTTGGTCCGCGCTGTGTTCTTCCATTTTCTGTGCTGAATCCAACCGTATAAAGAACGTGAATTTTGGACGTACGGTTGGAAAGATATAGGCAAAATACTGGACAGAGGTCGAAACTGAAAAACAGAGAAACGAATCTGCCAAAAACGACCGGTCGTTACTGTTTAGGCGACCGGTCGCACATGAATCTGTCCAAAAACGACCGGGCGCACTGTTCACTGTTCACAGCACTGTTCACAGGTGATAAAGTGGTGATAAAATGGCGATAGAAAATGCTGTTTGTGTTTTTGTTTAGTTTTCTTGTGTTGTTTCATTTCTTTTACACTTCTTTACTCATTTTTAGTTTCCATTTTGCATTTGTGCATTTCTGGTGTGTCAATTAAGTGTTCTTTACGTACTCAAATTAGAACTTATAGGAAGCCGACAAGTTCTTCGTGGGATCGACCCCGTACTTACATAATCTATACTTCAATAGATTCGTGCACTTGCGGGTATTTTTAATTGGTTGTTTGTACATTAATTTGTGTCCTCTTAGGAATGCAACAAGGAGTCATTTGGTGAGTTTTGAGTGAAATCCAATCGCTAGAAGTTCGGAATACACCAACCACTCTAATTAGGAACGAACTGCCGTTGAACTTGAATTGTCCAATTTCTCACACCTATTGATTTCGGATCGAGCCCAAAACTTGGGCAACATCATAATATGGTGGGAGGAGTCATTTGGTGCGTTTTCAGTGAAATCCAATCGCTAGAAGTATGGAATACACCAACCACTCCAATTAGGAACGAACTGCCGTTGAACTTGAATTGTCCAATTTGGAACACCTATTGATTTTGGATCGAGCCCACCAATTAGGAACGAACTGCCGTTGAACTTGAATTGTCCAATTTGGAACACCTATTGATTTCGGATCGAGCCCAAAACTTGGGCAATATCATAATATGGTGGGAGGAGTCATTTGGTGAGTTTTGAGTGAAATCCAATTGCTAGAAGTACGGAATACACCAAGCACTCCAATTAGGAACGAACTGCCGTTGAACTTGAATTGTCCAATTTGGAACACCTATTGATTTCGGATCTAGCCCAAAGCTTGGGCAACATCATAATATGGTGGGAGGAGTCATTTGGTGAGTTTTGGGTGAAATCCAATCGCTAGAAGTGTGGAATACACCAACCACTCTAATTTGGAACGAACTGCCGTTGAACTTGAATTGTCCAATTTCTCACACCTATTGATTTCGGATCGAGCCCAAAACTTGGGCAACATCATAATATGGTGGGAGGAGTCATTTGGTTAATTTTGAGTGAAATCCAATCGCTAGAAGTATGGAATACACCAACCACTCCAATTAGGAACGAACTGCCGTTGAACTTGAATTGTCCAATTTCTCACACCTATTGATTTCGGATCGAGCCAAAAAGTTGGGAAAAATCATAATATGGTGGGAGGAGTCATCTAGTGAGTTTTGAGTGAAATCCAATCGCTAGAAGTATGGAATACAACAACTACTCCGATTTGGAACGAACTGTCGTTGAAATTGAATTGACCAATTTCTCACACCTATTGATTTTGGATCGAGCCCAAAACTTGGGCAACATCATAATATGGTGGGAGGAGTCATTTGGTGAGTTTTGAGTGAAATCCAATCGCTAGAAGTATGGAATACAGCAACCACTCCAATTAGGAAGGAACTGCCTTTGAACACGAATTGTCCAATTTCTCACACCTATTGATTTCGGATCGAGCCCAAAACTTGGGCAACAGCATAATATGGTGGGAGGAGTCATTTGGTGAATTTTGAGTGAAATCCAATCGCTAGAAGTATGGAAGACACCAACGACTCCAATTAGGAACGAACTGCCGTTGAACTTGAATTGTCCAATTTCTCACACCTATTGATTTCGGTTCGAGCCCCAAACTTGGGCAACATCATAATATGGTGGGAGGAGTCATTTGGTGAGTTTTGAGTGAAATCCAATCGCTAGAAGTATGGAATACCACTCCAATTAGGAACGAACTGCCGTTGAACTTGAATTGTCCAATTTGGAACACCTATTGATTTCGGATCGAGCCCCAAACTTGGGCGACATCATAATATGGTGGGAGGAGTCATTTGGTGAGTTTTGAGTGAAATCCAATCGCTAGAAGTATGGAATACCACTCCAATTAGGAACGAACTGCCGTTGAACTTGAATTGTCCAATTTGGAACACCTATTGATTTCGGATCGAGCCCAAAACTTGGGCAACATTATAATATGGTGGGAGGAGTCATTTGGGGAGTTTTGAGTGAACACTACAACACAAAAACCCTTCTATGACGTCTGATTTGCGTCATGGAAGTCATTTAATGACGCGGATCAGGCGTCGTAACCTGCGTCGTCGAAAGGGGGGGTCATGGAAACTTTTTTCAAAACACGACGTCTGTTCCGCGTCATGGAATGGGGTTTCAATGACGCGGATCGTGTGTCGTCCTACTCTTTCTATGACGCGTCCTCGATGTCATGTATGAAGTTTTGATGACGTCAATTAAGCGTCATTATGAATATGACGTTCTATTTGACGCCTTCTTTTAGGACTTTACATGACGCGGACTAGGCGTCATGGAACTTAACGACGCTGATGAGACGTCATTGAAATATTTTTCATGACACAGTTCAGACGTCATTGAAATTCTTTATTTATAAAAAAAAAATTAAAATTCTAATATTTATATATATCCCATCATTATAATTATTAAAAAATAAATTAATATATAGAAGAAAAAATGAAGACACAAAGGCAAAGTACTCTAAATTATATTTCTATTACTCAAAATGATGCTAGTACATTAATATTGTCTTGAACTAATCCCACAAAGTCAATCCTATGAAGTTTGAGAAGATTTGATACTTGGACTGTCCAAAACAAAGTATGCTCCATGATCGTATGAGAGGATGTGATGCTTCATGTCCAAAAGAGAGTGTAAAAGGTACTAAAATAATTACAACCACACCTGCATTAAAACAGAAGATTAGAAAATGAGAATGAAGGTCTAGAAATTACAAGCAAGCATGAATGAAAATGATACAGGTCTGTAAATTCTTGGTCAAAATTGGAAATTTCATTTGTGGAAATTTCATTTGATAGAAATGTCTTGCTAAACCAAATGCCAAATAAAACAAGAGGAACAATAGAATCCAACAAAACAAATTTTAAGGACCAAAAATTCCTGAATGAAGTTAACTTACCAAAAAACCAGAAAAAAAGAAAGATAAGAAATAGGTGCAAGTACGGGGAGGGATGGTAAGAGAAACTAATATCATATATGGCATTATATCCAAAACCCAAAAACCAGTTAGTTTTGTTCAATTCTTTTGGGCTGGAACCTATCACCTCTCAAAGACGATCAATTGCATAGAAGGTTAATTGGGGTTACAATCTTGACAGAGGAAATCCTAAGCTCTGTGGCCATGCCCCTAACATTTGCAGTGGTGTTGCTAACTAAACATTCAGTTTAATTCAAAAGAATGTAAAACTTTCCAGATCATAACAAGACATATAGAACCTCATCATATCAAAAATTCATTCAATTCGAAGTTCAGGAATCATGTCAAAAACTGAATTCAAAACAGACTAAGTTACAGACTTTTCTGTTTTTCTGCAGCATAACACTAACTTGGAAAAGTTACCATAAATTCAATTTAACTCTGATTTACATGAAACAAGTTTTCAAATGTTCATTGAGATGTCTATTTTCATATAACAAAGGTAAGTGTTTCAAAACTGAAACTGCAGCCCCTGTTTTTGACAGATTTTGTAGTCATACTTTAATTACCAAACTTTAGGTATCAAACTTCAGCCAAATTACATGATATCAGAGGGCTTTTAATCCTGGATATGTATAGTTTAAAACCAAGTACTTATATCTCAAAACTAACCCACAACCTGTGCAAAACTAACAGTCAATGTGGGTAAAACAATCACACTTTCTAAAAATCTGAAACTGAACAACTTCTGCACCTATTTGTTTTTTTAACAAAACAAAACCCCAAAACACTTTTGAACAATCTTAAAAACAAGTATATATTTCAGTTATGACTGCTACTCAATTACCAACAAGAATCGAAGTTTGAAAAACCAAAACCCGAAACTGAAAGTTGATCAATACACCCAAACTTAATAAATCCAATTCATACTCTTCTTCCATTTAGTTTCGTGGGTTCTGTGGAGCAATCAATCAACTACACAATTTAAATAATCAACCCAACAAGACAACAACATCCAAAAACAAGAAATTAAAATATGAGAAAACAAACTTACAAAGGGTTCAAGAAGAAATTCAAAATTCCTTAGCTCTCTCAACGAATTGCCCAAGCTGACAATGGCTTTATGAAGCTCTCTCAAATGTCCCCAGAAGAAATTAAAGGCTCGAAAAGACACCTCTTCAACAGCTCAAATGTCCCGAAAATTCATTACAAAAATGATAATATAAAAAAGAATTAGGGGCAAACTAAAATATAAATGAGAAAAATGCAAAGAAGAGAAGAAGAAGAAAAAATTCGTACCTTGAGCATTGAATTACCACAACTTCAATTAGAATCTCCACCTTCAAAACTCAATATCACACATCCCCAGCAAAATAAGCCACCGTTGGAGATACACGAGAAGAAAAGATGAGGAGAAGATCAGGGGGTGCTGGAGAATGAGTGAAGAGTGAACAGAAAAAGAAAAGAAAGGGAAGGGAGAGATGAGAGAGAATGAAGAGAAGATTTGGAGTTGGGGACAGAGAGAGAGAGATCCTTAGGTATGAGAATGAGGAGAATATTTTAGAAAGACAGAGAGAGAGAGCGCGCCTTCTGGAAGGGAATAGCGGGCAAACTAAAATTTCACCCAAAAAAAGAGCGCAACGTGAAAAAAAATTGGGGCCTCAAAACCAAATTTCATGACGCAGAATCTACGTCGTAAAATTACATTCTATGATGCGTATACTGCGTCCTCAAAACCAATTCCGTGACGCATATACTGCGTCGTCAAATCGTTAAAGCTTTTATGGCGCTCAAGACGCGTCATCTTAAGGTTATTAAAAATATTTTTATAATATGTGAAAAAATAGCGGGCAAAATTAAAGAGATAAAAAATAATTGCGTGGAACGAAAAAAAAAAGGTGGGAAATTTTCATAGATCTATGACGCATAGGAAATGTCATTGAAAAACACTTCCATGATGCAGCTAGCCAGCCATGGATACTTGATTCCATGACGCAACCCAAACGTCATAGACATTTATGACGCGCAATATGCGTCATTGATTTAACAAACGTTTCATGACGCAGATCCAACGTCATGTAAAGTCAAAAAAATCTATGACGCGTAAAACGCGTCATTGAATGCATATTCAATGGCGTGCATATCCGGATGTCATTGAAAGGATATCACAAACCAGCTTCAATGACGCATTTTAAAAGCACGTCATAGATAATTACAATTAATGACGTGTATTCCTGACACGTCATTAAAACCATGTCATCAAAAAGCTTTTTTGTTGTAGTGGAAATCCAATCGCTAGAAGTATGGAATGCACCAACCACTCCAATTAGGAACGAACTGCCGTTGAACTTGAATTGTCCAATTTCTCACACCTATTGATTTCGGTTCGAGCCCAAAACTTGGGCAACATCATAATATGGTGGGAGGAGTCATTTGGTGAGTTTTGGGTGAAATCCAATCGCTAGACGTATGGAATACAACAACCACTCCAATTAGGAACGAACTGCCGTTGAACTTGAATTGTCCAATTTCTCACACCTATTGATTTCGGATTGAGCCCAAAACTTGGGCAAAATCATAATATGGTGGGAGGAGTCATTTGGTTAGTTTTGAGTGAAATCCAATAGCTAGAAGTATGGAATACACCAACCACTCCAATTAGGAACGATCTGCCGTTGAACTTGAATTGTCCAATTTCTCACACCTATTGATTTCGGATCGAGCCCAAAACTTGGGCAACATCATAATATGGTGGGAGGAGTCATTTGGTTAGTTTTGAGTGAAATCCCATCGCTAGAAGTATGGAATACACCAACCACTCCAATTAGGAACGAAATGCCGTTGAACTTGAATTATCCAATTTGGAACACCTATTGATTTCGGCTCGAACCCAAAACTTGGGCAACATCATAATATGGTGGGAGGAGTCATTTGGTGAGTTTGGAGTGAAATCCAATCACTAGAAGTATGGAATACACCAACCACTCCAATTAGGAACGAACTGCCGTTGAACTTGAATTGTCCAATTTCTCACACCTATTGAATTCGGATCGAGCCCAAAACTTGGGCAACATCATAATATGGTGGGAGGAGTCATTTGGTTAGTTTTGAGTGAAATCCCATCGCTAGAAGTACGGAATACACCAACTACTCCAATTAGGAACGAAATGCCGTTGAACATGAATTGTCCAATTTGGAACACCTATTGATTTCGGATCAAGCCCAAAACTTGGGCAACATCATAATATGGTGGGAGGAGTCATTTGGTGAGTTTTGAGTGAAATCCAATCGCTAGAAGTATGGAATACACCAACCACTCCAATTAGGAACGAACTTCCGTTGAACTTGAATTGTCTAATTTCACACACCTATAGATTTCGGATCGAGCCCAAAACTTGGGCAACATCATAATATGGTGGGAGGAGTCCTTTGGTGAATTTTGAATGAAACCCAATCACTAGAAGTATGGAATACACCAATCACTCCAATTAGGAACGAACTGCCGTTGAACATGAATTGTCCAATTTGGAACACCTATTGATTTCGGATCAAGCCCAAAACTTGGGCAACAACATAATATGGTGGGAGGAGTCATTTGGTGAGTTTTGAGTGAAATCCAATCGCTAGAAGTATGAAATACACCAACCACTCCAATTAGGAACGAACTGCCGGTGAACTTGAATTGTCCAATTTCTCACACCTATTGATTTCGGATCGAGCCCAAAACTTGGGCAACATCATAATATGGTGGGAGGAGTCATTTGGTGAGTTTTGAGTGAAATCCAATCGCTAGAAGTAAGGAATACACCAACCACTCCAATTAGGATCGAACTGCCGTTGAACTTGAATTGTCCAATTTCGAACACCTATTGATTTCGGATCAAGCCCAAAACATGGGCAACATCATAATATGGTGGGAGGAGGCCTTTGGTGAGTTTTGAGTGAAATGCAATCGCTAGAAGTGTGGAATATACCAACCACTCCAATTAGGAACGAACTGCTGTTGAACTTGAATTGTCCAATTTCTCACACCTATTGATTTCGGATCGAACCCTAAACCTGGGCAACATCATAATATGGTGGGAGGAGTCATTTGGTGAGTTTTGAGTGAAATCCAATCGCTAGAAGTATGGAATACACCAACCACTCCAATTCGGAACAAACTGCCGTTGAACTTGAATTGTCCAATTTCTCAAACCGATTGATTTCGGATCGAGCCAAAACTTGGGCAACATCATAATATGGTGGGAGGAGTCATTTGGTGAGTTTTGAGTGAAATCCAATCGCTAGAAGTATGGAATACACCAACCACTCCAATTAGGAACAAACTGCCGTTGAACTTGAATTGTCGAATTTCTCACACCTATTGATTCCGGATCGAGCCTAAAACTTGGGCAACATCATAATATGGTGGGAGGAGTCATTTGGTGAGTTTTGAGTGAAATCCAATCTTTAGAAGTATGGAATACACCAACCACTCCAATTAGGAACGAACTGCTGTTGAACTTGAATTGTCCAATTTCTCACACCTATTGATTTCGGATCGAACCCTAAACTTGGGCAACATCATAATATGGTGGGAGGAGTCATTTGGTGAGTTTTGAGTGAAATCCAATCGCTAGAAGTACGGAATACACCAACCACTCCAATTAGGAACGAACTGCCGTTGAACTTGAATTGTCCAATTTTTCAAACCTATTGATTTCGGACCGAGCCCCAAACTTGGGCAACATCATAATATGGTGGGAAGAGTCATTTGGTGAGTTTTGAGTGAAATCCAATCGCTAGAAGTAGGGAATACACCAACCACTCCAATTAGGAACGAACTGCCGTTGAACTTGAATTGTCCAATTTGGAACACCTATTGATTTCAGATCGAGCCCAAAACTTTGGCAACATCATAATATGGTGGGAGGAGTCATTTGGTGAGTTTTGAGTGAAATCCAATCGCTAGAAGTAGGGAATACACCAACCACTCCAATTAGGAACGAACTGCCGTTGAACTAGAATTGTCCAATTTGGAACACCTATTGATTTCAGATCGAGCCCAAAACTTGGGCAACATCATAATATGGTGGGAGGAGTCATTTGGTGAGTTTTGAGTGAAATCCATTCGCTAGAGGTATGGAATACACCAACCACTCCAATTAGGAACGAACTGCCGTTGAACTTGAATTGTCCAATTGCTCAAACCTATTGATTTCGGATCGAGCCCAAAACTTGGGCAACATCATAATATGGTGGGAGGAGTCATTTGGTGAGTTTTGAGTGAAATGCAATCGCTAGAAGTGTGGAATACGCCAACCACTCCAAGTAGGAACGAACTGCTGTCGAACTTGAATTGTCCAATTTCTCACACCTATCGATTTCGGATCGAGCCCAAAACTTGGGCAACATCATAATATGGTGGAGGAGTCATTTGGTGAGTTTCGAGTGAAATCCAATCGCTAGAAGTATGGAATACACCAACGACTCCAATTAGGAACGAACTGTCGTTGAACTTGAATTGTCCAATTTGGAACATCTATTGATTTCGGATCGAGCCCAAAACTTGGGCAACATCATAATATGGTGGGAGGAGTCATTTGGTGAGTTTTGAGAGAAATCCAATCGCTAGAAGTATGAAATACACCAACCACTCCAATTTGGAACGAACTGTCGTTGAACTTGAATTGTCCAATTTCTCAAACCCATTGATTTCTGATCAAGCCCCAAACTTGGGCAACATCATAATATGGTGGGAGGAGTCATTTGGTGAGTTTTGAGTGAAATCCAATCGCTAGAAGTATGGAATACACCAACCACTCCAATTAGGAACAAACTGCCGTTGAACTTGAATTGTCCAATTTCTCACACCTATTGATTCCGGATCGAGCCCAAAACTTGGGCAACATCATAATATGGTGGGAGGAGTCATTTGGTGAGTTTTGAGTGAAATCCAATCTTTAGAAGTATGGAATACACCAACCACTCCAATTAGGAACAAACTGCCGTTGAACTTGAATTGTCCAATTTGGATCACCTATTGATTTCGGATCGACCCCAAAACTTGGGCAACATCATAATATGGTGGGAGGAGTCATTTGGTGAGTTTTGAGTGAAATCCAATCGCTAGAGGTATGGAATACACCAACCACTCCAATTAGGAACGAACTGCCGTTGAACTTGAATTGTCCAATTTCCCAAACCTATTGATTTCGGATCGAGCCCCAAACTTGGGCAACATCATAATATGGTGGGAGGAGTCATTTGGTGAGTCTTGAGTGAAATCCAATCGCTAGAAGTGTGGAATACACCAACCACTCCAATTAGGAACGAACTTCCGTTTAGTTTTGAGTAAAATCCAATCGCTAGAAGTGTGGAATACAACAACGACTCCAATTAGGAACGAACTGCCGTTGAACTTGAATTGTCCAATTTGGAACATCTATTGATTTCGGATCGAGCCCAAAACTTGGGCAACATCATAATATGGTGGGAGGAGTCATTTGGTGAGTTTTGAGTGAAATCCAATCGGTAGAAGTATGGAATACACCAACCACTCCAATTAGGAACAAACTGCCGTTGAACTTGAATTGTCCAATTTCTCACACCTATTGATTCCGGATCGAGCCCAAAACTTGGGCAACATCGTAATATGGTGGTAGGAGTCATTTGGTGAGTTTTGAGTGAAATCCAATCTTTAGAAGTATGGAATACACCAACCACTCCAATTAGGAACAAACTGCCGTTGAACTTGAATTGTCCAATTTGGAACACCTATTGATTTCGGATCGAGCCCCAAACTTGGGCAACATCATAATATTGGCGGAGGAGTCATTTGGTGAGTCTTGAGTGAAATCCAATCGCTAGAAGAATGGAATACCACTCCAATTAGGAACGAACTGCCGTTGAACTTGAATTGTCCAATTTCCCAAACCTATTGATTTCGGATCGAGCCCCAAACTTGGGCAACATCATAATATGGTGGGAGGAGTCATTTGGTGAGTCTTGAGTGAAATCCAATCGCTAGAAGTGTGGAATACACCAACCACTCCAATTAGGAACGAACTTCCGTTTAGTTTTGAGTGAAATCCAATCGCTAGAAGTATGGAATACAACAACGACTCCAATTAGGAACGAACTGCCGTTGAACTTCAATTGTCCAATTTCTCACACCTATTGATTTCGGATCGAGCCCAAAACTTGGGCAACATCATAATATGGTGGGAGGAGTCATTTGGTGAGTTTTGAGTGAAATGCAATCGCTAGAAGTGTGGAATACACCAACCACTCCAAGTAGGAACGAACTGCTGTCGAACTTGAATTGTCCAATTTCTCACAACTATCGATTTCGGATCGAGCCCAAAACCTGGGCAACCTCATAATATGGTGGAGGAGTCATTTGGTGAGTTTCGAGTGAAATCCAATCGCTAGAAGTATGGAATACACCAACGACTCCAATTAGGAACGAACTGTCGTTGAACTTGAATTGTCCAATTTGGAACATCTATTGATTTCGGATCGAGCCAAAACTTGGGCAACATCATAATATGGTGGGAGGAGTCATTTGGTGAGTTTTGAGAGAAATCCAATCGCTAGAAGTATGAAATACACCAACCACTCCAATTTGGAACGAACTGTCGTTGAACTTGAATTGTCCAATTTCTCAAACCCATTGATTTCTGATCAAGCCCCAAACTTGGGCAACATCATAATATGGTGGGAGGAGTCATTTGGTGAGTTTTGAGCGAAATCCAATCGCTAGAAGTATGGAATACACCAACCACTCCAATTAGGAACAAACTGCCGTTGAACTTGAATTGTCCAATTTCTCACACCTATTGATTTCGGATCGAGCTCAAAACTTGGGCAACATCATAATATGGTGGGCGGAGTCATTTGGTGAGTTTTTAGTGAAATCCAATCGCTAGAAGTATGGAATACACCAACCACTCCAATTAGGAACGAACTGCCGTTGAACTTGAATTTTCCAATTTCTCAAACCTATTGATTTCGGATCGAGCCCCAAACTTGGGCAAGATCATAACATGGTGGGAGGAGTCATTTGGTGAGTTTTGAGTGAAATCCAATCTTTAGAAGTATGGAATAAACCAACCACTCCAATTAGGAACGAACTGCCGTTGAACTTGAATTGTCCAATTTCTCACACCTATTGATTTCGGATCGAGCCCAAAACTTGGGCAACATCATAATATGGTGGGAGGAGTCATTTGGTGAGTTTTGAGTGAAATCCAATCGCTAGAAGTGTGGAATACACCAACCACTCCAATTAGGAACGAACTGTCGTTGAACTTGAATCGTCCAATTTGGAACACCTATTGATTTCGGATCGAGCCCAAAACTTGGGCAACATCATAATATGGTGGGAGGAGTCATTTGGTGATTTTTGAGTGAAATGCAATCGCTAGAAGTGTGGAATACACCATCCACTCAAATTTGGAACGAACTGCCGTTGAACTTGAATTGTCCAATTTCTCACACCTATTGATTTCGGACCAAGCCCAAAACTTGGGCAACATCATAATATGGTGGGAGGAGTCATTTGGTGAGTTTTGAGTGAAATCCAATCGCTAGAGGTACGGAATACACCAACCACTCCAATTAGGAACGAACTGCCGTTCAACTTGAATTGTCCAATTTCTCACACCTATTGATTTCGGATCGAGCCCTAAACTTGGGCAACATCATAATATGGTGGGAGGAGTCATTTGGTTAGTTTCGAGTGAAATCCAATCGCTAGAAGTACGGAATACACCAACCACTCCAATTAGGAATGAACTGCCGTTGAACTTGAATTGTCCAATTTCTCACACCTATTGATTTCGGATCGAGCCCAAAACTTGGGCAACAGCATAATATGGTGGGAGGAGTCATTTGGTGAGTTTTGAGTGAAATCCAATCGCTAGAAGTATGGAATACACCAACCACTCCAATTAGGAACGAACTGCCGTTGAACTTGAATTGTCCAATTTCTCAAACGGATTGATTTCGGATCGAGCCCCAAACTTGGGCAAAATCATAATATGGTGGGAGGAGTCATTTGGTGAGTTTTGAGTGAAATCCAATCGCTAGAAGTATGGAATACACCAACCACATCAATTAGGAACGAACTGCCGTTGAACTTGAATTGTCCAATTTCTCACACCTATTGATTTCGGATCGAGCCCAAAACTTGGGAAACATCATAATATGGTGGGAGGAGTCATTTGGTGAGTTTTGAGTGAAATCCAATCGCTAGAAGTATGGAATACACCAACCACTCCAATTAGGAAGAAACTGCCGTCGAACTCGAATTGTCCAATTTGGAACACCTATTGATTTCGAATCGAGCCCAAAAGTTGGGCAACATCATAATATGGTGGGAGGAGTCATTTGGTGAGTTTTGAGAGAAATCCAATCGCTAGAAGTATGGAATACACCAACCACTCCAATTAGGAACGAACTGCCGTTGAACTTGAATTGTCCAATTTGGAACACCTATTGATTTCGGATCGAGCCCAGAACTTGGGCAACACCATAATATGGTGGGAGGAGTCATTTGGTGAGTTTTGAGTGAAATCCAATCGCTAGAAGTATGGAATACACCAACCACTCCAATTAGGAACAAACTGCCGTTGAACTCGAATCGTCCAATTTGGAACACCTATTGATTTCGGATCGAGCCCAAAACTTGGGCAACATCATAATATGGTGGGAGGAGTCATTTGGTGATTTTTGAGTGAAATGCAATCGCTAGAAGTGTGGAATACACCATCCACTCAAATTTGGAACGAACTGCCGTTGAACTTGAATTGTCCAATTTCTCACACCTATTGATTTCGGACCAAGCCCAAAACTTGGGCAACATCATAATATGGTGGGAGGAGTCATTTGGTGAGTTTTGAGTGAAATCCAATCGCTAGAGGTACGGAATACACCAACCACTCCAATTAGGAACGAACTGCCGTTCAACTTGAATTGTCCAATTTCTCACACCTATTGATTTCGGATCGAGCCCTAAACTTGGGCAACATCATAATATGGTGGGAGGAGTCATTTGGTTAGTTTCGAGTGAAATCCAATCGCTAGAAGTACGGAATACACCAACCACTCCAATTAGGAATGAACTGCCGTTGAACTTGAATTGTCCAATTTCTCACACCTATTGATTTCGGATCGAGCCCAAAACTTGGGCAACAGCATAATATGGTGGGAGGAGTCATTTGGTGAGTTTTGAGTGAAATCCAATCGCTAGAAGTATGGAATACACCAACCACTCCAATTAGGAAGAAACTGCCGTCGAACTCGAATTGTCCAATTTGGAACACCTATTGATTTCGAATCGAGCCCAAAACTTGGGCAACATCATAATATGGTGGGAGGAGTCATTTGGTGAGTTTTGAGAGAAATCCAATCGCTAGAAGTATGGAATACACCAACCACTCCAATTAGGAACGAACTGCCGTTGAACTTGAATTGTCCAATTTGGAACACCTATTGATTTCGGATCGAGCCCAGAACTTGGGCAACACCATAATATGGTGGGAGGAGTCATTCGGTGAGTTTTGAGTGAAATCCAATCGCTAGAAGTATGGAATACACCAACCACTCCAATTAGGAACAAACTGCCGTTGAACTCGAATCGTCCAATTTGGAACACCTATTGATTTCGGATCGTGCCCAAAACTTGGGCAACATCATAATATGGTTGGAGGAGTCATTTGGTGAGTTTTGAGTGAAATCCAATCGCTAGAAGTATGGTATACACCAACCACTCCAATTAGGAACGAACTGCCGTTGAACTTGAATTGTCCAATTTCTCACACCTACTGATTTCGCACTGAGCCCCAAACTTTGGAAACATCATAATATGGTGGGAGGAGTCATTTGGTGAGTTTTGAGTGAAATCCAATCGCTAGAAGTATGGAATACACCAACCACTCCAATTAGGAACGAACTGCCGTTGAACTTGAATTGTCCAATTTCTCACACCTATTGATTACGGATCGAGCCCAAAAGTTGGGCAACATCATAATATGGTGGGAGGAGTCATTTGGTGAGTATTGAGTGAAATCCAATCGCTAGAAATATGGAATACACCAACCACTTCAATTAGGAACGAATTGTCGTTGAACTTGAATCGTCCAATTTGGAACACCTATTGATTTCGGACCGAGCCCCAAACTTGGGCAACATCATAATATGGTGGGAGGAGTCTTTTGGTTAGTTTTGAGTGAAATCCAATCTCTAGAAGTATGGAATACACCAAGGACTCTAATTAGGAACGAACTGCCGTTGAACTTGAATTGTCCAATTTAGAACACCTATTGATTTCGGATCGAGCCCAAAACTTGGGCAACATCATAATATGGTGGGAGGAGTCATTTGGTGAGTTTTGAGTGAAATCCAATCGCTAGAAGTGTGGAATACACCAACCACTCCAGTTAGGAAGGAACTTCCGTTGAACTTGAATTGTCCAATTTGGAACACCTATTGATTTCGGATCGAGCCCAAAACTTGGGCAACATCATAATATGGTGGGAGGAGTCATTTGGTTAGTTTTGAGTGAAATTCAATCGCTAGAAGTATGGAATACACCAACCAATCCAATTAGGAACGAACTGCCGTTGAACTTGAATTGTCCAATTTGGAACACCTATTGATTTCGGATCGAGCCCAGAACTTGGGCAACACCATAATATGGTGGGAGGAGTCATTTGGTGAGTTTTGAGTGAAATCCAATCGCTAGAAGTATGGAATACACCAACCACTCCAATTAGGAACAAACTGCCGTTGAACTCGAATTGTCCAAATTGGAACACCTATTGATTTCGGATCGAGCCCAAAACTTGGGCAACATCATAATATGGTGGGAGGAGTCATTTGGTTAGTTTTGAGTGAAATCCAATCACTAGAAGTATGAAATACACCAACCACTCCAGTTAGGAAGGAACTGCCGTTGAACTTGAATTGTCCATTTTGGAACACCTATTGATTTCGGATCGATTCCAAAACTTGGGCAACATCATAGTATGGTGGGAGGAGTCATTTGGTTAGTTTTGAGTGAAATCCAATCGCTAGAAAAATGGAATACACCAACCACTCCAATTAGGAACCAACTGCCGTTAAACTTGAATTGTCCAATTTCTCACACCTATTGATTTCGGATCGAGCCCAAAACTTGGGCAACATCATAGTATGGTGGGAGGAGTCATTTGGTGAGTTTTGAATGAAATCCAATCGCTAGAAGTATGGAATACACCAACCACTCCAATTAGGAACGAACTGCCGTTGAACTTGAATTGTCCAATTTGGAACACCTATTGATTTCGGATCGAGCCCAAAACTTGGGCAACATCATAATATGGTGGGGGGAGTCATTTGGTGAGTTTTGAGTGAAATCCAATCGTTAGAAGTATGGAATACTCCAACCACTCCAATTAGGAACGCACTGCCGTTGAACTTGAATTGTCCAATTTGGAACACCTATTGATTTCGGATCGAGCCCAAAACTTGGGCAACAACATAATATGGTGCGAGGAGTCATTTGGTTAGTTTTGAGTGAAATCCAATTGCTAGAAGTATGGAATACACCAACCACTCCAATTAGGAACGAACTGCCGTTGAACTTGAATTGTCCAATTTCTAACACCTATTGATTTTGGATCGAACCCCAAACTTGTGCAACATCATAATATGGTGGGAGGAGTCATTTGGTTAGTTTTGAGTGAAATCCAATCGCTAGAAGTATGGAATACACCAACCACTCCCATTAGGAACGAACTGCCGTTGAACTTGAATTGTCCAATTTCTAACACCTATTGATTTCGGATCGAACCCCAAACTTGTGCAACATCATAATATGATGGGAGGAGTCATTTGGTGAGTTTTGAGTGAAATCCAATCGCTAGAAGTATGGAATACACCAACAACTCCAATTAGGAACGAACTGTCGTTGAACTTGAATTGTCCAATTTGGAACACCTATGGATTTCGGATCGAGCCCAAAACTTGGGCAATATCATAATATGGTGGGAGGAGTCATTTGGTGAGTTTTGAATGAAATCCAATCGCTAGAAGTATGGAATACACCAACCACTCCAATTAGGAACGAACTGCCGTTGAACTTGAATTGTCCAATTTGGAACACCTATTGATTTCGGATCGAGCCCAAAACTTGGGCAACATCATAATATGGTGGGAGGAGTCATTTGGTGAGTTTTGAGTGAAATCCAATCGCTACAAGTATGGAATACACCAACCACTCCATTTAGGAACGAACTGCCGTTGAACTTGAATTGTCCAATTTCTCACACCTATTGATTTCGGATCGAGCCCAAAACTTGGGCAACATCATAATATGGTGGGAGGGGTCATTTGGTGAGTTTTGAGTGAAATCCAATCGCTAGAAGTATGGAAGACACCAACCACTCGAATTAGGAACGAACTGCCGTTGAACTTGGATTGTCCAATTTCTCACACCTATTGATTTCGGATCGAGCCCCAAACTTGGGCCACATGATAATATGGTGGGAGGAGTCATTTGGTGAGTTTTGAGTGAAATCCAATCGCTAGAAGTATGGAATACACCAACCACTCCAATTAGGAACGAACTGCCGTTGAACTTGACTTGTCCAATTTGGAACACCTATTGATTTTGGATCGAGCCCAAAACTTGGGCAATATCATAATATGGTGGGAGGAGTCATTTGGTGAGTTTTGACTGAAATCCAATCGCTAGAAGTATGGAATACACCAACCACTCCAATTAGGAACGAACTGCCGTTGAACTTGAATTGTCCAATTTGGAACACCTATTGATTTCGGATCGAGCCCAAAACTTGGGCAACATCATAATATGGTGGGAGGAGTCATTTGGTGAGTTTTGAGTGAAATCCAATCGCTAGAAGTGTGGAAGACACCAACCACTCCAATTAGGAACGAACTGCCGTTGAACTTGAATTGTCCAATTTCTCACACCTGTTGATTTCGGATCGAGCCCCGAACTTGGGCAACAACATAATATGGTGCGAGGAGTCATTTGGTGAGTTTTGAGTGAAATCCAATCGCTAGAAGTATGGAATACACCAACCACTCCAAATAGGAACGAACTGCCGTTGAACTTGAATTGTCCAATTTGTCACACCTATTGATTTCGGATCGAGCCCAAAACTTGGGAAACATCATAATATGGTGGGCGGGGTCATTTGGTGAGTTTTGAGTGAAATCCAATCGCTAGAAGTATGGAATACATCAACCACTCCAATTAGGAACGAACTTCCGTTGAACTTGAATTGTCCAATTTGTCACACCTATTGATTTCGGATCGAGCCCAAAACTTGGGCAACATCATAATATGTTGGGAGGAGTTATTTAGTGAGTTTTGAGTGAAATCCAATCGCTAGAAGTATGGAATACACCAACCACAGCAATTAGGAACGAACTGCCGTTGAACTTGAATTGTCCAATTTGGAAAACCTATTGATTTCGGATCGAGCCCAAAACTTGGGCAACATCATAATATGGTGCGAGGAGTCATTTGGTTAGTTTTGACTGAAATCCAATCGCTAGAAGTATGGAATACACCAACCACTCGAATTAGGAACAAACTGCCGTTGAACTTGAATTGTCCAATTTCTCACACCTATTGATTTCGAATCGAGCCCAAAACTTGGGCAACAACATAACATGGTGGGAGGAGTCATTTGGTGAGTTTTGAGTGAAATCCAATCGCTAGAAGTATGGAATACACCAACCACTCCAATTAGGAACGAACTGCCGTTGAACTTGAATTGTCCAATTTGGAATACCTATTGATTTCGAATCGAGCCCAAAACTTGGGCAACAATATAATATGGTGCGAGGAGTCATTTGGTTAGTTTTGAGTGAAATCCAATCGCTAGAAGTATGGAATACACCAACCACTCCAATTAGGAACGAACTGCCATTGAACTTGAATTGTCCAATTTGGAACACCTATTGATTTCGGATCGAGCCCAAAACTTGGGCAATATCATAATATGGTGGGAGGAGTCATTTGGTTAGTTTTGAGTGAAATCCAATCGCTAGAAATATGGAATACACCAACCACTCCAATTAGGAACGAACTGCCGTTGAACTTGAATTGTCCAATTTCTAACACCTATTGATTTTGGATCGAACCCCAAACTTGTGCAACATCATAATATGGTGGGACGAGTCATTTGGTTAGTTTTGAGTGAAATCCAATCGCTAGAAGTATGGAATACACCAACCACTCCAATCAGGAAAGAACTGCCGTTGAATTTGAATTGTCCAATTTCTCACACCTATTGATTTCGAATCGAGCCCAAAACTTGGGCAACATCATAATATGGTGGGAGGAGTCATTTGGTGAGTTTTGAGTGAAATCCAATCGCTAGAAGTATGGAATACACCAACCACTCCAATTAGGAACGAACTGCCGTTGAACTTGAATTGTCCAATTTGGAACACCTATTGATTTCGAATCGAGCCCAAAACTTGGGCAACAACATAATATGGTGCGAGGAGTCATTTGGTTAGTTTTGAGTGAAATCCAATCGCTAGAAGTATGGAATACACCAACCACTCCAATTAGGAACGAACTGCCGTTGAACTTGAATTGTCCAATTTGGAACACCTATTGATTTCGGATCGAGCCCAAAACTTGGGCAATATCATAATATGGTGGGAGGAGTCATTTGGTGAGTTTTGAGTGAAATCCAATCGCTAGAAGTGTGGAATACTCCAACCACTCCAATTAGGAACGAACTGCCGTTGAACTTGAATTGTCCAATTTGGAACACCTATTGATTTCGGATCGAGCCCAAAACTTGGGCAACAACATAATATGGGGCGAGGAGTCATTTGGTTAGTTTTGAGTGAAATCCAATCGCTAGAAGTGTGGAATACACCAACCACTCCAATTAGGAACGAACTGCCGTTGAACTTGAATTGTCCAATTTGGAACACCTATTGATTTCGGATCGAGCCCAAAACTTGGGCAATATCATAATATGGTGGGAGGAGTCATTTGGTGAGTTTTGAGTGAAATCCAATCGCTAGAAGTATGGAATACTCCAACCACTCCAATTAGGAATGAACTGCCGTTGAACTTGAATTGTCCAATTTGGAACACCTATTGATTTCGGATCGAGCCCAAAACTTGGGCAACAACATAATATGGTGCGAGGAGTCATTTGGTTAGTTTTGAGTGAAATCCAATCGCTAGAAGTATGGAATACACCAACCACTCCAATTAGGAACGAACTGCCGTTGAACTTGAATTGTCCAATTTCTAACACCTATTGATTTTGGATCGAACCCCAAACTTGTGCAACATCATAATATGGTGGGAGGAGTCATTTGGTTAGTTTTGGGTGAAATCCAATTGCTAGAAGTATGGAATACACCAACCACTCCAATTAGGAACGAACTGCCGTTGAACTTGAATTGTCCAATTTCTAACACCAATTTATTTTGGATCGAACCCCAAACTTGTGCAACATCATAATATGGTGGGAGGAGTCATTTGTTTAGTTTTGAGTGAAATCCAATCGCTAGAAGTGTGGAATACACCAACCACTCCAACTAGGATCGAACTGCCGTTGAACTTGAATTGTCCAATTTCCCACACCTATTGATTTCGGATCGAGCCCAAAACTTGGGCAACATCATAATATGGTGGGAGGAGTCATTTGGTGAGTTTTGAGTGAAATCCAATCGCTACAAGTATGGAATACACCAACCACTCCAATTAGGAACGAACTGCCGTTGAACTTGAATTGTCCAATTTGGAACACCTATTGATTTCAGATCGAGCCCAAAACTTGGGCAACATCTTAATATGGTGGGAGGAGTCATTTGGTGAGTTTTGAGTGAAATCCAATCGCTAGAAGTATGGAATACACCAACCAATCCAATTAGGAACGAACTTCCGTTGAACTTGAATTGTCCAATTTGTCACACCTATTGATTTCGGATCGAGCCCAAAACTTGGGAAACATCATAATATGGTGGGAGGGGTCATTTGGTGAGGTTTGAGTGAAATCCAATCGCTAGAAGTATGGAATACATCAACCACTCCAATTAGGAACGAACTTCCGTTGAACTTGAATTGTCCAATTTGTCACACCAATTGATTTCGGATCGAGCCCAAAACTTGGGCAACATCATAATACGGTGGGAGGAGTCATTTGGTGAGTTTTGAGTGAAATCCAATCGCTAGAAGTATGGAATACACCAACCACTCCAATTAGGAACGAACTGCCGTTGAATTTGAATTGTCCAATTTGGAACACTTATTGATTTCGGATCGAGCCCAAAACTTGGGCAACATCATAATGTGGTGGGAGGAGTCATTTGGTGAGTTTTGAGTGAAATCCAATCGCTAGAAGTATGGAATACACCAACCACTCCAATTAGGAACGAACTGCCATTGAACTTGAATTGTCCAATTTCGCACACCGATTGATTTCGGATCGATCCCAAAACTTGGGCACCAGCATAATATGGTGGGAGGAGTCATTTGGTGAGTTTTGAGTGAAATCCAATCGCTAGAAGTATGGAATACACCAACCACTCCAATTAGGAACGAAATGCCGTCGAAATTGAATTGACCAGTTTCTCACACCTATTGATTTCGGATCGAAACCAAAACTTGGGCAACATCATAATATGGTGGGTGGAGTCATTTGGTGAGTTTTAAGTGAAATCCAATCGCTAGAAGTATGGAATACACCAACCACTCCAATTAGGAACGAACTGCCGTTGAACTTGAATTGTCCAATTTCTCACACCTATTGATTTCGGATCGAGCCCAAAACTTGGGCAACATCATAATATGGTGGGAGGAGTCATTTTGTGAGTTTTGAGTGAAATCCAATCGCTAGAAGTATGGAATACACCAACCACTCCAATTAGGAACGAACTGCCGTTGAATTTGAATTGTCCAATTTGGAACACTTATTGATTTCGGATCGAGCCCAAAACTTGGGCAACATCATAATATGGTGGGAGGAGTCACTTGGTGAGTTTTGATTGAAATCCAATCGCTAGAAGTATTGAATACACCAACCACTCCAATTAGGAACGAACTGCCGTTGAACTTGAATTGTCCAATTTCTCACACCTATTGATTTCGGATCGAGCCCAAATCTTGGGCAACATCATAATATGGTGGGAGGAGTCATTTGGTGGGTTTTGAGAGAAATCCAATCGCTAGAAGTATGGAATACACCAACCACTCCAATTAGGAACGAACTGCCGTTGGACTTGAATTGTCCAATTTGGCACACCTATTGATTTTGGATCGAGCCCAAAACTTGGGCAACATCGTAATATGGTGGGAGGAGTCATTTGGTGAGTTTTGAGTGAAATCCAATCGCTAGAAGTATGGAATACACCAACCACTCCAATTAGGAACGAATTGCCAACGAACTTGAATTGTCCAATTTCGCACACCTATTGATTTCGGATCGATCCCAAAACTTGGGCACCAGCATAATATGGTGGGAGGAGTCATTTGGTGAGTTTTGAGTGAAATCCAATTGCTAGAAGTATGGAATACACCAACCACTCCAATTAGGAACGAACTGCCGTTGGACTTGAATTGTCCAATTTCGCACACCTATTGATTTTGGATCGAGCCCAAAACTTGGGCAACATCATAATATGGTGGGAGGAGTCATTTGGTGAGTTTTGAGTGAAATCCAATCGCTAGAAGTATGGAATACACCAACCACTCCAATTAGGAACGAACTGCCATTGAACTTGAATTGTCCAATTTCGCACACCTATTGACTTCGGATCGATCCCAAAACTTGGGCACCAGCACAATATGGTGGGAGGAGTGTTTTGGTGAGTTTTGAGTGAAATCCAATCGCTAGAAGTATGGAATACACCAACCACTCCAATTAGGAACGAAATGCCGTTGAAATTGAATTGACCAATTTCTCACTCCTATTGATTTCGGATCGAAACCAAAACTTGGGCAACATCATAATATGGTGCGTGGAGTCATTTGGTGAGTTTTGTGTGAAATCCAATCGCTAGAAGTATGGAATACACCAACCACTCCAATTAGGAACGAACTGCCGTTGAACTTGAATTGTCCAATTTCTCACACCTATTGATTTCGGATCGAGCCCAAAACTTGGGCAACATCATAATATGGTGAGAGGAGTCATTTGGTGCGTTTTGAGTGAAATCCAATCGCTAGAAGTTTGGAATACACCAACCACTCCAATTAGGAACGAACTGTCGTTGAACTTGAATTGTCCAATTTGGAACACCTATTGATTTCGGATCGAGCCCAAAACTTGGGCAACATCATAATATGGGGGGAGGAGTTGTTTGGTGAGTTTTGAGTGAAATCCAATCGCTAGAAGTATGGAATACACCAACCACTCCAATTAAGAACGAACTGCCGTTGAACTTGAATTGTCCAATTTGGAACACCTATTGATTTCGGATCGAGCCCAAAACTTGGGCAACATCATAATATGGTGGGAGGAGTCATTTGGTGAGTTTTGAGTGAAATCCAATCGCTAGAAGTATGGAATACACCAACCACTCCAATTAGGAACGAACTGCCGTTGAACTTGAATTGTCCAATTTGGAACACCTATTGATTTCGGATCGAGCCCAAAACTTGGGCAACATCATAATGTGGTGGTAGGAGTCATTTGGTGAGTTTTGAGTGAAATGTAATCGCTAGAGGTATGGAATACACCAACCACTCCAATTAGGAACGAATTGCCGTTGAACTTGAATTGTCCAATTTGGAACACCTATTGATTTCGTATCGAGCCAAAAACTTGGGCAACATCATAATATGTTTGGAGGAGTCATTTGGTGAGTTTTGAGTGAAATCCAATCGCTAGAAGTATGGAATACACCAACCACTCCAATTAGGAACGAACTGCCGTAGAACTTGAATTGTCCAATTTGGAACACCTATTGATTTCGGATCGAGCCCAAAACTTGGGCAACATCATAATATGGTGGGAGGAGTCATTTGGTAAGTTTTGAGTGAAATCCAATCGCTAGAAGTATGGAATACACCAACCACTCCAATTAGGAACGAAATGCCGTTGAAGTTGAATTGACCAATTTCTCACACCTATTGATTTCGGATCGAGCCCAAAACTTGGGCAACATCATAATACGGTGGGAGGAGTCATTTGGTGAGGTTTGAGTGAAATCCAATCGCTAGAAGTATGGAATACACCAACCACTCCAAGTAGGAACGAACTGCCGTTGAACTTGAATTGTCCAATTTCTCACACCTATTGATTTCGGATCGAGCCCAAAACTTGGGCAACATCATAATATGGTGGGAGGAGTCATTTGGTGAGTTTTGATTGAAATCCAATCGCTAGAAGTATGGAATACACCAACCACTTCAATTCGGAACGAACTGCCGTTGAACTTGAATTGTCCAATTTCTCACACCTATTGATTTCGGATCGAGCCCAAAACTTGGGCAACATCATAATACGGTGGGAGGAGTCCTTTGGTGAGTTTTGAGTGAAATCCAATCGCTAGAAGTATGGAATACACCAACCACTCCAATTAGGAACGAACTGCCGTTGAACTTGAATTGTCCAATTTCTCACACCTATAGATTTCGGATCGGGCCCAAAACTTGGGCAACGTCATAATATGGTGGGAGGAGTCATTTGGTGAGTTTTGAGTGAAATCCAATTGCTAGAAGTATGGAATACACCAACCACTCCAATTAGGAACGAATTGCCGTTGAACTTGAATTGTCCAATTTGGAACACCTATTGATTTCGGATCGACCCCAAAACATGGGCAACATCATAATATGGTGGGAGGAGTCATTTGGTGAGTTTTGAGTGAAATCCAATCGCTAGAAGTACGGAATACACCAACCACTCCAATTAGGAACGAACTGCCGTTGAACTTGAATTGTCCAATTTGGAACACCTATTGATTTCGGATCGAGCCCAAAGCTTGGGCAACATCATAATCTGGTGGGAGGAGTCATTTGGTGAGTTTTGAGTGAAATCCAATCGCTAGAAGTATGGAATACACCAACCACTCCAATTAGGAACGAACTGCCGTTCAACTTGAATTGTCCTATTTTGAACACCTATTGATTTCGGATCGAGCCCAAAACTTGGGCAACATCATAATATGGTGGGAGGAGTCGTTTGGTGAGTTTTAAGTGAAGTCCAATCGCTAGAAGTATGGAATACACCAACAACTCCAATTAAGAACGAACTGCCGTTGAATTTGAATTGTCCAATTTGGAACACCTATTGATTTCGGATCGAGCCCAAAAGTTGGGCAGCATCATAATATGGTGGGTGGAGTCGTTTGGTTAGTTTTGAGTGAAATCCAATCGCTAGAAGTATGGAATACACCAACCACTCCAATTAAGAACGAACTGCCGTTGAACTTGAATTGTCCAATTTGGAACACCTGTTGATTTCGGATCGAGCCCAAAACTTGGGCAACATCATAATATGGTGGGAGGAGTCATTTGGTTCGTTTTGAGTGAAATCGCTAGAAGTATGGAATACACCAACCACTCCAATTTGGAACGAAATGCCGTTGAACTTGAATTGTCCAATTTGGAACACCTATTGATTTCGGATCGAGCCCAAAACTTGGGCAACATCATAATATGGTGGGAGGAGTCATTTGGTGAGTTTTGAGTGCAATCCAATCGCTAGAAGTATGGAATACACCAACCACTCCAATTAGGAACGAACTGCCGTTGAACTTGAATTTTCCAATTTGGAACACCTATTGATGTCGGATCGAGCCCAAATCTTGGGCAACATCATAATATGGTGGGAGGAGTCATTTGGTGGGTTTTGAGTGAAATCCAATCGCTAGAAGTATGGAATACACCAACCACTCCAATTAGGAACGAACTGCCGTTGAACTTGAATTGTCCAATTTCGCACACCTTTTGATTTCGGATCGAGCCCAAAACTTGGGCAACATCATAATATGGTGGGAGGAGTCATTTGGTGAGTTTTGAGTGAAATCCAATCGCTAGAAGTATGGAATACACCAACCACTCCAATTAGGAACGAATTGCCGTTGAACTTGAATTGTCTAATTTCGCACACCTGTTGATTTCGGATCGAGCCCAAAACTTGGGCAACATTATAATATGGTGGGAGGAGTCATTTGGTGAGTTTTGAGTGAAATCCAATCGCTAGAAGTATGGAATACACCAACCACTCCAATTAGGAACGAACTGCCGTTGAACTTGAATTGTCCAATTTGGAACACCTATTGATTTCGGATTGAGCCCAAAACTTGGGCAACATCATAATATGGTGGGAGGAGTCATTTGGTGAGTTTTGAGTAAAATCCAATCACTAGAAGTATGGAATACACCAACCACTCCAATTAGGAACGAACTGCCGTTGAACTTGAATTGTCCAATTTCTCACACCTATTGATCTCAGATCGAGCCCAAATCTTGGGCAACATCATAATATGGTGGGAGTAGTCATTTGGTGAGTTTTGAGTGAAATCCAATCGCTAGAAGTATGGAATACACCAACCACTCCAATTAGGAACGAACTGCCGTTGAACTTGAATTGTCCAATTTCGCACACCTATTGATTTCGGATCGAGCCCAAAACTTGGGCAACATCATAATATGGTGGGAGGAGTCATTTGGTGAGTTTTGAGTGAAATCCAATGGCTAGAAGTATGGAATACACCAACCACTCCAATTAGGAACGAACTGCCATTGAACTTGAATTGTCAATTTCTCACACCTATTGACTTCGGATCGAGCCCAAAACTTGGGTAACATCATAATATGGTGGGAGGAGTCATTTGGTGAGTTTTGAGTGAAATCCAATCGCTAGAAGTATGGAATACACCAACCAATCCAATTACGAACGAAATGCCGTTGAAATTGAATTGACCAATTTCTCACACCTATTGATTTCGGATCGAGCCCAAAACTTGGGCAACATCATAATATGGTGGGAGGAGTCATTTGGTGCGTTTTGAGTGAAATCCAATCGCTAGAAGTTTGGAATACACCAACCACTCCAATTAGGAACGAACTGCCGTTGAACTTGAATTGTCCAATCTCTCACACCTATTGATTTCGGATCGAGCCCAAAACTTGGGCAACATCATAATATGGTGGGAGGAGTCATTTGGTGCGTTTTGAGTGAAATCCAATCGCTAGAAGTTTGGAATACACCAACCACTCCAATTAGGAACGAACTGTCGTTGAACTTGAATTGTCCAATTTGGAACACCTATTGATTTCGGATCGAGCCCAAAACTTGGGCAACATCATAATCTGGTGGGAGGAGTCATTTGGGGAGATTTGAGTGAAATCCAATCGCTAGAAGTATGGAATACACCAACCTCTCCAATTAGGAACGAACTACCGTTGAACTTCAATTGTCCAATTTCTCACACCTATTGATTTCGGATCGAGCCCAAAACTTGGGCAACATAATAATATGGTGGGAGGAGTCATTTGGTTTGTTTTGAGTGAAATCCAATCGCTAGAAGTATGGAATACACCAACCACTCGAATTAGGAACGAAATGCCGTTGAAATTGAATTGACCAATTTCTCACACCTATTGATTTCGGATCGAGCCCAAAACTTGGGCAACATCATAATATGGTGGGAGGAGTCATTTGGTGAGTTTTGAGTGAAATCCAATCGCTAGAAGTATGGAATACACCAACCACTCCAATTAGGAACGAACTGCCGTTGAACTTGAATTGTCCAATTTCTCACACCTATTGATTTCGGATCGAGCCCAAAACTTGGGCAACATCATAATATGGTGGGAGGAGTCATTTGGTGAGTTTTGAGTGAAATCCAATCGCTAGAAGTATGGAATACACCAACCACTCCAATTTGGAACGAATTGCCGTTGAACTTGAATTGTCCAATTTGGAACACCTATTGATTTCGGATCGAGCCCAAAACTTGGGCAACATCATAATATGGTGGGAGGAGTCATTTGGTGAGTTTTGAGTGAAATCCAATCGCTAGAAGTATGGAATACACCAACCACTCCAATTAAGAACGAACTGCCGTTGAACTTGAATTGTCCAATTTGGAACACCTATTGATTTCGGATCGAGCCCAAAACTTGGGCAACATCATAATATGGTGGGAGGAGTCATTTGGTGAGTTTTGAGTGAAATCCAATCACTAGAAGTATGGAATACACCAACCACTCCAATTAGGAACGAACTGCCGTTGAACTTGAATTGTCCAATTTCGCACACGTATTGATTTCGGATCGAGCCCAAAACTTGGGCAACATCATAATATGGTGGGAGTAGTCATTTGGGGAGTTTTAAGTGAAATCCAATCGCTAGAAGTATGGAATACACCAACCACTCCAACTAGGAACGAACTGCCGTTCAACATGAATTGTCCTATTTTGAACACCTATTGATTTCGGATCGAGCCCAAAACTTGGGCAACATCATAATATGGTTGGAGGAGTCGTTTGGTGAGTTTTGAGTGAAATCCAATCGATAGAAGTATGGAATACACCAACCACTCCAATTAAGAACGAACTGCCGTTGAACTTGAATTGTCCAATTTGGAACACCTATTGATTTCGGATCGAGCCCAAAACTTGGGCAACATCATAATATGGTGGGAGGAGTCATTTGGTGAGTTTTGAGTGAAATCCAATCGCTAGAAGTATGGAATACACCAACCACTCCAATTAGGAACGAACTTCCGTTGAACTTGAATTGTCCAATTTGGAACACCTATTGATTTCGGATCGAGCCCAAAACTTGGGCAACATCATAATATGGTGGGAGGAGTCATTTGGTGAGTTTTGAGTGAAATCCAATCGCTAGAAGTATGGAATACACCAACCACTCCAATTAAGAACGAACTGCCGTTGAACTTGAATTGTCCAATTTGGAACACCTATTGATTTCGGATCGAGCCCAAAACTTTGGCAACATCATAATATGGTGGGAGGAGTCATTTGGTGAGTTTTGAGTGAAATCCAATCACTAGAAGTATGGAATACACCAACCACTCCAATTAGGAACGAACTGCCGTTGAACTTGAATTGTCCAATTTCGCACACGTATTGATTTCGGATCGAGCCCAAAACTTGGGCAACATCATAATATGGTGGGAGTAGTCATTTGGGGAGTTTTAAGTGAAATCCAATCGCTAGAAGTATGGAATACACCAACCACTCAAACTAGGAACGAACTGCCGTTCAACATGAATTGTCCTATTTTGAACACCTATTGATTTCGGATCGAGCCCAAAACTTGGGCAACATCATAATATGGTTGGAGGAGTCGTTTGGTGAGTTTTGAGTGAAATCCAATCGCTAGAAGTATGGAATACACCAACCACTCCAATTAAGAACGAACTGCCGTTGAACTTGAATTGTCCAATTTGGAACACCTATTGATTTCGGATCGAGCCCAAAACTTGGGCAACATCATAATATGGTGGGAGGAGTCATTTGGTGAGTTTTGAGTGAAATCCAATCGCTAGAAGTATGGAATACACCAACCACTCCAATTAGGAACGAACTGCCGTTGAACTTGAATTGTCCAATTTGGAACACCTATTGATTTCGGATCGAGCCCAAAACTTGGGCAACATCATAATATGGTCGGAGGAGTCATTTGGTGAGTTTTGAGTGAAATCCAATCGCTAGAAGTATGGAATACACCAACCACTCCAATTAGGAACGAACTGCCGTTGAACTTGAATTGTCCAATTTCGCACACCTATTGATTTCGGATCGAGCCCAAAACTTGGGCAACATCATAATATGGTGGGAGGAGTCATTTGGTGAGTTTTGAGTGAAATCCAATCGCTAGAAGTATGGAATACACCAACCACTCCAATTAGGAACGAACTGCCGTTCAACTTGAATTGTCCTATTTTGAACACCTATTGATTTCGGATCGAGCCCAAAACTTGGGCAACATCATAATATGGTGGGAGGAGTCATTTGGTGCGTTTTGAGTGAAATCCAATCGCTAGAAGTATGGAATACACCAACCACTCCAATTAGGAACGAAGTGCCGTTCAACTTGAATTGTCCTATTTTGAACACCGATTGATTTCGGATCGAGCCCAAAACTTGGGCAACATCATAATATGGTGGGAGGAGTCATTTGGTGAGTTTTGAGTGAAATCCAATCGCTAGAAGTATGGAATACACCAACCACTCCAATTAGGAACGAACTGCCATTGAACTTGAATTGTCCAATTTCTCACACCTATTGATTTCGGATCGAGCCCAAAACTCGGGCAACATCATAATATGGTGGGAGGAGTCATTTGGTTCGTTTTGAGTGAAATCCAATCGCTAGAAGTGTGGAATACACCAACCACTCCAATTAGGAACGAACTGTCGTTCAACTTGAATTGTCCAATTTGGAACACCTATTGATTTCGGATCGAGCCCAAAACTTGGGCAACACCATAATATGGTGGGAGGAGTCATTTGGTGAGTTTTGAGTGAAATCCAATCGCTAGAAGTATGGAATACACCAACCACTCCAATTAAGAACGAACTGCCGTTGAACTTGAATTGTCCAATTTGGAACACCTATTGATTTCGGATCGAGCCCAAAACTTGGGCAACATCATAATATGGTGGGAGGAGTCATTTGGTGAGTTTTGAGGGAAATCCAATCACTAGAAGTATGGAATACACCAACCACTCCAATTAGGAACGAACTGCCGTTGAACTTGAATTGTCCAATTTCGCACACGTATTGATTTCGGATCGAGCCCAAAACTTGGGCAACATCATAATATGGTGGGAGTAGTCATTTGGGTAGTTTTGAGTGAAATCCAATCGCTAGAAGTATGGAATACACCAACCACTCCAACTAGGAACGAACTGCCGTTCAACATGAATTGTCCTATTTTGAACACCTTTTGATTTCGGATCGAGCCCAAAACTTGGGCAACATCATAATATGGTTGGAGGAGTCGTTTGGTGAGTTTTGAGTGAAATCCAATCGCTAGAAGTATGGAATACACCAACCACTCCAATTAAGAACGAACTGCCGTTGAACTTGAATTGTCCAATTTGGAACACCTATTGATTTCGGATCGAGCCCAAAACTTGGGCAACATTATAATATGGTGGGAGGAGTCATTTGGTGAGTTTTGAGTGAAATCCAATAGCTAGAAGTTTCGAATACACCAACCACTCCAATTAGGAACGAACTGCCGTTGAACTTGAATTGTCCAATTTCTCACACCTACTGATTTCGGATCGAGCCCAAAACTTGGGCAACATCATAATATGGTGGGAGGAGTCATTTGGTGAGTTTTGAGTGAAATCCAATCGCTAGAAGTATGGAATACACCAACCACTCCAATTAGGAACGAACTGCCGTTGAACTTGAATTGTCCAATTTGGAACACCTATTGATTTCGGATCGACCCCAAAACTTGGGCAACATCATAATATGGTGGGAGGAGTCATTTGGTGAGTTTTGAGTGAAATCCAATCGCTAGAAATATGGAATACACCAACCACTCCAATTAGGAACGAACTGCCGTTGAACTTGAATTGTCCAATTTGGAACACCTATTGATTTCGGATCGAGCCCGAAACTTGGGCAACATCATAATATGGTGGGAGGAGTCATTTGGTGAGTTTTGAGTGAAATCCAATCGCTAGAAGTATGGAATACACCAACCCCTCCAATTAGGAACGAAATGCCGTCGAAATTGAATTGACCAATTTCTCACCCCTATTGATTTCGGATCGATCATAATATGGTGGGAGGAGTCATTTGGTGAGTTTTGAGTGAAATCCAATCGCTAGAAGTATGGAATACACCAACCACTCCAATTAGGAACGAATTGCCGTTGAACTTGAATTGTCCAATTTGGAACACCTATTGATTTCGGATCGAGCCCAAAACTTGGGCAACGTCATAATATGGTGGGAGGAGTCATTTGGTGCGTTTTGAGTGAAATCCAATCGCTAGAAGTATGGAATACACCAACCACTCCAATTAGGAACGAATTGCCGTTCAACTTCAATTGTCCTATTTTGAACACCGATTGATTTCGGATCGAGCCAAAAACTTGGGCAACATCATAATATGGTGGGAGGAGTCATTTGGTGAGTTTTGAGTGAAATCGAATCGCTAGATGTTTGGAATACACCAACCACTCCAATTAGGAACGAACTGCCGTTGAACTTGAATTGTCCAATTTGGAACACCTATTGATTTCGGATCGAGCCCAAAACTTGGGCAACATCATAATATGTTGGGAGGAGTCATTTGGTGAGTTTTGAGTGAAATCCAATCGCTAGAAGTTTGGAATACACCAACCACTCCAAATAGGAACGAACTGCCGTTGAACTTGAATTGTCCAATTTGGAACACCTATTGATTTCGGATCGAGCCCAAAACTTGGGCAACATCATAATATGGTGGGAGGAGTCATTTGGTGAGTTTTGAGTGAAATCCAATCGCTAGAGGTATGGAATACACCAACCACTCCAATTAAGAACGAACTGCCGTTGAACTTGAATTGTCCAATTTGGAACACCTATTGATTCCGGATCGAGCCCAAAACTTGGGCAACATTATAATATGGTGGGAGGAGTCATTTGGTGAGTTTTGAGTGAAATCCAATAGCTAGAAGTTTCGAATACACCAACCACTCCAATTAGGAACGAACTGCCGTTGAACTTGAATTGTCCAATTTCTCACACCTACTGATTTCGGATCGAGCCCAAAACGTGGGCAACATCATAATATGGTGGGAGGAGTCATTTGGTGAGTTTTGAGTGAAATCCAATGGCTAGAAGTATGGAATACACCAACCACTCCAATTAGGAACGAACTGCCGTTGAACTTGAATTGTCCAATTTCGCACACCTATTGATTTCGGATCGAGCCCAAAACTTGGGCAACATCATAATATGGTGGGAGGAGTCATTTGGTGAGTTTTGAGTGAAATCCAATCGCTAGAAGTATGGAATACACCAACCACTCCAATTAGGAACGAACTGCCGTTCAAATTGAATTGACCAATTTCTCACACATATTGATTTCGGATCGAGCCCAAAACTTGGGCAACATCATAATATGGTGGGAGGAGTCATTTGGTGAGTTTTGAGTGAAATCCAATCGCTAGAAGTATGGAATACACCAACCCCTCCAATTAGGAACGAAATGCCGTCGAAATTGAATTGACCAATTTCTCACCCCTATTGATTTCGGATCGATCATAATATGGTGGGAGGAGTCATTTGGTGAGTTTTGAGTGAAATCCAATCGCTAGAAGTATGGAATACACCAACCACTCCAATTAGGAACGAATTGCCGTTGAACTTGAATTGTCCAATTTGGAACACCTATTGATTTAGGATCGAGCCCAAAACTTGGGCAACATCATAATATGTTGGGAGGAGTCATTTGGTGAGTTTTGAGTGAAATCCAATCGCTAGAAGTTTGGAATACACCAACCACTCCAAATAGGAACGAACTGCCGTTGAACTTGAATTGTCCAATTTGGAACACCTATTGATTTCGGATCGAGCCCAAAACTTGGGCAACATCATAATATGGTGGGAGGAGTCATTTGGTGAGTTTTGAGTGAAATCCAATCGCTAGAGGTATGGAATACACCAACCACTCCAATTATGAACGAACTGCCGTTGAACTTGAATTGTCCAATTTGGAACACCTATTGATTCCGGATCGAGCCCAAAACTTGGGCAACATTATAATATGGTGGGAGGAGTCATTTGGTGAGTTTTGAGTGAAATCCAATAGCTAGAAGTTTCGAATACACCAACCACTCCAATTAGGAACGAACTGCCGTTGAACTTGAATTGTCCAATTTCTCACACCTACTGATTTCGGATCGAGCCCAAAACTTGGGCAACATCATAATATGGTGGGAGGAGTCATTTGGTGAGTTTTGAGTGAAATCCAATGGCTAGAAGTATGGAATACACCAACCACTCCAATTAGGAACGAACTGCCGTTGAACTTGAATTGTCAATTTCTCACACCTATTGATTTCGGATCGAACCCAAAACTTGGGCAACATCATAATATGGTGGGAGGAGTCATTTGGTGAGTTTTGAGTGAAATCCAATCGCTAGAAGTATGGAATACACCAACCACTCCAATTACGAACGAAATGCCGTTGAAATTGAATTGACCAATTTCTCACACCTATTGATTTCGGATCGAGCCCAAAACTTGGGCAACATCATAATATGGTGGGAGGAGTCATTTGGTGAGTTTTGAGTGAAATCCAATCGCTAGAAGTATGGAATACACCAACCCCTCCAATTAGGAACGAACTGCCGTTCAAATTGAATTGACCAATTTCTCACACGTATTGATTTCGGATCGAGCCCACAACTTGGGCAACATCATAATATGGTGGGAGGAGTCATTTGGTGAGTTTTGAGTGAAATCCAATCGCTAGAAGTGTGGAATACACCAACCACTCCAATTAGGAATGAACTGCCGTTGAACTTGAATTGTCCAATTTCTCACACCTATTGATTACGGATCGATCCCAAAACTTGGGCAACATCATCATATGGTGGGAGGAGTCATTTGGTGAGTTTTGAGTGAAATCCAATCGCTAGAAGTATGGAATATACCAACCACTCCAATTAGGAACGAACTGCCGTTGAACTTGAATTGTCCAATTTGGAACAGCTATTGATTTCGGACCGAGCCCAAAACTTGGGCAACATCATAATATGGTGGGAGGAGTCATTTGGTGAGTTTTGAGTGAAATCCAACCGCTAGAAGTATGGAATACACCAACCACTCCAATTAGGAACGAAGTGCCGTTGAACTTGAATTGTCCAATTTCTCACACCTATTGATTTCGGATCGAGTCCCAAACTTGGGCAACATCATAATATGGTGGGAGGAGTCATTTGGTGAGTTTTGAGTGAAATCCAATGGCTAGAAGTATGGAATACACCAACCACTCCAATTTGGAACGAACTTCCGTTGAACTTGAATTGTCCAATTTCTCACACCTATTGATTTCGGATCGAGCCCAAAACTTGGGCAACATCATAATATGGTGGGAGGAGTCGTTTGGTTAGTTTTGAGTGAAATCCAATCGATAGAAGTGTGGAATACACCAACCACTCCAACTTGGAACGAACTGCCGTTCAACTTGAATTGTCCAATTTCTCACACCTATTGATTTCGGATCGAGCCCAAAACTTGGGCAACATCATAATATGGTGGGAGGAGTCATTTGGTGAGTTTTGAGTGAAATCCAATCGCTAGAACTATGGAATACACCAACCACTCCAATTAGGAACGAACTGCCGTTGAACTTGAATTGTCCAATATTGAACACCTATTGATTTCGGATCGAGCCCAAAACTTGGGCAACTTTATAATATGGTGGGAGGAGTCATTTGGTGAGTTTTGAGTGAAATCCAATCGCTAGAAGTATGGAATACACCAACCCCTCCAATTAGGAACGAAATGCCGTCGAAATTGAATTGACCAATTTCTCACACCTATTGATTTCGGATCGATCCCAAAACTTGGGCATCATAGTAATATGGTGGGAGTAGTCATTTGGGGAGTTTTGAGTGAAATCCAAACGCTAGAAGTATGGAATACACCAACCACTCCAATTAGGAACGAACTGCCGTTGAACGTGAATTGTCCAATTTGGAACACCTATTGATTTCGGATCGAGCCCCAAACTTGGGCAACGTCATAATATGGTGGGAGGAGTCATTTGGTGACTTTTGAGTGAAATTCAATCGCTAGAAGTATGGAATTCACCAACCACTCCAATTAGGAACGAACTGCCGTTGAACTTGAATTGTCCAATTTTGAACACCTATTGATTTCGGATCGAGCCCAAAACTTGGGCAACGTCATAATATGGTGGGAGGAGTCATTTGGTGAGTTTTGAGTGAAATCCAATCGCAAGAAGTATGGAATACACCAACCACTCCAGTTAGGAACGACATGCCGTTGAAATTGAATTGACCCATTTCTCACACCTATTGATTTCGGATAGATCCCAAAACTTGTGCAACATCATAATATGGTGGGAGGAGTCATTTGGTTCGTTTTGAGTGAAATCCAATCGCTAGAAGTATGGAATACACCAACCACTCCAATTAGGAACGAACTGCCGTTGAACTTGAATTGTCCAATTTGGAACACCTATTGATTTCGGATCGAGCCCAAAACTTGGGCAACATCATAATATGGTGGGAGGAGTCATTTGGTGAGTTTTGAGTGAAATCCAAACGCTAGAAGTATGGAATACACCAACCACTCCAATTAGGAACGAACTGCCGTTGAACTTGAATTGTCCAATTTCTCACACCTATTGATTTCAGATCGAGCCCAAAACTTGGGCAACATCATAATATGGTGGGAGGAGTCATTTGGTGAGTTTTGAGTGAAATCCAATCGCTAGAAGTATGGAATACACCAACCACTCCAATTAGGAACGAACTGCCGTTGAACTTGAATTGTCCAATTTCTCACACCTATTGATTTCGGATCGAGCCCCAAACTTGGGCAACATCATAATATGGTGGGAGGAGTCATTTGGTGAGTTTTGAGTGAAATCCAATGGCTAGAAGTATGGAATACACCAACCACTCTAATTAGGAACGAACTGCCGTTGAACTTGAATTGTCCAATTTGGAACACCTATTGATTTCGGATCGAGCCCAAAACTTGGGCAACATCATAATATGGTGGGAGGAGTCATTTGGTGAGTTTTGAGGGAAATCCAATCGCTAGAGGTATGGAATACACCAACCACTCCAATTAGGAACGAACTGCCGTTGAACTTGAATTTTCCAATTTGGAACACCTATTGATTTCGGATCGAGCCCAAAACTTGGGCAACATCATAATATGGTGGGAGGAGTCTTTTGGTGAGTTTTGAGTGAAATCCAATCGCTAGAACTATGGAATACACCAACCACTCCAATTAGGAACGAACTGCCGTTGAACTTGAATTGTCGAATTTGGAACACCTATTGATTTCGGATCGAGCCCAAAACTTGGGCAACATCATAATATGGTGGGAGGAGTCCTTTGGTGAGTTTTGAGTGAAATCCAATCGCAAGAAGTATAGAATACACCAACCACTCCAATTAGGAACGAACTGCGGTTGAACTTGAATTGTCCAATTTGGAACACCTATTGATTTCGGATCGAGCCCAAAACTTGGGCAACATCATAATATGGTGAGAGGAGTCAATTGGTGAGTTTTGAGTGAAATCCAATCGCTAGAAGTATGGAATACACCAACCACTCCAATTAGGAACGAACTGCCGTTGAACTTGAATTGTCCAATTTGGAACACCTATTGATTTCGGATCGAGCCCAAAACTTGGGCAACATCATAATATGGTGGGACGAGTCATTTGGGGAGTTTTGAGTGAAATCCAATCGCTAAAAGTATGGAATACACCGACCACTCCAATTAGGAACGAACTGCCGTTGAACTTGAATTGTCCAATTTGGAACACCTATTGATTTCGGATCGAGCCCAAAACTTGGGCAACATCATAATATGGTGGGAGGAGTCATTTGGTGAGTTTTGAGTGAAATCCAATCGCTACAAGTGTGGAATACACCAACCACTCCAATTAGGAACGAACTGCCGTTGAACTTGAATTGTCCAATTTCTCGCACCTATTGATGTCGGATCGAGCCCTAAACTTGGGCAACCTCATAATATGGTGGGAGGAGTCATTTGGTGAGTTTTGAGTGAAATCAAATCGCTAGAAGTATGGAATACACCAACCACTCCAATTAGGAACGAACTGCCGTTGAACATGAATTGTCCAATTTGGAACACCTATTGATTTCGGATCGAGCCCAAACCTTGGGCAACAACATAATATGGTGGGAGGAATCATTTGGTGAGTTTTGAGTGAAATCCAATCGCTAGAAGTATGGAATACACCAACCACTCCAATTAGGAACGAACTGCCGTTGAACTTGAATTGTCCAATTTGGAACACCTACTGATTTCGGATCGAGCCGAAAACTTGGGCAACAACATAATATGGGGGGAGGAGTCATTTGGTGAGTTTTGAGTGAAATCCAATCGCTAGAAGTATGGAATACACTAACCACTCCAATTAGTAACGAACTGCCGTTGAACTTGAATTGTCCAAATTCTCACACCTATTGATTTCGGATCGAGCCCCAAACTTGTGCAACATCATAATATGGTGGGAGGAGTCATTTGGTGAGTTTTGAGTGAAATCCAATCGCAAGAAGTATAGAATACACCAACCACTCCAATTAGGAATGAACTGCCGTTGAACTTGAATTGTCCAATTTCTCACACCTATTGATTTCGGATCGAGCCCCAAACTTGGGCAATGTCATAATATGGTGGGAGGAGTCATTTGGTGAGTTTTGAGTGAAATCCAATCGCTAGAAGTATGGAATACACCAACCACTCCAATTAGGTACGAACTGCCGTTGAACTTGAATTGTCCAATTTCTCACACCTATTGAATTCGGATCGAGCCCCAAACTTGGGCAACATCATAATATGGTGGGAGGACTCATTTGGTGAGTTTTGAGTGAAATCCAATCACTAGAAGTATGGAATACACCAACCACTCCAATTAGGAACGAACTGCCGTTGAACTTGAATTGTCCAATTTTGAACACCTATTGATTTCGGATCGAGCCCAAAACTTGGGCAACATCATAATATGGTGGGAGGAGTCATTTGGTGAGTTTTGAGTGAAATCCAATCGCTAGAAGTATGGAATACACCAACCACTCCAATTAGGAACGAACTGCCGTTGAACTTGAATTGTCCAATTTGGAACACCTATTGATTTCGGATCGAGCCCAAAACTTGGGAAACATCATAATATGGTGGGAGGAGTCATTTGGTGAGTTTTGAGTGAAATCCAATCGCTAGAAGTATGGAATACACCAACCACTCCAATTAGGAACGAACTGCCGTTGAACTTGAATTGTTCAATTTGGAACACCTATTGATTTCGGATCGAGCCCAAAACATGGGCAACATCATAATATGGTGGGAGGAGTCATTTGGTGAGTTTTGAGTGAAATCCAATCGCTAGAAGTTTGGAATACACCAACCACTCCAATTAGGAATGAACTGCCGTTGAACTTGAATTGTCCAATTTCTCACACCTATTGATTTCGGATCGAGCCCAAAACTTGGGCAACATCATAATATGGTGGGAGGAGTCATTTGGTTGGTTTTGAGTGAAATCCAATCGCTAGAAGTATGGAATACACCAACCACTCCAATTAGGAACGAACTGCCGTTGAACTTGAATTGTCCAATTTGGAATACCTATTGATTTCGGATCGAGCCCCAAACTTGGGCAACATCATAATATGGTGGGAGGAGTCATTTGGTGAGTTTTCATTGAAATCCAATCGCTAGAAGTATGGAATACACCAACCACTCCAATTAGGAACGAACTGCCGTTGAACTTGAATTGTCCAATTTCTCACACCTATTGATTTCAGATCGAGCCCAAAACTTGGGCAACATCATAATATGGTGGGAGGAGTCATTTGGTGAGTTTTGAGTGAAATCCAATCGCTAGAAGTATGGAATACACCAACCACTCCAATTAGGAACGAACTGCCGTTGAACTTGAATTGTCCAATTTGGAACACCTATTGATTTCGGATCGAGCCCAAACCTTGGGCAACAACATAATATGGTGGGAGGAGTCATTTGGTGAGTTTTGATTGAAATCCAATCGCTAGAAGTATGGAATACACCAACCACTCCAATTAGGAACGAACTGCCGTTGAACTTGAATTGTCCAATTTGGAACACCTATTGATTTCGGATCGAGCCCAAAACTTGGGCAACATCATAATATGGTGGGAGGAGTCATTTGGTGAGTTTTGAGTGAAATCCAATCAATAGAAGTATGGAATACACTAACCACTCCAATTAGGAACGAACTGCCGTTGAACTGGAATTGTCCAATTTCTCAAACCTATTGATTTCGGATCGAGCCCCAAACTTGGGCAACATCATAATATGGTGGGAGGAGTCATTTGGTGAGTTTTGATTGAAATCCAATCGCTAGAAGTATGGAATACACCAACCACTCCAATTAGGAACGAACTGCCGTTGAACTTGAATTGTCCAATTTCTCACACCTATTGATTTCAGATCGAGCCCAAAACTTGGGCAACATCATAATATGGTGGGAGGAGTCATTTGGTGAGTTTTGAGTGAAATCCAATCGCTAGAAGTTTGGAATACACTAACCACTCCAATTAGGAACGAACTGCCGTTGAACTTGAATTGTCCAATTTCTCACACCTATTGATTTCAGATCGAGCCCAAAACTTGGGCAACATCATAATATGGTGGGAGGAGTCATTTGGTGAGTTTTTAGTGAAATCCAATCGCTAGAAGTATGGAATACACCAACCACTCCACTTAGGAACGAACTGCCGTTGAACTTGAATTGTCCAATTTCTCACAACTATTGATTTCAGATCGAGCCCCAAACTTGGGCAACATCATAATATGGTGGGAGGAGTCATTTGGTGAGTTTTGATTGAAATCCAATCGCTAGAAGTATGGAATACACCAACCACTCCAATTAGGAACGAACTGCCGTTGAACTTGAATTGTCCAATTTCTCACACCTATTGATTTCAGATCGAGCCCAAAACTTGGGCAACATCATAATATGGTGGGAGGAGTCATTTGGTGAGTTTTGAGTGAAATCCAATCGCTAGAAGTATGGAATACACTAACCACTCCAATTAGGAACGAACTGCCGTTGAACTTGAATTGTCCAATTTGGAACACCTATTGATTTCGGATCGAGCCCAAAACTTGGGCAACATCATAATATGGTGGGAGGAGTCATTTGGTGAGTTTTGACTGAAATCCAATCGCTAGAAGTATGGAATACACCAACCACTCCACTTAGGAACGAACTGCCGTTGAACTTGAATTGTCCAATTTCTCACACCTATTGATTTCAGATCGAGCCCCAAACTTGGGCAACATCATAATATGGTGGGAGGAGTCATTTGGTGAGTTTTGATTGAAATCCAATCGCTAGAAGTATGGAATACACCAACCACTCCAATTAGGAACGAACTGCCGTTGAACTTGAATTGTCCAATTTCTCACACCTATTGATTTCAGATCGAGCCCAAAACTTGGGCAACATCATAATATGGTGGGAGGAGTCATTTGGTGACTTTTGAGTGAAATCCAATCGCTAGAAGTTTGGAATACACTAACCACTCCAATTAGGAACGAACTGCCGTTGAACTTGAATTGTCCAATTTCTCACACCTATTGATTTCAGATCGAGCCCAAAACTTGGGCAACATCATAATATGGTGGGAGGAGTCATTTGGTGAGTTTTTAGTGAAATCCAATCGCTAGAAGTATGGAATACACCAACCACTCCACTTAGGAACGAACTGCCGTTGAACTTGAATTGTCCAATTTCTCACACCTATTGATTTCAGATCGAGCCCCAAACTTGGGCAACATCATAATATGGTGGGAGGAGTCATTTGGTGAGTTTTGATTGAAATCCAATCGCTAGAAGTATGGAATACACCAACCACTCCAATTAGGAACGAACTGCCGTTGAACTTGAATTGTCCAATTTCTCACACCTATTGATTTCAGATCGAGCCCAAAACTTGGGCAACATCATAATATGGTGGGAGGAGTCATTTGGTGAGTTTTGAGTGAAATCCAATCGCTAGAAGTATGGAATACACTAACCACTCCAATTAGGAACGAACTGCCGTTGAACTTGAATTGTCCAATTTGGAACACCTATTGATTTCGGATCGAGCCCAAAACTTGGGCAACATCATAATATGGTGGGAGGAGTCATTTGGTGAGTTTTTACTGAAATCCAATCGCTAGAAGTATGGAATACACCAACCACTCCACTTAGGAACGAACTGCCGTTGAACTTGAATTGTCCAATTTCTCACACCTATTGATTTCAGATCGAGCCCCAAACTTGGGCAACATCATAATATGGTGGGAGGAGTCATTTGGTGAGTTTTGATTGAAATCCAATCGCTAGAAGTATGGAATACACCAACCACTCCAATTAGGAACGAACTGTCGTTGAACTTGAATTGTCCAATTTCTCACACCTATTGATATCAGATCGAGCCCAAAACTTGGGCAACATCATAATATGGTGGGAGGAGTCATTTGGTGACTTTTGAGTGAAATCCAATCGCTAGAAGTTTGGAATACACTAACCACTCCAATTAGGAACGAACTGCCGTTGAACTTGAATTGTCCAATTTCTCACACCTATTGATTTCAGATCGAGCCCAAAACTTGGGCAACATCATAATATGGTGGGAGGAGTCATTTGGTGAGTTTTGAGTGAAATCCAATCGCTAGAAGTATGGAATACACTAACCACTCCAATTAGGAACGAACTGCCGTTGAACTTGAATTGTCCAATTTGGAACACCTATTGATTTCGGATCGAGCCCAAAACTTGGGCAACATCATAATATGGTGGGAGGAGTCATTTGGTGAGTTTTGACTGAAATCCAATCGCTAGAAGTATGGAATACACCAACCACTCCACTTAGGAACGAACTGCCGTTGAACTTGAATTGTCCAATTTCTCACACCTATTGATTTCAGATCGAGCCCCAAACTTGGGCAACATCATAATATGGTGGGAGGAGTCATTTGGTGAGTTTTGATTGAAATCCAATCGCTAGAAGTATGGAATACACCAACCACTCCAATTAGGAACGAACTGCCGTTGAACTTGAATTGTCCAATTTCTCACACCTATTGATTTCAGATCGAGCCCAAAACTTGGGCAACATCATAATATGGTGGGAGGAGTCATTTGGTGAGTTTTGAGTGAAATCCAATCGCTAGAAGTTTGGAATACACTAACCACTCCAATTAGGAACGAACTGCCGTTGAACTTGAATTGTCCAATTTCTCACACCTATTGATTTCAGATCGAGCCCAAAACTTGGGCAACATCATAATATGGTGGGAGGAGTCATTTGGTGAGTTTTTAGTGAAATCCAATCGCTAGAAGTATGGAATACACCAACCACTCCAATTAGGAACGAACTGCCGTTGAACTTTAATTGTCCAATTTCTCACACCTATTGATTTCGGATCGATCCCCAAACTTGGGCAACATCATAATATGGTGGGAGGAGTCATTTGGTGAGTTTTGAGTGAAACCCAATGGCTAGAAGTATGGAATACACCAACCACTCCAATTAGGAACGAACTGCCGTTGAACTTGAATTATCCAATTTGGAACACCTATTGATTTCGGATCAAGCCCAAAACTTGGGCAACGTCATAATATGGTGGGAGGAGTCATTTGGTGAGTTTTGAGTGAAATCCAATCGCTAGAACTATGGAATACACCAACCACTCCAATTAGGAACGAACTGCCGTTGAACTTGAATTGTCCAATTTGGAACACCTATTGATTTCGGATCGAGCCCAAAACTTGGGCAACATCATAATATGGTGGGAGGAGTCCTTTGGTGAGTTTTGAGTGAAATCCAATCGCAACGAGTATAGAATACACCAACCACTCCAATTAGGAACGAACTGCCGTTGAACTTGAATTGTCCAATTTGGAACACCTATTGATTTCGGATCGAGCCCAAAACTTGGGCAACATCATAATATGGTGGGAGGAGTCATTTGGTGACTTTTGAGTGAAATCCAATAGCTAGAAGTATGGAATACACCAACCACTCCAATTAGGAACGAACTGCCGTTGAACTTGAATTGTCCAATTTCTCACACCTATTGATTTCGGATCGAGCCCCAAACTTGGGCAACATCATAATATGGTTGGAGGAGTCATTTGGTGAGTTTTGAGTGAAATCCAATGGCTAGAAGTATGGAATACACCAACCACTCCAATTAGGAACGAAGTGCCGTTGAACTTGAATTGTCCAATTTGGAACACCTATTGATTTCGGATCGAGCCCAAAACTTGGGCAACATCATAATATGGTGGGAGGAGTCATTTGGTGAGTTTTGAGTGAAATCCAATCGCTAGAAGTATGGAATACACCAACCACTCCAATTAGGAACGAACTGCCGTTGAACTTGAATTGTCCAATTTCTCACACCTATTGATTTCGGATCGATCCCAAAACTTGGGCAACATCATAATATGGTGGGAGGAGTCATTTGGTGGGTTTTGAGTGAAATCCAATCGATAGAAGTATGGAATACACCAACCACTCCAATTTGGAAAGAACTGCCATTCAACTTGAATTGTCCAATTTCTCACACCTATTTATTTCGGATCGAGCCCAAAATTTGGGCAACATCATAATATGGTGGGAGGAGTCATTTGGTGAGTTTTGAGTGAAATCCAATCGCTAGAACTGTGGAATACACCAACCACTCCAATTAGGAACGAACTGCCGTTGAACTTGAATTGTCCAATTTGGAACACCTATTGATTTCGGATCGAGCCCAAAACTTGGGCAACGTCATAACATGGTGGGAGGAGTCATTTGGTGAGTTTTGAGTGAAATCCAATCGCTAGAAGTATGGAATTCACCAACCACTCCAATTAGGAAAGAACTGCCGTTGAACTTGAATTGTCCAATTTCTCACACCTATTGATTTCGGATCGAGCCCAAATCTTGGGCAACATCATAATATGGTGGGAGGAGTCATTCGGTGAGTTTTGAGTGAAATCCAATCGATAGAAGTATGGAATACACCAACCACTCCAATTCGGAACGAACTGCCGTTCAACTTGAATTGTCCAATTTCTCACACCTATTTATTTCGGATCGAGCCCAAAATTTGGGCAACATCATAATATGGTGGGAGGAGTCATTTGGTGAGTTTTGAGTGAAATCCAATCGCTAGAACTGTGGAATACACCAACCACTCCAATTAGGAACGAACTGCCGTTGAACTTGAATTGTCCAATTTTGAACACCTATTGATTTCGGATCGAGCCCCAAACTTGGGCAACATCATAATATGGTTGGAGGAGTCATTTGGTAACTTTTGAGTGAAATCCAATCGCTAGAAGTATGGAATACACCAACCACTCCAATTAGGAACGAACTGCCGTTGAACTTGAATTGTCCAATTTGGAACACCTATTGATTTCGGATCGAGCCCAAAACTTGGGCAACGTCATAATATGGTGGGAGGAGTCATTTGGTGAGTTTTGAGTGAAATCCAATCACTAGAAGTATGGAATTCACCAACCCCTCCAATTAGGAATGAACTGCCGTTGAACTTGAATTGTCCAATTTTCAACACCTATTGATTTCGGATCGAGCCCAAAACTTGGGCAACATCATAATATGGTGGGAGGAGTCATTTGGTGAGTTTTGAGTGAAATCCAATCGCTAGAAGTATGGAATACACCAACCACTCCAATTAGGAACGAATTGCCGTTGAATTTGAATTGTCCAATTTGGAACACCTACTGATTTCGGATCGAGCCCAAAACTTGGGCAACATCATAATATGGTGGGAGGAGTCATTTGGTGAGTTTTGAGTGAAATCCAATCGCTAGAAGTATGGAATACACCAACCACTCCAATTAGGAACGAACTGCTGTTGAACTTGAATTGTCCAATTTGGAACACCTATTGATTTCGGATCGACCCCAAATCTTGGGCAACATCATAATATGGTGGGAGGAATCATTTGATAAGTTTTGAGTGAAATCCAATTGTTAGAAGTATGGAATACACCAACCACTCCAATTAGGAACAAACTGCCGTTGAACTTGAATTGTCCAATTTTGAACACCTATTGATTTCGGATCGAGCCCAAAACTTGGGCAACATCATAATATGGTGGGAGGAGTCATTTGGTGAGTTTTGAGTGAAATCCAATCGCTAGAAGTATGGAATACACCAACCACTCCAATTAGGAACAAACTGCCGTTGAACTTGAATTGTCCAATTTCTCACACCTATTGATTTCGGATCGAGCCCCAAACTTGGGCAACATCATAATATGGTGGGAGGAGTCATTTGGTGAGTTTTGAGTGAAATCCAATCGCTAGAAGTATGGAATACACCAACCACTCCAATTAGGAACGAACTGCCGTTGAACTTGAATTGTCCAATTTGGAACACCTATTGATTTCGGATCGAGCCCAAAACTTGGGCAACATCATAATATGGTGGGAGGAGTCATTTGGTGAGTTTTGAGTGAAATCCAATCGTTAGAAGTATGGAATACACCAACCACTCCAATTAGGAACGAGCTGCCGTTGAACTTGAATTGCCCAATTTGGAACACCTGTTGATTTAGGATCGAGCCCAAAACTTGGGCAACATCAAAATATGGTGGGAGGAGTCATTTGGTGAGTTTTGAGTGAAATCCAATCGCTAGAAGTATGGAATACACCAACCACTCCAATTAGGAACGAACTGCCGTTGAACTTGAATTCTCCAATTTCTCACACCTATTGATTTCGGATCGAGGCCCAGACTTGGGCAACATCATAATATGGTGGGGGGAGTTATTTGGTGAGTTTTTAGTGAAATCCAATCGCTAGAAGTATGGAATACACCAACCACTCCAGTTAGGAACGAACTGCCGTTGAACTTGAATTGTCCAATTTGGAACACGTATTGATTTCGGATCGAGCCCAAAACTTGGGCAACATCTTAAGATGGTGGGCGGAGTCATTTGGTTAGTTTTGAGTGAAATCCGATCGCTAGAAGTATGGAATACACCAACCACTCCAATTAGGAACGAACTGCCGTTGAACTTGAATTGTTCAATTTGGAACACCTATTGATTTCGGATCGAGCCCAAAACATGGGCAATACCAAAATATGGTGGGAGGAGTCATTTGGGGAGTTTTGAGTGAAATATAAATCGCTAGAAGTATGGAATACACCAACCACTCCAGTTAGGAAGGAACTGTCGTTGAACTTGAATTGTCCATTTTGGAACACCTATTGATTTCGGAACGAGCCCCAAACTTGGGCAACATCATAATATGGTGGGAGGAGTGATTTGGTGAGTTTTGAGTGAAATCAAATCGCTAGAAGCATGGAATATCCCAACCACTCCAATTAGGAACGAACTGCCGTTGAACTTGAATTGTCCAATTGGAACACCTATTGATTTCGGATCGAGCCCAAAACTTGGGCAACATCATCATTATGGTCGGAGGAGTCATTTGGTTAGTTTTGAGTGAAATCCAATCGCCAGAAGTATAGAATACACCAACCACTCCAATTAGGAACGAACTGCCGTTGAACTTGAATTGTCCAATTTCTCACACCTATTCATTTCGAATCGAGCCCAAAACTTGGGCAACACCATAATATGGTGGGAGGAGTCATTTGGTGAGTTTGTAGCGAAATCCAATCGCTAGAAGTATGGAATACACCAACCACTCCAATTCGGAAAGAACTGCCGTTGAACTTGAATTGTCCAATTTCTCACACCTATTGATTTCGAATCGAGCCCAAAACTTGGGCAACATCATAATATGGTGGGAGGAGTCATTTGGTGAGTTTGTAGTGAAATCCAATCGCTAGAAGTATGGAATACACCAACCACTCCAATTAGGAACGAACTGTCGTTGAAATTGAATTGACCAATTTCTCACACCTATTGATTTCGGATCGAGCCCAAAACTTGGGCAACATCATAATATCGTGGGAGGAGTCATTTGGTGAGTTTTGAGTGAAATCCAATCGCTAGAAGTATGGAATACACCAACCACTCCATTTAGGAACGAACTGCCGTTGCACTCGAATTGTCCAATTTGGAACACCTATTGATTTCGGATCGAGCCGAAAACTTGGGCAACATCATAATATGGTGGGAGGAGTCATTTGGTGAGTTTTGAGTGAAATCCAATCGCTAGAAGTATGGAATACACCAACCACTCCAGTTAGGAACGAACTGCCGTTGAACTTGAATTGTCCAATTTGGAACACCTATTAATTTCGGATCGAGCCCAAAACTTGGGCAAGACCATAATATGGTGGGAGGAATCATTTGGTGAGTTTTGAGTGAAATCCAATCGCTAGAAGTATGGAATACACCAACCACTCCAATTAGGAACGAACTGTCGTTGAAATTGAATTGACCAATTTCTCACACCTATTGATTTCGGATCAAGCCCAAAACTTGGGCAACATCATAATATCGTGGGAGGAGTCATTTGGTGAGTTTTGAGTGAAATCCAATCTCTAGAAGTATGGAATACACCAACCACTCCAGTTAGGAACGAACTGCCGTTGTACTTGAATTGTCCAATTTGGAACACCTATTGATTTCGGATCGAGCCCAAAACTTGGGCAACATCATAATATGGTGGGAGGAGTCATTTGGTGAGTTTTGAGTGAAATCCAATCATTAGAAGTACGGAAAACACCAACGACTCCAATTAAGAATGAACTTTCGTTGAAATTGAATTGACCAATTTCTCACACCTATTGATTTCGGATCAAGCCGAAAACTTGGGCAACATCATAATATGGTGGGAGGAGTCATTTGGTGAGTTTTGAGTGAAATCCAATCGCGAGAAGTATGGAATACACCAACCACTCCAATTAGGAACGAACTGCCGTTTTTCTTGAATTGTCCAATTTGGAACACCTATTGATTTCGGATCGAGCCCAAAACTTGGGCAACATCATAATATGGTGGGAGGAGTCATTTGGTGAGTTTTGAGTGAAATCCAATCGATAGAAGTATGGAATACACCAACCACTCCAATTAGGAACGAACTGCCGTCAAACTTGAATTGTCCAATTTCTCACACCTATTGATTTCGGATCGAGCCCCAAACTTGGGCAACATCATAATATGGTGGGAGGAGTCATTTGGAGGGTTTTGAGTGAAACCCAATCGCTAGAAGTATGGAATACACCAACCACTCCAATTAGGAACGAACTGCCGTTGAACTTGAATTGTCCAATTTGGAACACCTATTGATTTCGGATCGAGCCCAAAACCTGGGCAACATCATAATATGGTGGGAGGAGTCATTTGGTGAGTTTTGAGTGAAATCCAATCGATAGAAGTATGGAATACACCAACCACTCCAATTAGGAACGAACTGCCGTCAAACTTGAATTGTCCAATTTCTCACACCTATTGATTTCGGATCGAGCCCCAAACTTGGGCAACATCATAATATGGTGGGAGGAGTCATTTGGAGGGTTTTGAGTGAAATCCAATCGCTAGAAGTATGGAATACACCAACCACTCCAATTAGGAACGAACTGCCGTTGAACTTGAATTGTCCAATTTGGAACACCTATTGATTTCGGATCGAGCCCAAAACTTGGGCAACATCATAATATGGTGGGAGGAGTCATTTGGTGAGTTTTGAGTGAAATCCAATCTCTAGAAGTATGGAATACACCAACCACTCCAATTAGGAACGAACTGCCGTTGAACTTGAATTGTCCAATTTGGAACAGCTATTGATTTCGGATCGAGCCCAAAACTTGGGCAACATCATATAATGGTGGGAGGAGTCATTTGGTGAGTTTTGAGTGAAATCCAATCGCTAGAAGTATGGAATACACCAACCACTCCAATTTGGAACGAACTGCCGTTGAAATTGAATTGTCCAATTTCTCACACCTATTGTTTTCGGATCGAGCCCAAAACTTGGGCAACATCATAATATGATGGGAGGAGTCATTTGGTGAGTTTTGAGTGAAATCCAATCGCTAGAAGTATGGAATACACCAACCACTCCAATTAGGAACAAACTGCCGTTGAACTTGAATTCTCCAATTTCTCACACCTATTGATTTCGGATCGAGCCCCAAACTTGGGCAACATCATAATATGGTGGGAGGAGTCATTTGGTGAGTTTTGAGTGAAATCCAATCTCTAGAAGTATGGAATACACCAACCACTCCAATTAGGAACGAACTGCCGTTGAACTTGAATTGTCCAATTTGGAACACCTATTGATTTCGGATCGAGCCCCAAACTTGGGCAACATCATAATATGGTGGGAGGAGTCATTTGGTGAGTTTTGAGTGAAATCCAATCGTTAGAAGTATGGAATACACCAACCACTCCAATTAGGAACGAGCTGCCGTTGAACTTGAATTGCCCAATTTGGAACACCTGTTGATTTAGGATCGAGCCCAAAACTTGGGCAACATCAAAATATGGTGGGAGGAGTCATTTGGTGAGTTTTGAGTGAAATCCAATCGCTAGAAGTATGGAATACACCAACCACTCCAATTAGGACCGAACTGCCGTTGAACTTGAATTCTCCAATTTCTCACACCTATTGATTTCGGATCGAGCCCCAGACTTGGGCAACATCATAATATGGTGGGAGGAGTCATTTGGAGGGTTTTGAGTGAAATCCAATCGCTAGAAGTATGGAATACACCAACCACTCCAATTAGGAACGAACTGCCGTTGAACTTGAATTGTCCAATTTGGAACACCTATTGATTTCGGATCGAGCCCAAAACTTGGGCAACGTCATAACATGGTGGGAGGAGTCATTTGGTGAGTTTTGAGTGAAATCCAGTCGCTAGAAGTATGGAATTCACCAACCACTCCAATTAGGAAAGAACTGCCGTTGAACTTGAATTGTCCAATTTCTCACACCTATTGATTTCGGATCGAGCCCAAAACTTGGGCAACATCATAATATGGTGGGAGGAGTCATTCGGTGAGTTTTGAGTGAAATCCAATCGATAGAAGTATGGAATACACCAACCACTCCAATTCGGAAAGAACTGCCGTTGAACTTGAATTGTCCAATTTCTCACACCTATTGATTTCGAATCGAGCCCAAAACTTGGGCAACATCATAATATGGTGGGAGGAGTCATTTGGTGAGTTTTGAGTGAAATCCAATCGCTAGAAGTATAGAATACACCAACCACTCCAATTAGGAAGGAACTGTCGTTGAACTTGAATTGTCCAATTTGGAACACCTATGGATTTCGGATCGAGCCCAAAACTTGGGCAACATCATCATATGGTGGGAGGAGTCATTTGGTTAGTTTTGAGTGAAATCCAGTGACTGGAAGTTTGGAATACACCAACCACTCCAATGAGGAACGAACTGCCGTTGAACTTGAATTGTCCAATTTCTCACACCTATTGATTTCGGATCGAGCCCCAAACTTGGGCAACATCATAATATGGTGGGAAGAGTCATTTGGTGAGTTTTGAGTGAAATCCAATCGCTAGAAGTATGGAATACACCAACCATCCAATTATGAACGAACTGCCGTTGAACTTGAATAGTCCAATTTGGAACACCTATTGATTTCGGATCGAGCCCAAAACTTGGGCAACATCATAATATGTGGGAGGAGTCATTTGGTGAGTTTTGAGTGAAATCCAATCGCTTGAAGTATGGAATACACCAAACACTGCAATTAGGAACGAACTGTCGTTGAACTTGAATTGTCCAATTTGGAACACCTATTGATTTCGGATCGAGCCCAAAACTTGGGCAACATCATAATATGGTGGGAGGAGTCATTTGGTGCGTTTTGAGTGAAATCCAATCGCTTGAAGTGTAGAATACACCAACCACTGCAATTAGGAACGAACTGCCGTTGAACTTGAATCGTCCAATTTGGAACACCTATTGATTTCGGATCGAGCCCAAAACTTGGGCAACATCATAATATGGTGGGAGGAATCATTTGGTGAGTTTTGAGTGAAATCCAATCGCTAGAAGTATGGAATACACCAACCACTCCAATTAGGAACGAACTGTCGTTGAACTTGAATTGTCCAATTTCTCACACCTATTGATTTCGGATCGAGCCAAAACTTGGGCAACATCATAATATAGTGTTAGGAGTCATTTGGTGAGTTTTGAGTAAAATCCAATCGCTAGAAGTATGGAATACACCAACCACTCCAATTAGGAACGAATTGCCGTTGAACTTGAATTGTCCAATTTGGAACACCTATTGATTTTGTATCGAGCCCAAAACTTGGGCAACATCATAATATGGTGGGAGGAGTCATTTGGTGAGTTTTGAGTGAAATCCAATCCCTAGAAGTATGGAATACACCAACCACTCCAATTAGGAATGAACTGCCGTTGAACTTGAATTGTCCAATTTCTCACACCAATTGATTTCGGATCGAGCCCAAAACTTGGGCAACATCATAATATGGTGGGAGGAGTCATTTGGTGCGTTTTTAGTGAAATCCAATCGCTAGAAGTTCGGAATACACCAACCACTCCAAGTAGGAACGAACTGTCGTTGAACTTGAATTGTCCAATTTCTCACACCTATTGATTTCGGATCGAGCCCAAAACTTGGGCAACATCATAATATGGTGGGAGGAGTCATTTGGTGAGTGTTGAGTGAAATCCAATCGCTTGAAGTGTAGAATACACCAACCACTGCAATTAGGAACGAACTGCCGTTGAACTTGAATCGTCCAATTTGGAACACCTATTGATTTCGGATCGAGCCCAAAACTTGGGCAACATCATAATATGGTGGGAGGAGTCATTTGGTGAGTTTTGGGTGAAATCCAATCGCTTGAAGTATGGAATACACCAACCACCCAATTAGGAATGAACTGCCATTGAACTCTAATTGTCAAATTTGGAAGACCTATTGATTTCGGATCGAGCCCAAAATTTGGGCAACATCATAATGTGGTGGGAGGAGTCAATTGGTGGGTTTTGAGTGAAATCCAATCGCTAGAAGTATGGAATACACCAACCACTCCAATTAGGAACGAATTGCCGTTGAACTTGAATTGTCCAATTTCGAACACCTATTGATTTTGTATCGAGCCCAAAACTTGGGCAACATCATAATATGGTGGGAGGAGTCATTTGGTGAGTTTTGAGTGAAATCCAATCCCTAGAAGTATGGAATACACCAACCACTCCAATTAGGAATGTACTGCCGTTGAACTTGAATTGTCCAATTTCTCACACCAATTGATTTCGGATCGAGCCCAAAACTTGGGCAACATCATAATATGGTGGGAGGAGTCATTTGGTGCGTTTTTAGTGAAATCCAATCGCTAGAAGTTCGGAATACACCAACCACTCCAAGTAGGAACGAACTGTCGTTGAACTTGAATTGTCCAATTTCTCACACCTATTGATTTCGGATCGAGCCCAAAACTGGGGCAACATCATAATATGGTGGGAGCAGTCATTTGGTGAGTGTTGAGTGAAATCCAATCGCTTGAAGTGTAGAATACACCAACCACTGCAATTAGGAACGAACTGCCGTTCCACTTGAATCGTCCAATTTGGAACACCTATTGATTTCGGATCGAGCCCAAAACTTGGGCAACATCATAATATGGTGGGAGGAATCATTTGGTGAGTTTTGGGTGAAATCCAATCGCTAGAGGTATGGAATACACCAACCTCTCCAATTAGGAACGAACTGCCGTTGAACTCTAATTGTCAAATTTGGAATTACTATTGATTTCGGATCGAGCCCAAAACGTGAGCAACATAATAATATGGTGGGAGGAGTCAATTGGTAGTTTTGAGTGAAATCCAATCGCCAGAAGTACGGAATACACCAACCACTCCAATTAGGAACGAACTGCCGTTGAACTTGAACTGTCCAATTTGGAACACCTATTGATTTCGTATCGAGCCCAAAACTTGGGCAACGTCATAATATGGTGGGAGGAGTCATTTGGTGAGTTTTGAGTGAAATCCAATCGCTAGAAGTATGGAATACACCAACCACTCCAATTAGGAACGAACTGCCGTTGAACTTGAATTGTCCAATTTCTCACACCTATTGATTTCGGATCGAGCCCAAAACTTGGGCAACATCATAATATGGTGGGAGGAGTCATTTGGTGAGTTTTGAGTGAAATCCAATCGCAAGAAGTATGGAATACACCAACCACTCCCATTAGGAACGAACTTCCGTTGAACTTGAATTGTCCAATTTCTCACACCTATTGATTTCGGATCGAGCCCAAAACTCGGGCAACATCATAATATGGTGGGAGGAGTCATTTGGTGAGTTTTGTGTTAAATCCAATCGCTAAAAGTATGGAATACACCAACCACTCCAATTAGGAACGAACTGTCGTCGAAATTGAATTGACCAATTTCTCACACCTATTGATTTCGGATCGAGCCCAAAACTTGGGCAACATCATAATATGGTGGGAGTAGTCATTTGGTGAGTTTTGAGTGAAATCCAATCTCTAGAAGTATGGAATACACCAACCACTCCAGTTAGGAACGAACTGCCGTTGTACTTGAATTGTCCAATTTGGAACACCTATTGATTTCGGATCGAGCCCAAAACTTGGGCAACATCATAATATGGTGGGAGAAGTCAATTGGTAAGTTTTGAGTGAAATCCAATAGATAGAAGTATGGAATACACCAACCACTCCAATTAGGAACGAACTGCCGTTGAACTTGAATTGTCCAATTTCTCACACCTATTGATTTCGGATCGAGCCCAAAACTTGGGCAACATCATAATATGTGGGAGGAGTCATTTGGTGAGTTTGGAGTGAAATCCAATCCCTTGAAGTATGGAATACACCAAGCACTGCAATTAGGAACGAACTGCCGTCGAACTTGAATTGTCCAATTTGGAACACCTATTGATTTCGGATCGAGCCCAAAACTTGGGCAACATCATAATATGGTGGGAGGAGTCATTTGGTGAGTTTTGGGTGAAATCCAATCGCTTGAAGTATGGAATACACCAACCACCCAATTAGGAATGAACTGCCATTGAACTCTAATTGTCAAATTTGGAAGACCTATTGATTTCGGATCGAGCCCAAAATTTGGGCAACATCATAATATGGTGGGAGGAGTCAATTGGTGGGTTTTGAGTGAAATCCAATCGCTAGAAGTATGGAATACACCAACCACTCCAGTTAGGAACGAACTGCCGTTGAACTTGAATTGTCCAATTTGGAACACCTATTGATTTCGTATCGAGCCCAAAACTTGGGCAACGTCATCATATGGTGGGAGAAGTCATTTGGTGAGTTTTGAGTGAAATCCAATCGCTAGAAGTATGGAATACACCAACCACTCCAATTAGGAACGAACTGCCGTTGTACTTCAATTGTCCAATTTCGAACACCTATTGATTTCGGATAGAGCCCAAAACTTGGGCAACGTCATAATATGTGGGAGGAGTCATTTGGTGAGTTTTGAGAGAAATCCAATCGCTTGAAGTATGTAATACACCAACCACTGCAATTAGGAACGAACTGCCGTTGAACTTGAATTGTCCAATTTGGAACACCTATTGATTTCGGATCGAGCCCAAAACTTGGGCAACATCATAATATGGGGGGAGGAGTCATTTGGTGAGTTTTAACTGAAATCCAACACCTAGAAGTATGGAATACACCAACCACTCCAATTAGGAATGAACTGCCGTTGAATTTGAATTGTCCAATTTGGAACACCTATTGATTTCGGATCGAGCCCAAAACTTGGGCAACATCATAATATGGTGGGAGGAGTCATTTGGTGAGTTTTGAGTGAAATCCATTCGCTAGAAGTATGGAATACACCAACCACTCCAATTAGGAACGAACTGCCGTTGAACTTGAATTGTCCAATTTGGAACACCTATTGATTTCGGATGGAGCCCAAAACTTGGGCAACATCATAATATGGTGGGAGGAGTCATTTGGTGAGTTTTGAGTGAAATCCAATCGCTAGAAGTATGGAATACACCGACCACTCCTATTAGGAACGAAATGCCGTTGAAATTGAATTGACCAATTTCTCACACCTATTGATTTCGGACCGAGCCCAAAACTTGGGCAACATCATTATATGGTGGAAGGAGTCATTCGGGGAGTTTTGAGTGAAATCCAATCGCTAGAAGTGTGGAATACACCAACCACTCCAATTAGGAACGAACTGCCGTTGAACTTGAATTGTCCAATTTCGAACACCTATTGATTTCGGGTCGAGCCCAAAACTTGGGCAACATCATAATATGGTGGGAGGAGTCATTTGGTGAGTTTTGAGTGAAATCCAATCGCTAGAAGTATGGAATACACCAACCACTCCAATTAGGAACGAACTGCCGTTGAACTTGAATTGTCAAATTTGGAACACCTATTGATTTCGTATCGAGTCCAAAACTTGGGCAACAACATAATGTGGTGGGAGGAGTCGTTTGGGGAATTTTGAGTGAAATCCAATCGCTAGAAGTATGGAATACGCCAACCACTCCAATTGGGAACGAACTGCCGTTGAACTTGAATTGTCCAATTTGGAACACCTATTGATTTCGGATCTAGCCCAAAACTTGGGCAACATCATAATATGGTGGGAGGAGTCATTTGGTGAGTTTTGAGTGAAATCCAATCGCTAGAAGTGTGGAATACACCAGCCAATCCAATTAGGAACGAACTGCCGTCGAAATTGAATTTTCCAATTTCTCACACGTATTGATTTCTGATCGAGCCCAAAACTTGGGCAACATCATAATATGGTGGGAGGAGTCATTTGGTGAGTTTTGAGTGAAATCCAATCGCTAGAAGTATGGAATACACCAACCACTCCAATTAGGAATGAACTGCCGTTGAACTTGAATTGTCCAATTTGGAACACCTATTGATTTCGGATCGAGCCCAAAACTTGGGCAACATCATAATATGGTGGGAGGAGTCATTTGGTGTGTTTTGAGTGAAATCCAATCGCTTGAAGTATGGAATACACCAACCACTGCAACTTGGAACGAACTGCCGTGGAACTTGAATTGTCCAATTTGGAACCCCTATTGATTTCGGATTGAGCCCAAAACTTGGGCAACATCATAATATCGTGGGAGGAGTAAATTCGTGGGTTTTGAGTGAAATCCAATCGCTAGAAGTATGGAATACACCAACCACTCCAATTACTAATGAACTGCCGTTGAACTTGAATTGTCCAGTTTCTCACACCTATTGATTTCGGATCGAGCCCCAAACTTGGGCAACATCATAATATGGTGGGAGGAGTCATTTGGTGAGTTTTGAGTGAAATCCAATTGCAAGAAGCATGTAATACACCAACCACTACAATTTGGAACGAACTTCCGTTGAACTTCAATTGTCCAATTTCTCACACCTATTGATTTCGGATCGAGCCCAAAACTTGGGCAACATCATAATATGGTGGGAGGAGGCAATTGGTGAGTTTTGAGTGAAATCCAATCGCTAGAAGTATGGAATACACCAACCACTCCAATTAGGAACGAACTGCCGTTGAACTTGAATTGTCCAATTTCTCACACCTATTGATTTCGGATCGTGCCCAAAACTTGGGCAACATCATAATATGGTGGGAGGAGTCATTTGGTGAGTTTTGTGTGAAATCCAATCGCTATAAGTGTGGAATACACCAACCACTCCAATTAGGAACGAACTGCCGTTGAACTTGAATTGTCCAATTTGGAACACCTATTGATTTCGGATCGAGCCCAAAACTTGGGCAACATCATAATATGTGAAAGGAGTCATTTGGTGAGTTTTGAGTGAAATCCAATCGCTAGAAGTGTGGAATACACCAACCTCTCCAATTAGGAACGAACTGCCGTTGAACTTGAATTGTCCAATTTCTCACACCTACTGATTTCGGATCGAGCCCAAAACTTGGCCAACGTCATAATATGGTGGGAGGAGTCATTTGGTGAGTTTTGAGTGAAATCCAATCGCTAGAAGTATGGAATACACAAACCAGTCCAATTAGGAAGGAACTGCCGTTGAACTTGAATTGTCCAATTTCTCACACCTATTGATTTCGGATCGAGCCCCAAACTTGGGCAACATCATAATATCGTGGGAGGAGTCATTTGGTGAGTTTTGAGAGAAATCCAATCGCTACAAGTATGAAATACACCAACCACTCCAATTAGGAACGAACTGCCGTTGAACTTGAATTGTCCAATTTCTCACACCTATTGATTTCGGATCGAGCCCAAAAGTTGGGCAACATGATAATATGGTGGGAGGAGTCGTTTGGTGAGTTTTGAGAGAAATCCAATCGCTAGAAGTATGAAATACACCAACCACTCCAATTAGGAACGAACTGCCGTCGAACTTGAATTGTCCAATTTCTCACACCTATTGATTTCGGATCGAGCCCAAAACTTGGGCAACATCATAATATGGTGGGAGGAGTCATTTGGTTAGTTTTGAGTGAAATCCAATCACTAGAAGTATGGAATACACAAACCACTCCAATTGGGAACGAACTGTCATTGAACTTGAATTGTCCAATTTCTCACACCTATTGATTTCGGCTCGAGCCCAAAAGTTGGGCAACATGATAATATGGTGGGAGGAGTCGTTTGGTGAGTTTTGAGAGAAATCCAATCGCTAGAAGTATGAAATAATACACCAACCACTCCAATTAGGAACGAACTGCCGTCGAACTTGAATTATCCAATTTCTCACACCTATTGATTTCGGATCGAGCCCAAAACTTGGGCAACATCATAATATGGTGGGAGGAGTCATTTGGTGAGTTTTGAGTGAAATCCAATCGCTAGAAGTATGGAATACACTAACCAGTCCAATTAGGAACGAACTGCCGTTGAACTTGAATTGTCCAATTTCTCACACCTATTGATTTCAGATCGAGCCCCAAACTTGGGCAACATCATAATATCGTGGGAGGAGTCATTTGGTGAGTTTTGAGTGACATCAAATCACTAGAAGTATGGAATACACTAACCACTCCAATTAGGAACGAACTTCCGTTGAACTTGAATTGTCCAATTCCTCACACCTATTGATCACCGATCGAGCCCAAAAGTTGGGCAACATCATAATATGGTGGGAGGAGTCATTTGGTTAGGTTTGAGTGAAATCCAATCACTAGGAGTATGGAATACACCAAACACTCCAATTAGGAACGAACTGCCGTTGAACTTGAATTGCTCAATTTTGAACACCTATTGATTTCGGATCGAGCCCAAAACTTGGGCAACATCATAATATGGTGGGAGGAGTCATTTGGTGAGGTTTGAGTGAAATCCAATCGCTAGAAGTATGGAATACACCAACCACTCCAATTGGGAACGAACTGTCATTGAACTTGAATTGTCCAATTTCTCACTCCTATTGATTTCGGCTCGAGCCCAAAAGTTGGGCAACATGATAATATGGTGGGAGGAGTCGTTTGGTGAGTTTTGAGAGAAATCCAATCGCTAGAAGTATGAAATAATACACCAACCGCTCCAATTAGGAACGAACTGCCGTCAAACTTGAATTATCCAATTTCTCACACCTATTGATTTCGGATCGAGCCCAAAACTTGGGCAACATCATAATATCGTGGGAGGAGTCAGTTGGTGAGTTTTGAGTGAAATCCAATCGCTAGAAGTATGGAATACACTAACCAGTCCAATTAGGAACGAACTGCCGTTGAACTTGAATTGTCCAATTTCTCACACCTATTGATTTCAGATCGAGCCCCAAACTTGGGCAACATCATAAAATCGTGGGAGGAGTCATTTGGTGAGTTTTGAGTGAAATCGAATACCTAGAAGTATGGAATACACCAACCACTCCAATTAGGAACGAACTTCCGTTGAACTTGAATTGTCCAATTTCTCACACCTATTGATTTCAGATCGAGCCCCAAACTTGGGCAACATCATAATATCGTGGGAGGAGTCATTTGGTGAGTTTTGAGTGACATCAAATCACTAGAAGTATGGAATACACTAACCACTCCAATTAGGAACGAACTTCCGTTGAACTTGAATTGTCCAATTCCTCACACCTATTGATCACCGATCGAGCCCAAAAGTTGGGCAACATCATAATATGGTGGGAGGAGTCATTTGGTTAGGTTTGAGTGAAATCCAATCACTAGGAGTATGGAATACACCAAACACTCCAATTAGGAACGAACTGCCGTTGAACTTGAATTGCTCAATTTTGAACACCTATTGATTTCGGATCGAGCCCAAAACTTGGGCAACATCATAATATGGTGGGAGGAGTCATTTGGTGAGGTTTGAGTGAAATCCAATCGCTAGAAGTATGGAATACACCAACCACTCCAATTGGGAACGAACTGTCATTGAACTTGAATTGTCCAATTTCTCACTCCTATTGATTTCGGCTCGAGCCCAAAAGTTGGGCAACATGATAATATGGTGGGAGGAGTCGTTTGGTGAGTTTTGAGAGAAATCCAATCGCTAGAAGTATGAAATAATACACCAACCGCTCCAATTAGGAACGAACTGCCGTCAAACTTGAATTATCCAATTTCTCACACCTATTGATTTCGGATCGAGCCCAAAAGTTGGGCAACATGATAATATGGTGGGAGGAGTCGTTTGGTGAGTTTTGAGAGAAATCCAATCGCTAGAAGTATGAAATACACCAACCACTCCAATTAGGAACGAACTGCCGTCGAACTTGAATTGTCCAATTTCTCACACCTATTGATTTCGGATCGAGCCCAAAAGTTGGGCAACATGATAATATGGTGGGAGGAGTCATTTGGTGAGTTTTCAGTGAAATCCAATCGCTAGAAGTATGGAATACACCAACCACTCCAATTAGGAACGAAATGCCGTTGAAATTGAATTGACCAATTTCTCACACCTATTGATTTCGGATCGAGCCCAAAACTTGGGCAACATCATAATATGGTGGGAGGGGACATTTGGTGAGTTTTGGGTGAAATCCAATCGCTAGAAGTATGGAATACACCAACCACTCCAATTAGGAACGAACTTCCGTTGAACTTGAATTGTCCAATTTCTCACACCTATTGATTTCAGATCGAGCCCCAAACTTGGGCAACATCATAATATCGTGGGAGGAGTCATTTGGTGAGTTTTGAGTGAAATCCAATCGCTAGAAGTATGGAATACACCAACCACTCCAATTAGGAACGAACTGCCGTTGAACTTGAATTGTCCAATTTGGAACACCTATTGATTTCGGATCGAGCCCAAAACTTGGGCAACATCATAATATGGTGGGAGGAGTCATTTGGTGAGTTTTGAGTGAAATCCAATCGCTAGAAGTATGGAATACACCAACCACTCCAATTAGGAACGAAATGCCGTTGAAATTGAATTGACCAATTTCTCACACCTATTGAATTCGGATCGAGCCCAAAACTTGGGCAACATCATAATATGGTGGGAGGAGTCAGTTGGAGGGTTTTGAGTGAAATCCAATTGCTAGAAGTATGGAATACACTAACCACTCCAATTAGGAACAAACTGCCGTTGAACTTGAATTGTCCAATTTGGAACACCTATTGATTTCGGATCGAGCCCCAAACTTGGCCAACATCATAATATGGGGGGAGGAGTCGTTTGGTGAGTTTAGAGTGAAATCCAATCGCTAGAAGTATGGAATACACCAACCACTCCAATTAGGAACGAACTTCCGTTGAACTTGAATTGTCCAATTTGGAACACCTATTGATTTCGGATCGAGCCAAAAACTTGGGCAACATCATAATATCGTGGGAGGAGTCATTTGGTGAGTTTTGAGTGAAATCAAATCGCTAGAAGTATGGAATACACCAACCACTCCAATTAGGAAAGAAATGCCGTTGAAATTGAATTGACCAATTTCTCACACCTATTGATTTCGGATCGAGCCCAAAACTTGGGCAACGTCATAAAATGGTGGGAGGAGTCATTTGGTGAGTTTTGAGTGAAATCCAATCGCTAGAAGTATGGAATACACCAACCACTCCAATTAGGAACGAAATGCCGTTGAAATTGAATTGACCAATTCCTCACACCTATTGATTTCGGATGGAGCCCAAAACTTGGGCAACATCATAATATGGTGGGAGGAGTCATTTGGTGAGTTTTGAGTAAAATCCAATCGTTAGAAGTATGGAATACACCAACCACTCCAATTAGGAACGAACTGCCGTTGAACTTGAATTGTCCAATTTCTCACACCTATTGATTTCGGATCGAGCCCAAAAGTTGGGCAACATGATAATATGGTGGGAGGAGTCGTTTGGTGAGTTTTGAGAGAAATCCAATCGCTAGAAGTATGAAATACACCAACCACTCCAATTAGGAACGAACCGCCGTCGAACTTGAATTGTCCAATTTCTCACACCTATTGATTTCGGATCGAGCCCAAAACTTGGGCAACATCATAATATGGTGGGAGGAGTCATTTGGTTAGTTTTGAGTGAAATCCAATCACTAGGAGTATGGAATACACCAACCACTCCAATTAGGAACGAACTGCCGTTGAACTTGAATTGCTCAATTTTGAACACCTATTGATTTCGGATCGAGCCCAAAACTTGGGCAACATCATAATATGGTGGGAGGAGTCATTTGGTGAGGTTTGAGTGAAATCCAATCGCTAGAAGTATGGAATACACCAACCACTCCAATTGGGAACGAACTGTCATTGAACTTGAATTGTCCAATTTCTCACACCTATTGATTTCGGCTCGAGCCCAAAAGTTGGGCAACATGATAATATGGTGGGAGGAGTCGTTTGGTGAGTTTTGAGAGAAATCCAATCGCTAGAAGTATGAAATAATACACCAACCACTCCAATTAGGAACGAACTGCCGTCGAACTTGAATTATCCAATTTCTCACACCTATTGATTTCGGATCAAGCCCAAAACTTGGGCAACATCATAATATGGTGGGAGGAGTCATTTGGTGAGTTTTGAGTGAAAACCAATCGCTAGAAGTATGGAATACACTAACCAGTCCAATTAGGAACGAACTGCCGTTGAACTTGAATTGTCCAATTTCTCACACCTATTGATTTCAGATCGAGCCCCAAACTTGGGCAACATCATAAAATCGTGGGAGGAGTCATTTGGTGAGTTTTGAGTGAAATCGAATACCTAGAAGTATGGAATACACCAACGACTCCAATTAGGAACGAACTTCCGTTGAACTTGAATTGTCCAATTTCTCACACCTATTGATTTCGGATCGAGCCCAAAAGTTGGGCAACATGATAATATGGTGGGAGGAGTCATTTGGTGAGTTTTCAGGGAAATCCAATCGCTAGAAGTATGGAATACACCAACCACTCCAATTAGGAACGAGCTGCCGTCGAACTTGAATTGTCCAATTTGGAACACCTATTGATTTCGGATCGAGCCCCAAACTTGGCCAACATCATAATATGGGGGGAGGAGTCATTTGGTGGGTTGAGAGTGAAATCCAATCGCTAGAAGTATGGAATACACCAACCACTCCAATTAGGAACGAACTGCCGTTGAACTTGAATTGTCCAATTTGGAACCCCTATTGATTTCGGATCGAGCCCAAAACTTGGGGAACATCATAATATGGTGGGAGGAGTCATTTGGTGAGTTTTGAGTGAAATCCAATTGCTAGAAGTATGGAATACACCAACCACTCCAATTAGGAACGAACTGCCGTTGAACTTGAATTGCCCAATTTGGAACACCTATTGATTTCGGATCGAGCCCAAAACCTGTGCACCATCATAATATGGTGGGAGGAGTCATTTGGTGAGTTTTGAGTGAAATCCAATCGCTAGAAGTATGGAATACACCAACCACTCCAATTAGGAACGAACTGCCGTTGAACTTGAATTGTGCAATTTGGAACACCTATTGATTTCGGATCGAGCCCAAAACTTGGGCAACATCATAATATGGTGGGAGGAGTCATTTGGTGAGTTTTGAGTGAAATCCAATCGCTAGAAGTATGGAATACACCAACCACTCCAATTAGGAACGAAATGCCATTGAAATTGAATTGACCAATTTCTCACACCTATCGATTTCGGATCGAGCCCAAAACTTGGGCAACATCATAATATGGTGGGAGGAGTCAGTTGGAGGGTTTTGAGTGAAATCCAATTGCTAGAAGTATGGAATACACCAACCACTCCAATTAGGAACAAACTGCCGTTGAAATTGAATTGTCCAATTTGGAACACCTATTGATTTCGGATCGAGCCCCAAACTTGGCCAACATCATAATATGGGGGGAGGAGTCATTTGGTAAGTTTAGAGTGAAATCCAATCGCTAGAAGTATGGAATACACCAACCACTCCAATTAGGAACGAACTGCCGTTGAACTTGAATTGTCCAATTTGGAACACCTATTGATTTCGGATCGAGCCAAAAACTTGGGCAACATCATAATATCGTGGGAGGAGTCATTTGGTGAGTTTTGAGTGAAATCCAATCGCTAGAAGTATGGAATACACCAACCACTCCAATTAGGAACGAAATGCCGTTGAAATTGAACTGACCAATTTCTCACACCTATTGATTTCGGATCGATCCCAAAACTTGGGCAACGTCATAATATGGTGGGAGGAGTCATTTGGTGAGTTTCGAGTGAAATCCAATCGCTAGAAGTGTGGAATACACCAACCACTCCAATTAGGAACGAAATGCCGTTGAAATTGAATTGACCAATTTCTCACACCTATTGATTTCGGATCGAGCCCAAAACTTGGGCAACATCATAACATGATGGGAGGAGTCATTTGGTGAGTTTTGAGTGAAATCCAATCGCTAGAAGTGTGGAATACACCAACCACACCAATTAGGAACGAACTGCCGTTGAAATTGAATTGTCCAATTTCTAACACGTATTGATTTCTGATCGAGCCCAAAACTTGGGCAACATCATAATACGGTGGGAGGAGTCATTTGGTGAGTTTTGAGTGAAATCCAATCGCTAGAAGTATGGAATACACCAACCAATCCAATTAGGAACGAACTGCTGTTGAACTTGAATTGTCCAATTTGGAACACCTATTGATTTCGGATCGAGCCCAAAACTTGGGCAACATCATAATATGGTGGGAGGAGTCATTTGGTGAGTTTTGAGTGAAATCCAATCGCTAGAAGTATGGAATACACCAACCACTCCATTTAGGAACGAACTGCCGTTGAACTTGAATTGTCCAATTTGGAACACCTATTGATTTCGGATCGAGCCCAAAACTTGGGCAACATCATAACATGATGGGAGGTGTCATTTGGTGAGTTTTGAGTGAAATCCAATCGCCACCAACCACACCAATTAGGAACGAACTGCCATTGAACTTGAATTGTCCAATTTCTCACACCTATTGATTTCGGATCGAGCCCCAAATTTGGCCAACATTATAATATGGTGGGAGGAGTCATTCGGGGAGTTTTGAGTGAAATCCAATCTTTAGAAGTATGGAATCCACCAACCACTCCAATTAGGAATGAACTGCCGTTGAACTTGAATTGTCCAATTTCTCACACCTATTGATTTCGGATCGAGCCCAAAACTTGGGCAACATCATAATATGGTGGGAGGAGTCAATTGGTGAGTTTTGAGTGAAATCCAATCGCTAGAAGCATGGAATACACCAACCACTCCAATTAGGAACGAACTGCCGTTGAAATTGAATTGACCAATTTCGAACACCTATTGATTTCGGATCGATCCCAAAACTTGGGCAACATCATAATCTGGTGGGAGGAGTCATTTGGTGAGTTTTGAGTGAAATCCAATCGCTAGAAGTATGGAATACACCAACCACTCCAATTAGGAACGAACTGCCGTTGAAATTGAATTGACCAATTTCTCACACCTATTGATTTCGGATCGATCCCAAAACTTGGGCAACATCATAATATGGTGGGAGGAGTCATTTGGTGAGTTTTGAGTGAAATCCAAACGCTAGAAGAATGGAATACACCAACCACTCCAATTAGGAACGAACTGCCGTTGAACTTGAATTGTCCAATTTCGAACACCTATTGATTTCGGATCGAGCCCCAAACTTGGGCAACATCATAATATGGTGGGAGGAGTCATTTTGTGAGTTTTGAGTGAAATCCAATAGCTAGAAGTATGGAATGCACCAACCACTCCAATTAGAAACGGCATGCCGTTGAAATTGAATTGACCAATTTCCCACACCTATTGATTTCGGATCGATCCCAAAACTTGGGCAACATCAAAATATGGTGGGAGGAGTCATTTGGTTAGTTTTGAGTGAAATCCAAACGCTAGAAGTATGGAATACACCAACCACTCCAATTAGGAACGAACTGCCGTTGAACTTGAATTGTCCAATTTCTCACACCTATTGATTTCGGATAGAGTCCAAAACTTGGGCAACATCATAATATGGTGGGAGGAGTCATTTGGTGTGTTTTAAGTGAAATCCAATCGCTAGAAGTATGGAATACACCAACCACTCCAATTAGGAATGAACTGCCGTAGAACTTGAATTGTCCAATTTGGAACACCTATTGATTTCGAATCGAGCCCAAAACTTGGGCAACATCACAATATGGTGGGAGGAGTCATTTGGTTCGTTTTGAGTGAAATCCAATCGCTAGAAGTATGGAATACACCAACCACTCCAATTAGGAACGAACTGCCATTGAACTTGAATTGTCCAATTTGGAACACCTATTGATTTCGGATCGAGCCCAAAACAGGGGCAACATCATAATATGGGGGGAGGAGTCATTTGGTGAGTTTCGAGTGAAATCCAATCGCTAGAAGAATGGAATACACCAACCACTCCAATTAGGAACGAACTGCCGTTGAACTTGAGTTGTCCAATTTCTCTCACCTATTGATTTCGGATCGAGCCCAAAACATGGGCAACATCATAATACGGTGGGAGGAGTCATTTGGTGCGTTTTGAGTGAAATCCAATTGCTAGAAGTATGGAATACACCAACCACTCCAATTAGGAACGAACTGCCGTTGAACTTGAATTGTCCAATTTCTCACACCTACTGATTTCGGATCGAGCCCAAAACTTGGGCAACATCATAATATGGTGGGAGGAGTCATTTGGTGAGTTTTGAGTGAAATCCAAACGCTAGAAGTATGGAATACACCAACCACTCCAATTAGGAACGAACTGCCGTTGAACTTGAATTGTCCAATTTCTGACACCTATTGATTTCAGATCGAGACCAAAACTTGGGGAACATCATAATATGGTGGGAGGAGTCATTTGTTGAGTTTTGAGTGAAATCCAATCGCTAGAAGTATGGAATACACCAACCACCCCAATTAGGAACGAATTGTCGTTGAACTTGAATTGTCCAATTTCTCACACCTATTGATTTCGGATCGAGCCCAAAACTTGGGCAACATCATAATATGGTGGGAGGAGTCATTTGGTGAGTTTTGAGTGAAATCCAATCGGTAGAAGTATGGAATACACCAACCACTCCAATTAGGAACGAACTGCCGTAGAACTTGAATTGTCCAATTAGGAACGAACTGCCGTTGAACTTGAATTGCCCAATTTCTGACACCTATTGATTTCGGATCGAGCCCAAAACTTGGGCAACATCATAATATGGTGGGAGGAGTCGTTTGGTGAGTTTTGAGTGAAATCCAATCGCTAGAAGTATGGAATACACCAACCACTCCAATTAGGAACGAACTGCCGTTGAACTTGAATTGTCCCATTTCTCACACCTATTGATTTCGGATCGAGCCCAAAACTTGGGCAACATCATAATATGGTGGGAGGAGTCATTTGGTGCGTTTTGAGTGAAATCCAATCGCTAGAAGAATGGAATACACCAACAACTCCAATTAAGAACGAATTGCCGTTGAACTTGAATTGTCCCATTTCTCACACCTATTGATTTCGGATCGAGCCCAAAACTTGGGCAACATCATAATATGGTGGGAGGAGTCATTTGGTGAGTTTTGAGTGAAATCCAATCGCTAGAAGTATGGAATACACCAACCACTACAATTTGGAACGACATGCCGTTGAAATTGAATTGACCAATTTCCCACACCTATTGATTTCGGATCGATCCCAAAACTTGGGCAACATCAAAATATGGTGGGAGGAGTCATTTGGTGAGTTTTGAGTGAAATCCAAACGCTAGAAGTATGGAATACACCAACCACTCCAATTAGGAACGAACTGCCGTTGAACTTGAATTGTCCAATTTCTGACACCTATTGATTTCGGATCGAGACCAAAACTTGGGGAACATCATAATATGGTGGGAGGAGTCATTTGGTGAGTTTTGAGTGAAATCCAATCGCTAGAAGTATGGAATACACCAACCACACCAATTAAGAACGAACTGTCGTTGAACTTGAATTGTCCAATTTCTCACACCTATTGATTTCGGATCGAGCCCAAAACTTGGGCAACATCATAATATGGTGGGAGGAGTCATTTGGTGAGTTTTGAGTGAAATCCAATCGCTAGAAGTATGGAATACACCAACCACTCCAATTAGGAACGAACTGCCGTAGAACTTGAATTGTCCAATTAGGAACGAAATGCAGTTGAAATTGAATTGACCAATTTCTCACACTTATTGATTTCGGATCGATCCCAAAACTTGGGCAACATAATAATATGGTGGGAGGAGTCATTTGGTGAGTTTTGAGTGAAATCCAATCGCTAGAAGTTTGGAATACACCAACCACTCCAATTAGGAACGAACTGCAGTTGAACTTGAATTGTCCAATTTCTCACACCTATTGATTTCGGATCGAGCCCAAAACTTGGGCAACATCATAATATGGTGGGAGGAGTCATTTGGTGCGTTTTGTGTGAAATCCAATCGCTAGAAGTGTGGAATACACCTACCACTCCAATTAGGAACGAACTACCGTTGAACTTGAATTGTCCAATTTCGAACACCTATTGATTTCGGATCGAGCCCAAAACTTGGGCAACATCATAATATGGTGGGAGGATTCATTTGGTGAGTTTTGAGTGAAATCCAATCGCTAGAGGTATGGAATACACCAACCACTCCAATTAGGAACGAACTGCCGTTGAAATTGAATTGACCAATTTCTCACACCTATTCATTTCGGATCGATCCCAAAACTTGGGCAACATCATAATATGGTGGAAGGAGTCATTTGGTGAGTTTTGAGTGAAATCCAAACGCTAGAAGTATGGAATACACCAACCACTCCAATTAGGAACGAACTGCCGTTGAACTTGAATTGTCCAATTTCGAACACCTATTGATTTCGGATCGAGCCCAAAACTTGGGCAACAACATAATATGGTGGGAGGAGTCATTTGGTGAGTTTTGAGTGAAATCCAATCGCTGCAAGTATGGAATACGCCAACCACTCCAATTAGGAACGAACTGCCGTTGAACTTGAATTGTCCCATTTCTCACATCTACTGATTTCGGATCGAGCCCAAAACTTGGGCAACAACATAATATGGTGGGAGGATTCATTTGGTGAGTGTTGAGTGAAATCCAATCGCTAGAAGTATGGAATACACCAACCACTCCAATTAGGAACGAACTGCCGTTGAACTTGAATTGTCCAATTTCTGACACCTATTGATTTCGGATCGAGACCAAAACTTGGGGAACATCATAATATGGTGGGAGGAGTCATTTGGTGAGTTTTGAGTGAAATCCAATCGCTAGAAGTATGGAATACACCAACCACCCCAATTAGGAACGAACTGTCGTTGAACTTGAAGTATCCAATTTCTCACACCTATTGATTTCGGATCGAGCCCAAAACTTGGGCAACATCATAATATGGTGGGAGGAGTCATTTGGTGAGTTTTGAGTGAAATCCAATCGCTAGAAGTATGGAATACACCATCCACTCCAATTAGGAACGAACTGCCGTAGAACTTGAATTGTCCAATTAGGAACGAAATGCAGTTGAAATTGAATTGACCAATTTCTCACACTTATTGATTTCGGATCGATCCCAAAACTTGGGCAACATAATAATATGGTGGGAGGAGTCATTTGGTGAGTTTTGAGTGAAATCCAATCGCTAGAAGTTTGGAATACACCAACCACTCCAATTAGGAACGAACTGCCGTTGAACTTGAATTGTCCAATTTCTCACACCCATTGATTTCGGATCGAGCCCAAATCTTGGGCAACATCATAATATGGTGGGAGGAGTCATTTGGAGAGTTTTGAGTGAAATCCAATCGCTAGAAGTATGGAATACATCAACCACTCCAATTAGGAACGAACTGCCGTTGAACTTGAATTGTCCCATTTCTCACACCTATTGATTTCGGATCAAGCCCAAAACTTGGGCAACATCATAATATGGTGGGAGGAGTCATTTGGTGAGTTTTGAGTGAAATCCAATCGCTAGAAGTATGGAATACAACAACCACTCCAATTAGGAACGACATGCCGTTGAAATTGAATTGACCACTTTCCCACACCTATTGATTTCGGATCGATCCCAAAACTAGGCCAACATCAAAATATGGTGGGAGGAGTCATTTGGTGAGTTTTGAGTGAAATCCAAACGCTAGAAGTATGGAATACACCAACCACTCCAATTAGGAACGAACTGCCGTTGAACTTGAATTGTCCAATTTGGAACACCTATTGATTTCGGATCGATCCCAAAATTTGGGCAACATCATAATATGGTGGGAGGAGTCGTTTGGTGAGTTTTGAGTGAAATCGAATCGCTAACAGTATGGAATACACCAACCACCCCAATTAGGAACGAACTGCCGTTGAACTTGAATTGTCCAATTTCTCACACCTATTGATTTCGGATCGAGCCCAAAACTTGGGCAACATCATTATATGGTGGGAGGAGTCATTTGGTGAGTTTTGAGTGAAATCCAATCGCTAGAAGTATGGAATACACCAACCACTCCAATTAGGAACGAACTGCCGTTGAACTTGAATTGTCCAATTTGGAACACCTATTGATTTCGGATCGAGCCCAAAACTTGGGCAACATCATAATATGGTGGGAGGAGTCATTTGGTGAGTTTTGAGTGAAATCCAATCGCTAGAAGTATGGAATACACCAACAACTCCAATTAGGAACGAACTGCCGTTGAACTTGAATTGTCCCATTTCTCACACCTATTGATTTCGGATCGAGCCCAAAACTTGGGCAACATCATAATATGGTGGGGGGAGTCATTTGGTGAGTTTTGAGTGAAATCCAATTGTTAGAAGTATGGAATACACCAACCACTCCAATTAGGAACGACATGCCGTTGAAATTGAATTGACCAATTTCCCACACCTATTGATTTCGGATCGATCCCAAAACTTGGGCAACATCAAAATATGGTGGGAGGAGTCATTTGGTGAGTTTTGAGTGAAATCCAAACGCTAGAAGTATGGAATACACCAACCACTCCAATTAGGAACGAATTGCCGTTGAACTTGAATTGTAAAAATTTCTGACACCTATTGATTTCGGATCGAGACCAAAACTTGGGGAACATCATAATATGGTGGGAGGAGTCATTTGGTGCGTTTTGAGTGAAATCCAATCGCTAGAAGTATGGAATACACCAACCACTCCAATTAGGAACGAACTGCCGTAGAACTTGAATTGTCCAATTAGGAACGAAATGCAGTTGAAATTGAATTGACCAATTTCTCACACTTATTGATTTCGGATCGATCCCAAAACTTGGGCCACATAATAATATGGTGGGACGAGTCATTTGGTGAGTTTTGAGTGAAATCCAATCGCTAGAAGTTTGGAATACACCAACCACTCCAATTAGGAACGAACTGCCGTTGAACTTGAATTGTCTAATTTCTCACACCTATTGATTTCGGATCGAGCCCAAAACTTGGGCAACATCATAATGTGGTGGGAGGAGTCATTTGGTGCGTTTTGAGTGAAATCCAATCGCTAGAAGTATGGAATACACCTACCACTCCAATTAGGAACGAACTGCCGTTGAACTTGAATTGTCCAATTTCGAACACCTATTGATTTCGGATCGAGCCCAAAACTTGGGCAACATCATAATATGGTGGGAGGATTCATTTGGTGAGTTTTGAGTGAAATCCAATCGCTAGAGGTATGGAATACACCAACCACTCAAATTAGGAACGAACTGCCGTTGAAATTGAATTGACCAATTTATCACACCTATTGATTTCGGATCGAGCCCAAAACTTGGGCAACATCATAATATGGTGGGAGGAGTCATTTGGTGCGTTTTGAGTGAAATCCAATCGCTAGAAGTATGGAATACACCAATCACTCCAATTAGGAACGAACTGCCGTTGAACTTGAATTGTCCAATTTGGAACACCTATTGATTTTGGATCGAGCCCAAAACTTGGGCAACATCATAATATGGTGGGAGGAGTCATTTGGTGAGTTTTGAGTGAAATCCAATCGCTAGAAGTATGGAATACACCAACCACTCCAATTAGGAACGAACTGCCGTTCAACTTGAATTGTCCAATTTCTCACACCTATTGATTTCGGATCGAGCCCAAAACTTGGGCAACATCATAATATGGTGGGAGGAGTCATTTGGTGAGTTTTGAGTGAAATCCAATCGCTAGAACTATGGAATACACCAACCACTCCAATTAGGAACGAACTTCCGTTGATCTTGAATTGTCCAATTTCTCACACCTATTGATTTCGGATCGAGCCCAAAACTTGGGCAACATCATAATATGGTGGGAGGAGTCATTTGGTGAGTTTTGAGTGAAATCCAATCGCAAGAAGTATGGAATACACCAACCACTCCAATTAGGAACGACATGCCGTTGAAATTGAATTGACCAATTTCTCACACCTATTGATTTCGGATCGATCCCAAAACTTGTGCAACATCATAATATGGTGGGAGGAGTCATTTGGTTCGTTTTGAGTGAAATCCAATCGCTAGAAGTATGGAATACACCAACCACTCCAATTAGGAACGAACTGCCGTTGAACTTGAATTGTCCAATTTGGAACACCTATTGATTTCGGATCGAGCCCAAAACTTGGGCAACATCGTAATATGGTGGGAGGAGTCATTTGGTGAGTTTTGAGTGAAATCCAATCGCTAGAACTATGGAATACACCAACCACTCCAATTAGGAACGACATGCCGTTGAAATTGAATTGACCAATTTCTCACACCTATTGATTTCGTATCGATCCCAAAACTTGTGCAACATCATAATATGGTGGGAGGAGTGTTCGGTTCATTTTTACACATGATTTTTCATGTTATTCACCCACTATTTTGAGTTAGTTCTTGACATTTTATAGCTTTTTACTTCCTTTTTGTGTTTTCTTAGATTTTACCTTGGTTGGAATGAAAATGAGCTAAAAGTGCTTTATTAGTTATAAATTTTGTTTTTGTTCATTTTCGTAGGTCAACTTCTTGGCCTGGGATCAACATGCTCTGGTGCTCGGATGAGGTCATGATCTTCATGAGACTTGTTCCAATGTATGTTAACTACAACATATCCAAATTTGAGCTCCATTGGACAAGTATTGCCTATCCAACCAATCCAGCATGTTACCACAGCTCTGGAAATCCGGAATTGGCCAGCTTTTACCTCCATTGTGTCATCTTGATTATTCTTGTTACCATAACACTTGGTAACAAGAATTTACCTTAGTAGATGAGATATTTTCTGAAGCATTTGGCATCTTTGTGAGGACAAGGCTTCATTATTTGCAAGGGGACAAGAAGACAATGGGTGAAGACTTTGCATTAGAATACTAAAAGTAAAGCTGGAAAGGAGGAGAGAGGGAAGCAAAGGGAGTGTAATCTGATATTGGAGAGGCTTTTCAACGGGGGTATTGGATTCATTACATCATTCCACAATTGAGGAGGAGATTGGAGAGCAAAAAAGCTAAGGAAGGAAGGAGAGGGAGGTGCAGCCGCAGGAAGAAGGGGGAAGACTTCCACCATTGAAGACTTCAAGCTTTCATCATTTCCAAATCTGTAAACTCGTTCTAGTTATATTTCGAATTTGTGTTTGAAATGATTATGAGGAACTAAACTCCATAGCTAGGGCTTAGGTTGAAGCCCTAAACATGATTACCTTATTGTTTTGATGCTTGAGTGTATGAATTTCTAGATATTGTTGATGAATTCCAATTCACCAAATTAATCTATCCTTGATGTGTGTTTTTCCTTGGTTGGCCATCTTTGAAAGCATGCTTCTTGAGATTGTTGGGATTATGTGTATCTTCATGTTATCCTAAGCAATAAATGGATGAAGTAAGAATCATCCATGTGATTTGGTTTCTTGAATACCTAATGTAAATACCATGCTATTAGGATTCTTGTGATGTTCATATTCTCTTTGAACTTAATGGGTTCTCCTTGTAATTGAATCGAAGTACGAACCATACCTAGGTTCGGTTATGGGGAGGGCACAAGTATTGTAGCACGAACCATGCACTTTACGTATATTAGAGAGAATCAATGCGTCTTGAGCCACGACCCATGGTCTTAATTGCGAACATCTTCATCAACACGTTTAGAGTTCATCACTTGAGTATCCATGAACATTGGTAGAATTGTTTAGGGTGGATTCCAAAACCCTAGTGTTTGTTACATCTTGATTCCACTCTTTGATAATTCATCTCTGCCATTCTCATTTAATTTCAAAGTCCATTTACTTTCATGCAATAGAAATAGGTCACTTCAAACAAATCAAACCCCCCCCCCCCCCAATGTGTGTGTGAGTTGCGTGTTTGACATGTTATGTGTCTTTGTTACTAAATTTTATCTGTTTCCGTAATTGTTTTGGACCTTTGGTCCACACTGTGTTCTTGCATTTTCTGTGCTGAATCCAACCGTATAAAGAACGTGAATTTTGGACGTACGGTTGGAAAGATATAGGCAAAATACTGGACAGAGGTCGAAACTGAAAAACAGAGAAACGAATCTGCCAAAAACGACCGGTCGTTACTGTTTAGGCGACCGGTCGCACATGAATCTGTCCAAAAACGACCGGTCGCACTGTTCACTGTTCACGGCACTGTTCACAGGTGATAAAGTGGTGATAAAATGGCGATAGAAAATGCTGTTTGTGTTTTTGTTTAGTTTTCTTGTGTTGTTTCATTTCTTTTACACTTCTTTACTCATTTTTAGTTTCCATTTTGCATTTGTGCATTTCTGGTGTGTCAATTAAGTGTTCTTTACGTACTCAAATTAGAACTTATAGGAAGCCGACAAGTTCTTCGTGGGATCGACCCCGTACTTACATAATCTATACGTCAATAGATTCGTGCACTTGCGGGTATTTTTAATTGGTTGTTTGTACATTAATTCGTGTCCTCTTAGGAATGCAACAAGGAGTCATTTGGTGAGTTTTGAGTGAAATCCAATCGCTAGAAGTTCGGAATACACCAACCACTCTAATTAGGAACGAACTGCCGTTGAACTTGAATTGTCCAATTTCTCACACCTATTGATTTCGGATCGAGCCCAAAACTTGGGCAACATCATAATATGGTGGGAGGAGTCATTTGGTGCGTTTTCAGTGAAATCCAATCGCTAGAAGTATGGAATACACCAACCACTCCAATTAGGAACGAACTGCCGTTGAACTTGAATTGTCCAATTTGGAACACCTATTGATTTTGGATCGAGCCCAAAACTTGGGCAACATCATAATATGGTGGGAGGAGTCATTTGGTGAGTTTTGAGTGAAATCCAATCGCTAGAAGTATCGAATACACCAACCACTCCAATTAGGAACGAACTGCCGTTCAACTTGGTCCAATTTCTCACACCTATTGATGTCGGATCGAGCCCAAAACTTGGGCAACATCATAATATGGTGGGAGGAGTCATTTGGTGAGTTTTGAGTGAAATCCAATCGCTAGAAGTATGGAATACACCAACCACTCCAATTAGGAACGAACTGCCGTTGAACTTGAATTGTCCAATTTCTCACACATATTGTTTTCGGATAGAGCCCAAAACTTGGGCAACATCATAATATGGTGGGAGGAGTCATTTGGTGAGTTTTGAGTGAAATCCAATCGCAAGAGGTATGGAATACACCAACCACTCCAATTAGGAACGAACTGCCGTTGAACAGGAATTGTCCAATTTGGAACATCTATTGATTTCGGATCGAGCCCAAAACTTGGGCAACATCATAATATGGTGGGAGGATTCATTTGGTGAGTTTTGAGTGAAATCCAATCGCTAGAAGTATGGAATACACCAACCACTCCAATTAGGAACGAAATGCCGTTGAAATTGAATTGACCAATTTCTCACACCTATTGATTTCGGATCGATCCCAAAACTTGGGCATCATCATAATATGGTGGGAGGAGTCATTTGGTGAGTTTTGAGTGAAATCCAAACGCTAGAAGTATGGAATACACCAACCACTCCAATTAGGAACGAACTGTCGTTGAACTTGAATTGTCCAATTTCGAACACCTATTGATTTCAGATCGAGCCCAAAACTTGGGCAACATCATAATATGGTGGGAGGAGTCATTTGGTGAGTTTTGAGTGAAATCCAATCGGTAGAAGTATGGAATACACCAACCACTCCAATTAGGAACGAACTGCCGTTGAACTTGAATTGTCCAATTTCTCACACCTGTTGATTTCGGATCGAGCCCAAAACTTGGGCAACATCATAATATGGTGGGAGGAGTCATTTGGTCCGTTTTGAGTGAAATCCAATCGCTAGAAGTATGGAATACACCAACCACTCCAATTAGGAACGAACTGCCGTTGAACTTGAATTGTCCAATTTCTCACACCTATTGATTTCGGATCGAGCCCAAAACTTGGGCAACATCATAATATGGTGGGAGGAGTCATTTGGTGTGTTTTGAGTGAATACACCAACCACTCCAGTTAGGAACGACATGCCGTTGAAATTGAATTGACCAATTTCTCACACCTATTGATTTCGGATCGATCCCAAAACTTGGGCAACATCAAAATATGGTGGGAGTAGTCATTTGGTGAGTTTTGATTGAAATCCAAACGCTAGAAGTATGGAATACACCAACCACTCCAATTAGGAACGACATGCCGTTGAAATTGAATTGACCAATTTCTCACACCTATTGATTTCGGATCGATCCCAAAACTTGGGCATCATCATAATATGGTGGGAGGAGTCATTTGGTGAGTTTTGAGTGAAATCCAAACGCTAGAAGTATGGAATACACCAACGACTCCAATTAGGAACGAACTGCCGTTGAACTTGAATTGTCCAATTTCTCACACCTATTGATTTCGGATCGAGCGCAAAACTTGGGCAACATCATAATATGGTGGGAGGAGTCATTTGGTGTGTTTTGAGTGAAATCCAATCGCTAGAAGTATGGAATACACCAACCACTCCAATTAGGAACGAACTGCCGTTGAACTTGAATTGTCCAATTTGGAACACCTATTGATTTCGGATCGAGCCAAAAACTTGGGCAACACCATAATATGGTGGGAGGAGTCATTTGGTGTGTTTTGAGTGAAATCCAATCGCTAGAAGTATGGAATACACCAACCACTCCAATTAGGAACGAACTGCCGTTGAATTTGAATTTTCCAATTTGGAACACCTATTGATTTCGGATCGAGCCCAAAACTTGGGCAACGTCCTAATATGGTGGGAGGAGTCATTTGGTGAGTTTTGAGTGAAATCCAATCGCTAGAAGTACGGAATACACCAAACACTCCAATTAGGAACGAACTGCCGTTCAACTTGAATTGTCCAATTTCTCACACCTATTGATTTCGGATTGAGCCCAAAACTTGGACAACATCATAATATGGTGGGAGGAGTCATTTGGTGAGTTTTGAGTGAAATCCAATCGCAAGAAGTATGGAATACACCAACCAATCCAATTAGGAACGAACTGCCGTTGAACTTGAATTGTCCAATTTCTCACACCTATTAATTTCGGATCGAGCCCAAAACTTGGGCAACATCATAATATGGTGGGAGGAGTCATTCGGTGAGTTTTGAGTGAAATGCAATTGCTAGAAGTGTGGAATTCACCAACCACTCCAATTAGGAACGAACTGCCGTTGAACTTGAATTGTCCAATTTTGAACACCTATTGGTTTCGGATCGAGCCCAAAACTTGGGCAACATCATAATATGGTTGGATGAGTCATTTGGTGAGTTTTGAGTGAAATCCAATCGCTAGAAGTATGGAATTCACCAACCACTCCAATTAGGAACGAACTGCCGTTGAACTTGAATTGTCCAATTTGGAACACCTATTGATTTCGGATCGAGCCCAAAACTTGGGCAACAACATAATATGGTGGGAGGCGTCATTTGGTGAGTTTTGAGTGAAATCCAATTGCTAGAAGTATGGAATACACTAACCACTCCAATTTGGAACGAACTGCCGTCGAACTTGAATTGTCCAATTTCTCACACCTATTGATTTCGGATCGATCCCCAAACTTGGGCAACATCATAATATGGTGGGAGGAGTCATTTCGTGTGTTTTGAGGGAAATCCAATCGCTAGAAGTATGGAATACACCAACCACTCCAATTAGGAACGAACTGCCGTTGAACTTGAATTGTCCAATTTTTCACACCTATTGATTTCGGATCGAGCCCAAAACTTGGGCAACATCATAATATGGTGGGAGGAGTCATTTGGTGAGTTTTGAGTGAAATCCAATCGCAAGAAGTATAGAATACACCAACCACTCCAATTAGGAACGAACTACCGTTGAACTTGAATTGTCCAATTTCTCACACCTATTGATTTCGGATCGAGCCCAAAACTTGGGCAACAACATAATATGGTGGGAGGCGTCATTTGGTGAGCTTTGAGTGAAATCCAATCGCTAGAAGTATGGAATACACCAACCACTCCAATTAGGAACGAACTGCCGTTGAACTTGAATTGTCCAATTTTTCACACCTATTGATTTCGGATCGAGCCCCAAACTTGGGCAACATCATAATATGGTGGGAGTAGTCATTTGGTGAGTTTTGAGTGAAATCCAATCGCTAGAAGTATGGAATACACCAACCACTCCAATTAGGAACGAACTGCCGTTGAACTTGAATTGTCCAATTTCTCACACCTATTGATTTCGGATCGAGCCCAAAACTTGGGCAACATCATAATATGGTGGGAGGAGTCATTTGGTGAGTTTTGAGTGAAATCCAGTCGCAAGAAGTATGGAATACACCAACCACTCCAGTTAGGAACGAACTGCCGTTGAACTTGAATTGTCCAATTTGGAACACCTATTGATTTCGGATCGAGCCCAAAACTTGGGCAACATCATAATATGGTGGGAGGAGTCATTTGGTGAGTTTTGAGTGAAATCCAATCGCTAGAAGTATGGAATACACCAACCACTCCAATTAGGAACGAAATGCCGTTGAAATTGAATTGACCAATTTCTCACACCAATTGATTTCGGATCGATCCCAAAACTTGGGCAACATCATAATACGGTGGGAGGAGTCATTTGGTGAGTTTTGAGTGAAATCCAATTGTTTGAAGTATGGAATACACCAACCACTCCAATTAGGAACGAACTGCCGTTGAACTTGAATTGTCCAATTTCTCACACCTATTGATTTCAGATCGAGCCCAAAACTTGGGCAACATCATAATATGGTGGGAGAAGTCATTTCGTTAGTTTTGAGTGAAATCCAATCACTAGAAGGATGGAATACACTAACCACTCCAATTAGGAACGAACTGCCGTTGAACTTGAATTGTCCAATTTGGAACACCTATTGATTTCGGATCGAGCCCAAAACTTGGGCAACATCATAATATGGCGGGAGGAGTCATTTGGTGAGCTTTGAGTGAAATCCAATCGCTAGAAGTATGGAATACACCAACCACTCCAATTAGGAACAAACTGCCGTTGAACTTGAATTGTCCAATTTCTCACACCTATTGATTTCAGATCGAGCCCAGAACTTGGGCAACATCATAATATGGTGGGAGTAGTCATTTGGTTAGTTTTCAGTGAAATCCAATCGCAAGAAGTATGGAATACCCCAATCACTCCAATTAGGAACGAACTGCCGTTGAACTTGAATTGTCCAATTTCTCACACCTATGGATTTCGGATCGAGCCCAAAACTTGGGCAACGTGATAATATGGTGTTAGGAGTCATTTGGTGAGTTTTGAGTGAAATCCAATCGCTAGAAGTATAGAATACACTCCAATTAGGAACGAACTGCCGTTGAACTTGAATTGTCCAATTTCTCACACCTATTGATTTCGGATCGAGCCCAAAACTTGGGAAACATGATAATATGGTGGGAGGAGTCATTTGGTGAGTTTTGAGGGAAATCCAATCGCTAGAAGTATGGAATACACCAACAACTCCAATTAGGAACGAACTGCCGTTGAACTTGAATTGTGCAATTTGGAACACCTATTGATTTCGGATCGAGCCCAAAACTTGGGCAACACCATAATATGTTGGGAGGAGTCATTTGGGGTGTTTTGAGTGAAATCCAATCGCTCGAAGTATGGAATACACCAACCACTCCATTTGGGAACGAACTGCCGTTGAACTTGAATTGTCCAATTTCTCACACCTATTGATTTCGGATCAAGCCCAAAACTTGGGCAACATGATGATATGGTGTTAGGAGTCGTTTGGTGAGTTTTGAGTGAAATCCAATCTCTAGAAGTATAGAATACAACAACCACTCCAATTAGGAACGAACTGCCGTTGAACTTGAATTGTCCAATTTCTCACACCTATCGATTTCGGATCGAGCCCAAAAGTTGGGCAACATGATAATCTGGTGTTAGTAGTCAGTTGGTGAGTTTTGAGTGAAATCCAATCGCTAGAAGTATGGAATACACCAACCACTCCAATTAGGAACGAACAGCCGTTGTACTTGAATTGTCCAATTTCTCACACCTATTGATTTCGGATCGAGCCCAAAACTTGGGCAACATGATAATCTGGTGTTAGGAGTCAGTTGGTGAGTTTTCAGTGAAATCCAATCGCTAGATGTATGGAATACACCAACCACTCCAATTAGGAACGAACTGCCGTTGAACTTGAATTGTCCAATTTCTCACACCTATTGATTTCGGATTGAGCCCAAAACTTGGGCAACACGATAATATGGTGGGAGGAGTCATTTGGTGAGTTTTGAGTGAAATCCAATTGCTAGATGTATGGAATACACCAACCACTCCAATTAGGAACGAACCGCTTTTGAACTTGAATTGTCCAATTTCTCACACCAATTGAATTCGGATCGAGCCCAAAACTTGGGCAACAAGGTAATATGGTGGGAGGAGTAATTTGGTGAGTTTTGAGTGAAATCCAATCACTAGAAGTATGGAATACACCAACCACTCCAATTAGGAACGAACTGCCGTTGAACTTGAATTGTCCAATATCTCACACCTATTGATTTCAGATCGAGCAAAAACTTGGGCAACTTGATAATCTGGTGTTAGGAGTCAGTTGGTGAGTTTTGAATGAAATCCAATCGCTAGATGTATGGAATACACCAACCACTCCAATTAGGAACGAACTGCCGTCGAACTTGAATTGTCCAATTTCTCACACCTACTGATTTCGGATCGAGCCCAAAACTTGGGCAACATCGTAATATGGTGGGAAGAGTCATTTGGTGAGTTTTGAGTGAAATCCAGTCGCAAGAAGTATGGAATACACCAACCACTCCAATTAGGAACGAACTGCCGTTGAACTTGAATTGTCCAATTTCTCACACCTATTGATTTCGGATCGAGCCCAAAACTTGGGCAACATCATAATATGGTGGGAGGAGTCATTTGGTGAGTTTTGAGTGAAATCCAGTCGCAAGAAGTATGGAATACACCAACCACTCCAATTAGGAACGAACTGCCGTTGAACTTGAATTGTCCAATTGGAACACCTATTGATTTCGGATCGAGCCCTAAACTTGGGCAACATCATAATATGGTGGGAGGAGTCATTTGGTGAGTTTTGAGTGAAATCCAATCGCTAGAAGTATGGAATACACCAACCACTCCAATTAGGAACGAAATGCCGTTGAAATTGAATTGACCAATTTCTCACACCAATTGATTTCGGATCAATCCCAAAACTTGGGCAACATCATAATACGGTGGGAGGAGTCATTTGGTGAGTTTTGAGTGAAATCCAATTGTTTGAAGTATGGAATACACCAACCACTCCAATTAGGAACGAACTGCCGTTGAACTTGAATTGTCCAATTTCTCACACCTATTGATTTCAGATCGAGCCCAAAACTTGGGCAACATCATAATATGGTGGGAGAAGTCATTTCGTTAGTTTTGAGTGAAATCCAATCACTAGAAGGATGGAATACACTAACCACTCCAATTAGGAACGAACTGCCGTTGAACTTGAATTGTCCAATTTGGAACACCTATTGATTTCGGATCGAGCCCAAAACTTGGGCAACATCATAATATGGCGGGAGGAGTCATTTGGTGAGCTTTGAGTGAAATCCAATCGCTAGAAGTATGGAATACACCAACCACTCCAATTAGGAACAAACTGCCGTTGAACTTGAATTGTCCAATTTCTCACACCTATTGATTTCAGATCGAGCCCAGAACTTGGGCAACATCATAATATGGTGGGAGTAGTCATTTGGTTAGTTTTCAGTGAAATCCAATCGCAAGAAGTATGGAATACCCCAATCACTCCAATTAGGAACGAACTGCCGTTGAACTTGAATTGTCCAATTTCTCACACCTATTGATTTCAGATCGAGCCCAAAACTTGGGCAACATCATATTATGGTGGGAGGAGTCATTTGGTGAGTTTTTAGTGAAATCCAAACGCAAGAAGTATGGAATACCCCAATCACTCCAATTAGGAACGAACTGCCGTTGAACTTAAATTGTCCAATTTGGAACACCTATTGATTTCGGATCGAGCCCAAAACTTGGGTAACGTCATAATATGGTGGGAGGAGTCATTTGGTGAGTTTTGAGTGAAATCCAATCGCTAGAAGTATGGAATTCACCAACCACTCCAATTAGGAACGAACTGCCGTTGAACTTGAATTGCCCGATTTTGAACACCTATTGATTTCGGATCGAGCCCAAAACGTGGGCAACAACATAATATGGTGGGAGGAATCATTTGGTGAGTTTTGAGTGAAATCCAATCGCTAGAAGTATGGAATACACCAACCACTCCAATTAGGAACGAACTGCCGTTGAACTTGAATTGTCCAATTTCTCACACCTATGGATTTCGGATCGAGCCCAAAACTTGGGCAACGTGATAATATGGTGTTAGGAGTCATTTGGTGAGTTTTGAGTGAAATCCAATCGCTAGAAGTATAGAATACACTCCAATTAGGAACGAACTGCCGTTGAACTTGAATTGTCCAATTTCTCACACCTATTGATTTCGGATCGAGCCCAAAACTTGGGAAACATGATAATTTGGTGGGAGGAGTCATTTGGTGAGTTTTGAGGGAAATCCAATCGCTAGAAGTATGGAATACACCAACAACTCCAATTAGGAACGAACTGCCGTTGAACTTGAATTGTGCAATTTGGAACACCTATTGATTTCGGATCGAGCCCAAAACTTGGGCAACACCATAATATGTTGGGAGGAGTCATTTGGGGTGTTTTGAGTGAAATCCAATCGCTCGAAGTATGGAATACACCAACCACTCCATTTGGGAACGAACTGCCGTTGAACTTGAATTGTCCAATTTCTCACACCTATTGATTTCGGATCAAGCCCAAAACTTGGGCAACATGATGATATGGTGTTAGGAGTCGTTTGGTGAGTTTTGAGTGAAATCCAATCTCTAGAAGTATAGAATACAACAACCACTCCAATTAGGAACGAACTGCCGTTGAACTTGAATTGTCCAATTTCTCACACCTATCGATTTCGGATCGAGCCCAAAAGTTGGGCAACATGATAATCTGGTGTTAGTAGTCAGTTGGTGAGTTTTGAGTGCAATCCAATCGCTAGAAGTATGGAATACACCAACCACTCCAATTAGGAACGAACAGCCGTTGTACTTGAATTGTCCAATTTCTCACACCTATTGATTTCGGATCGAGCCCAAAACTTGGGCAACATGATAATCTGGTGTTAGGAGTCAGTTGGTGAGTTTTCAGTGAAATCCAATCGCTAGATGTATGGAATACACCAACCACTCCAATTAGGAACGAACTGCCGTTGAACTTGAATTGTCCAATTTCTCACACCTATTGATTTCGGATTGAGCCCAAAACTTGGGCAACACGATAATATGGTGGGAGGAGTCATTTGGTGAGTTTTGAGTGAAATCCAATTGCTAGATGTATGGAATACACCAACCACTCCAATTAGGAACGAACCGCTTTTGAACTTGAATTGTCCAATTTCTCACACCAATTGAATTCGGATCGAGCCCAAAACTTGGGCAACAAGGTAATATGGTGGGAGGAGTAATTTGGTGAGTTTTGAGTGAAATCCAATCACTAGAAGTATGGAATACACCAACCACTCCAATTAGGAACGAACTGCCGTTGAACTTGAATTGTCCAATATCTCACACCTATTGATTTCAGATCGAGCAAAAACTTGGGCAACTTGATAATCTGGTGTTAGGAGTCAGTTGGTGAGTTTTGAATGAAATCCAATCGCTAGATGTATGGAATACACCAACCACTCCAATTAGGAACGAACTGCCGTCGAACTTGAATTGTCCAATTTCTCACACCTACTGATTTCGGATCGAGCCCAAAACTTGGGTAACTTCATAATATGGTGGGAGTAGTCATTTTGTTAGTTTTGAGTGAAATCCAGTCTTTAGAAGTACAGAATACACCAACCACTCCAATTAGGAACGAACTGCCGTTGAACTTGAATAGTCCAATTTCTCACACCTATTGATTTCGGATCAAGCCCCAAACTTGGGCGACATCATAATATGGGGGGAGGAGTCATTTGGTGAGTTTTGAGTGAAATCCAATCGCTAGAAGTATGGAATATACCAACCACTCCAATTAGGAACGAACTGCCGTTGAACTTGAATTGTCCAATTTCTCACACCTATTGATTTCGGATCGAGCCCAAAACTAGGGCAACATGATAATCTGGTGTTAGGAGTCATTTGGTGAGTTTTGAGTGAAATCCAAACGCTAGAGGTATGGAATACACCAACCACTCCAATTAGGAAAGAACTTCTGTTGAACTTGAATTGTCCAATTTCTCACACCTATTGATTTCGGATCGAGCCCAAAACTTGGGCAAAAAGATAATATGGTGGGAGGAGTCATTTGGTGAGTTTTGAGGGAAATCCAATCGCTAGATGTATGGAATAAACCAACCACCCCAAGTAGGAAAGAACTGCCGTTGAACTTGAATTGTCCAATTTCTCACACTTATTGATTTCGGATCGAGCCCAAAACTTGGGCAACATCATAATATGGTGGGAGGAGTCATTTGGTGAGTTTTGAGTGAAATCCAATCGCTAGAAGTATGGAATACACCAAACACTCCAGTTAGGAACGAACTACCGTTGAACTTGAATTGTCCAATTTCTCACACCTATTGATTTCGGATCGAGCCCAAAACTTGGGCAACATCATAATATGGTGGGAGGACTCATTTGGTGAGTTTTGAGTGAAATCCAGTCGCTAGAAGTATGGAATACACAAACCATTCCCATTAGGAACGAATTGCCGTTGAACTTGAATTGTCCAATTTCTCACACCTATTGATTTCGGATCGAGCCCAAAACTTGGGCAACAGGATAATATGGTGGGAGGAGTAATTAGGTGAGTTTTGAGTGAAATCCAATCGCTAGAAGTATGGAATACACCAACCACTCCAATTAGGAACGAACTGCCGTTGAACTTGAATTGTCCAATTTCTCACACCTATTGATTTCGGATCGAGCCCAAAACTAGGGCAACATGATAATCTGGTGTTAGGAGTCATTTGGTGAGTTTTGAGTGAAATCCAAACGCTAGAGGTATGGAATACACCAACCACTCCAATTAGGAAAGAACTTCTGTTGAACTTGAATTGTCCAATTTCTCACACCTATTGATTTCGGATCGAGCCCAAAACTTGGGCAAAAAGATAATATGGTGGGAGGAGTCATTTGGTGAGTTTTGAGGGAAATCCAATCGCTAGATGTATGGAATAAACCAACCATCCCAAGTAGGAAAGAACTGCCGTTGAACTTGAATTGTCCAATTTCTCACACTTATTGATTTCGGATCGAGCCCAAAACTTGGGCAACATCATAATATGGTGGGAGGAGTAATTAGGTGAGTTTTGAGTGAAATCCAATCGCTAGAAGTATGGAATACACCAACCACTCCAATTAGGAACGAAGTGCCGTTGAACTTGAATTGTCCAATTTCTCACACCAATTGATTTCGTATCGAGCCCAAAACTTGGGCAACATGGTAATATGGTGGGAGGAGTAATTTGGTGAGCTTTGAGTGAAATCCAATCACCAGAAGTATGGAATACACCAACCACTCCAACTAGGAACGAACTGCCATCGAACTTGAATTGTCCAATTTCTCGCACCTATTGATTTCGGATCGAGCCCAAATCTTGGGTAACATGATAATATGGTGGGAGGAGTAATTTGGTGAGTTTTGAGTGAAATCCAAATGCTAGAAGTATGGAATACACCAACCACTCCAATCGGGAACGAACTGCCGTTGAACTTGAATTGTCCAATTTCTAACACCTATTGATTTCGGATCGAGCCCAAAACTTGGGCAACATGATAATATGGTGGGAGGAGTCATTTGGTGAGTTTTGAGGGAAATCCAATCGCTAGAAGTATGGAATACACCAACCACTCCAATTAGGAAAGAACTTCCGTTCAACTTGAATTGTCCAATTTCTCACACCTATTGATTTCGGATCGAGCCCAAAACTTGGGCAACATGATAATATGGTGGGAGGAGTCATTTGGTGAGTTTTAAGGGAAATCCAATCGCTAGATGTTTGGAATACACCAACCACCCCAATTAGGAACGAACTGCCGTTGAACTTGAATTGTCCAATTTCTCACACTTATTGATTTCGGATCGAGCCCAAAACTTGGGCAATATCATAATATGGTGGGAGGAGTCATTTGGTGAGTTTTGAGTGAAATCCAATCGCTCGAAGTATGGAATACACCAACCATTCCAATTAGGAACGAATTGCCGTTGAACTTGAATTGTCCAATTTCTCACACCTATTGATTTCGGATCGAGCCCAAATCTTGGGTAACATGATAATATGGTGGGAGGAGTAATTTGGTGAGTTTTGAGTGAAATCCAATCGCTAGAAGTATGGAATACACCAACCACTCCAATTAGGAACGAATTGCCGTTGAACTTGAATTGTCCAATTTCTCACACCTATTGATTTCGGATCGAGCCCAAATCTTGGGTAACATGATAATATGGTGGGAGGAGTAATTTGGTGAGTTTTGAGTGAAATCCAATCGCTAGAAGTATGGAATACACCAACCACTCCAATTAGGAACGAATTGCCGTTGAACTTGAATTGTCCAATTTATCACACCTATTGATTTCGGATCGAGCCCCAAACTTGGGCAACATCGTAATATGGCTGGAGGAGTCATTTGGTGAGTTTTGATTGAAATCCAATCGCTAGAAGTGTGGAATACACCAACCACTCCAATTAGGAACGAACTGCCGTTGTACTTGAATTGTCTAATTTCTCACACCTATTGATTTCGGATCGAGCCCAAAACTTGGGCAACAAGATAATCTGGTGTTAGGAGTCAGTTGGTGAGTTTTGAGTGAAATCCAATCGCTAGATGTATGGAATACACCAACCACTCCAATTATGAACGAATTGCCGTTGAACTTGAATTGTCCAATTTATCACACCTATTGATTTCGGATCGAGCCCCAAACTTGGGCAACAACATAATATGGCGGGAGGAGTCATTTGGTGAGTTTTGATTGAAGTCCAATCGCTAGAAGTATGGAATACACCAACCACTCCAATTAGGAACGAACTGCCGTTGAACTTGAATTGTCCAATTTCCCACACCTATTGATTTCAGATCGAGCCCAAAACTTGGGCAACATCATAATACGGTGGGAGGAGTCATTTGGTGAGTTTTGAGTGAAATCCAATCGCTAGAAGTGTGGCATACGCCAACCACTCCAATTAGGAACGAACTGTCGTTGAACTTGAATTGTCCAATTTGGAACACCTATTGATTTCGGATCGAGCCCCAAACTTGGGCAACATGATAATATGGCGGGAGGAGTCATTAGGTGAGTTTTGAGTGAAATCCAATCGCTAGAAGTATGGAATACACCATCCACTCCAATTTGGAACGAACTGCCGTTGAACTTGCATTAGCCATATTGAATTCAGATTTTTCACTTCCTTAGGCCTATAAATAGGGAGGTTCTCTAAGCTTGTAAACACACCGCAAAGTAAGGGTGGGCACGGTCCGGTTCGGCCCGGTTCTCCCCTAAACTCGAAACCGGAATCGGTACTGTTCATCCGGTCCGGTTCGGTCCGATTTTTCAGTTAAACACCTAAGAAAATCGCACCAACCCGAACCGGTTTATATCCGGTTCGGTTTCCGGTTTTACAATTTGGACCGGCCCTTGGGCCCAATTGATTTTTTTGTTATAAATTTTTAGAGATTTAAGCCCAACTGAAGTTTTTAAACAAAATTTGGGCCTACAAATTCACAATTAGCCCAATTCCCACCCAATCATCCCAAACATTAAATTTAAAATTACATGCCAATAACAAAACAAATACACTTAATTGCAAACAAAATTACTAAAAAAATTATAGAAATAACATTTAAACTACTCCATTTTCCACTGAAAAAAAAAGAAAAAAAAAGCTCCATCTTCCCCTTGTTCTTTCTCGGAGGCAAGGGCAACACAAAGAGGCATCTTCTTCAAACCTTCTCTATTAAGCTCTCCCAGCCCCTGGATTTCCTGTGCAAAGATATACTGCTTCTTTTGTTATCTGCTGCTGTGAAGCCATATGAGTTGACTGCAGGTGAGAAAGTATGTCCTCCATGATATGATTGCACAAAAGTCTTGTCCAATGAATTAATAAACTTTGGAGAATCGGAAACTACATACATGTCATTGTTATGTGTTCTCATGTCACCATTGCTAAGCCGCACAACTGCCGCCAAGCCACTCTCAGACACATCAAGCCTAGTCCAAAAAAAAAAATACAGAGAGAGAGAGAGAGAGAGAGAGAGAGAGAGAGAGAGAGAGAGAGAAAATTGGGGTTTTACTTCGAGCTTGAAATTTTCATTTTCATTATCTCCAAACAGCAATTAGGGTTTTACTTCGAGCTTGAAATTTTTACAGTAGAAAAAACAACGAGAATGAAACGAAGGAATACTGAACGTTTGCGTTTGATAGAACCCTAAATCAATCATACCCACATCTTCGATCGTGAATCAAATAAAACAAAAAATGAGAGAACGAGGCAACACAATAAGCAATGAAGAATTAGAAAGAGAGTAACTAGCTCACCTGGTTTCGTGACGCCGCCGAGTCAGAGAGAATGAGAGAGAGAGAAAATTGGAATTAGAAAGAGGAAGAAGAAAGAGAAAGAAGAAGAAAGAGAGAGAGAGAGAGAGAGAGAGAGAGAGAGAGAGAGAGAGAAAAAATAAAAGAGAGAAGCTGCGGTGGATTGAAAAGATAAAGGAGAGAGGAAGGAAAGAAAAGGTGGTTTTAGGGTTAGGTGATGGTTGATGGGCTTTTGTTGTTGGGCTTGGCTAAGGTTAGATGTTAGTAGTTGGGTTTGGGAAGTGAGAAAAATTCTGGGCTTAGTGGTTGGGCCACCAAAAAATATATATTAAATACTGGACCGGTCCGGTCCGGTGCTATTTTGTGTAAAACAAGAACTGGAACCGGTTTGAACCGGTCTGGTCCGATTTTGTTGACTTTTTAGTCAACTCGGTTTTTTCCGGTTTTTTTTCATCCGGTTTGGTTCGGTTTTCCGGTTTTCCGGTTTATATGCCCACCCCTACCCCAAGGGGGGGAGCTCTCAAATACTTCTCTAGAGAATTTGAGGGAGAGAAGGGAAGGGAGCTCTAGAGAAGTGTTTGAGAGCTCCCCCCATTGGGGTGTGTTTACAAGCTTAGAGAACCTCCCTATTTATAGGCCTAAGGAAGTGAAAAATCTGAATTCAATATGGCTAATGCATACAACACTTGTTTTATAAAATCTGAAATGGTTGATGCACTTCACCAATAAATCCCACCAGCAGCCCTAGCTCATCTTCATGTCACCATGACCAAGCTTCCAACCAGCTCAATAGCTCATGCCTAGCTCACCATGACCAAGCTTCCAACCAGAAACAATAGCTCATCCTGAGGTCAGCATGACCAGCAACTTCAAGGGCTTACGAATTGGGCTTCCCTTAAGCAAATTAAGACTTTAAGCACTCAAACTTGAAGTTCAGAATGTCTTCTTTCCAGCCATATATCATTTGGGCCAATCCAAGGTCGGAGGACGAAGTTAAGGCCAAAACAAACTGCTAACTCATTTTGCGCGCTGATAAAATCCATCCTGAGCATGGCTCTGTGTTTGCTAGTTAATAGACTCCATATTTATCCAATGGGGCTGAATTTTGGATATGTTATAGTAAACACTCATTGGAACAACTTTCATGAAGAATTCTGCCTCATCCGAGCTGTGTAGGTTGCTGAAACAAAGCTTGCAATATGACCTACGGAACTGGACTGGCAGGGGGCTGTAGCCAAAATGAGTTTGTCTTTTAAGCTCTTCATCCATTCATCCAAATTAGGCCTTAACATGCTTGAATTGCATGAATTATGCTCTCTTGCTCTATTTGCCTACAAAACACACAAAGGGAGGCAAATAACATAGAAATCTAGGAAACTAAGCAAAATAAGTAAGTAAATTTGGGCATGTATACGTATGAAATTATGAGCTTAACAACCATCCACTCCAATTTGGTACGAACTGTCGTTGAACTTGAATTGTCCAATTTCTCACACCTATTGATTTCGGATCGAGCCCCAAACTTGGGCAACATCATAATATGGTGGGAGGAGTCATTTGGTGAGTTGTGAGTGAAATCCAATCGCTAGAAGTATGGAATACACCAACCACTCCAATTAGGAACGAACTGCCGTTGAACTTGAATTGTCCAATTTCTCACACCTATTGATTTCATATCGAGCCCAAAACTTGGGCAACATCATAATATGGTGGGAGTAGTCATTTGGTGAATTTTGAGTGAAATCCAATCGCTAGAAGTATGGAATACACCAACCACTCCAATTAGGAACGAACTGCCGTTGAACTTCAATTGTCCAATTTCTCACATCTATTGATTTCGGGTTGAGCCCAAAACTATGGCAACTTCATAATATGGAGGGAGGAGTCATTTGGTGAGTTTTGAGTGAAATCGAATCGCTAGAAGTATGGAATACAGCAACCACTCCAATTAGGAAGGAACTGCCTTTGAACTTGAATTGTCCAATTTCTCACACCTATTGATTTCGGATCGAGCCCAAAACTTGGGCAACATGATAATATGGTGTTAGGAGTCGTTTGGTGAGTTTTGAGTGAAATCCGATCGCCAGAAGTATAGAATACAGCAACCACTCCAATTTGGAATGAACTGCCGTTGAACTTGAATTGTCCAATTTCTCACACCTGTTGATTTCAGATCGAGCCCAAAACTTGGGCAACATCATAATAGGGTGGGAGGAGTCATTTGGTGAGTTTTGAGTGAAATCGAATCGCTAGAAGTAGGGAATGCAGCAACCACTCCAATTAGGAACGAACAACCATCGAACTTGAATTGTCCTATTTCTCACACCTAATGATTTCGGATCGAGCCCAAAACGTGGGCAACATCATAATATTGTGGGAGGAGTCATTTGGTGAGTTTTGAGTGAAATCCAATCGCTAGAAGTATGGAATACACCAACCACTCCAATTAGGAACGAACTGCCGTTGAACTTGAATTGTCCAGTTTCTTTCACCTATAGATTTCGGATCGAGCCCAAAACTTGGACAACATCGTAATATAGTGTTAGGAGTCATTTGGTGAGTTTTGAGTAAAATCCAATCGCCAGAAGTATGGAATACACCAACCACTCCAATTAGGAACGAACTACCGTTGAACTTGAATTGTCCAATTTCTCACACCTATTGATTTCGGATCGAGCCCAAAACTTGGGCAACGTGATAATATGGTGTTAGGAGTCATTTGGTGAGTTTTGAGTGAAATCCAATCGCTAGAAGTATAGAATACACTCCAATTAGGAACGAACTGCCGTTGAACTTGAATTGTCCAATTTCTCACACCTATTGATTTCGGATCGAGCCCAAAACTTGGGCAACATGATAATATGGTGGGAGGAGTCATTTGGTGAGTTTTGAGGGAAATCCAATCGCTAGAAGTGTGGAATACACCAACAACTCCAATTAGGAACGAACTGCCGTTGAACTTGAATTGTCCAATTTCTTTCACCTATTGATTTCGGATCGAGCCCAAAACTTGGGCAACATCATAATATGGTGGGAGGAGTCATTTGGTGAGTTTTGAGTGAAATCCAATCGCTAGAAGTATGGAATACACCAACCACTACAATTAGGTACGAACTGCCGTTGAACTTGAATTGTCCAATTTCTCACACCTATTGATTTCGGATCGAGCCCAAAACTTCGGCAACACCATAATATGTTGGGAGGAGTCATTTGGTGTGTTTTGAGTGAAATCCAATCGCTCGAAGTATGGAATACTCCAACCACTCCAATTAGGAACGAACTGCCTTTGAACATGAATTGTCCAATTTCTCACACCTATTGATTTCGTATTGAGCCCAAAACTTGGGCCACATGATAATATGGTGTTAGGAGTCGTTTGGGGAGTTTTGAGTGAAATCCAATCGCTAGAAGTATAGAATACAGCAACCACACCAATTTGGAATGAACTGCCGTTGAACTTGAATTGTCCAATTTCCCACACCTATTGATTTCAGATCGAGCCCAAAACTTGGGCAACATCATAATATTGTGGGAGGAGTCATTTGGTGAGTTTTCAGTGAAATCCAATCGCTAGAAGTATGGAATACACCAACCACTCCAATTAGGAACGAACTGCCGTTGAACTTGAATTGTCCAGTTTCTTTCTCCTATTGATTTCGGATCGAGCCCAAAACTTGGGCAACATCATAATATAGTGTTAGGAGTCATTTGGTGAGTTTTGAGTAAAATCCAATCGCCAGAAGTATGTAATACACCAACCACTCCAATTAGGAACGAACTGCCGTTGAACTTGAATTGTCCAATTTCTCACACCTATTGATTTCGGATCGAGCCCAAAACTTGGGCAACGTGATAATATGGTGTTAGGAGTCATTTGGTGAGTTTTGAGTGAAATCCAATCGCTAGAAGTATAGAATACACTCCAATTAGGAACGAACTGACGTTGAACTTGAATTGTCCAATTTCTCACACCTATTGATTTCGGATCGAGCCCAAAACTTGGGCAACACGATAATATGGTAGGAGGAGTCATTTGGTGAGTTTTGAGGGAAATCCAATCGCTAGAAGTATGGAATACACCAACAACTCCAATTAGGAACGAACAGACGTTGAACTTGAATTGTGCAATTTGGAACACCTATTGAATTCGGATCGAGCCCAAAACTTGGGCAACATCATAATATGGTGGGAGGAGTCATTTGGTGAGTTTTGAGTGAAATCCAATCGCTAGAAGTATGGAATACACCAAACACTACAATTACGTACGAACTGCCGTTGAAATTGAATTGTCCAATTTCTCACACCTATTGATTTCGGATCGAGCCCAAAACTTGGGCAACACCATAATATGTTGGGAGGAGTCATTTGGTGTGTTTTGAGTGAAATCCAATCGCTCGAAGTATGGAATACACCAACCACTCCAATTAGGAACGAACTGTCGTAGAACTTGAATTGTCCAATTTCTCACACCTATTGATTTCGGATCGAGCCCAAAACTGGGGCAAGATGGTAATATGGTGGGAGGAGTAATTTGGGGAGCTTTGAGTGAAATCCAATCACTAGAAGTATGGAATACACCAACCACTCCAATTAGGAACGAACTGCCGTTGAACTTGAATTGTCCAATTTGTCACACCTATCGATTTCGGATCGAGCCCAAAAGTTGGGCAACAATATAATCTGGTGTTAGTAGTCAGTTGGTGAGTTTTGAGTGAAATCCAATCGCTAGATGTATGGAATACACCAACCACTCCAATTAGGAACGAACTGTCGTTCAACTTAAATTGTCCAATTTCTCACACCAATTGATTTCGGATCGAGCCCAAAACTTGGGCAACATGGTAATCTGGTGTTACGAGTCATTTGGTGAGGTTTGAGTGAAATCCAATCGCTAGAAGTGTGGAATACACCAACCACTCCAATTATGAACGAACTGCCGTTGAACTTGAATTGTCCAATTTCTCACACCTATTGATTTCGGATCGAGCCCCAAACATGGGCAACATCATAATATGGTCTGAGGAGTCATTTGGTGAGTTTTGAGTGAAATCCAATTGCTAGAAGTAGGAAATACATGAACCACTCCAATTAGGAACGAACTGCCGTTGAACTTGAATTGTCCAATTTCTCACACCTATTGATTTCGGATCGAGCCCAAAACTTGGGCAACATGATAATATGGTGGGAGGAGTAATTAGGTGAGTTTTGAGTGAAATCCAATCGCTAGATGTATGGAATACACCAACCACTCCAATTAGGAACGAACTGCCGTCGAACTTGAATTGTCCAATTTCTCACACCTACTGATTTCGGATCGTGCCCAAAACTTGGGTAACTTCATAATATGGTGGGAGTAGTCATTTGGTTAGTTTTGAGTGAAATCCAGTCTTTAGAAGTACAGAATACACCAACCACTCCAATTAGGAACGAACTGCCGTTGAACTTGAATAGTCCAATTTCTCACACCTATTGATTTCGGATCAAGCCCCAAACTTGGGCAACATCATAATATGGTGGGAGGAGTCATTTGGTGAGTTTTGAGTGAAATCCAATCGCTAGAAGTATGGAATACACCAACCACTCCAATTAGGAACGAACTGTCGTTCAACTTGAATTGTCCAATTTCTCACACCTATTGATTTCCGATCGAGCCCCAAAATTGGGCAACATCATAATATGGCGGGAGGAGTCATTTGGCGAGTTTTGATTGAAATCCAATCGCTAGAAGTAAGGAATACACCAACCACTCCAATTAGGAACGAACTGCCGTTGTACTTGAATTGTCCAATTTCTCACACCTATTGATTTCGGATCGAGCCCAAAACTTGGGCAACATGATAATCTGGTGTTAGGAGTCAGTTGGTGAGTTTTGAGTGAAATCCAATCGCTAGATGTAAGGAATACACCAACCACTCCAATTAGGAACGAATTGCCGTTGAACTTGAATTGTCCAATTTCTCACACCTATTGATTTCGGATCGAGCCCAAGACTTGGGCAACAGGATAATATGGTGGGAGGAGTAATTAGGTGAGTTTTGAGTGAAATCCAATCGCTAGAAGTATGGAATACACCAACCACTCCAATTAGGAACGAAGTGCCGTTAAACTTGAATTGTCCAATTTCTCACACCAATTGATTTCGTATCGAGCCCAAAACTTGGGCAACATGGTAATATGGTGGGAGGAGTAATTTGGTGAGCTTTGAGTGAAATCCAATCACTAGAAGTATGGAATACACCAACCACTCCAACTAGGAACGAACTGCCATCGAACTTGAATTGTCCAATTTCTCGCACCTATTGATTTCGGATAGAGCCCCAAACATGGGCAACATCATAATATGGTGGGAGGAGTCATTTGGTGAGTTTTGAGTGAAATCCAATCGTTAGAAGTATGGAATACACCAACCACTCCAATTAGGAACGAACTGCCGTTGAACTTGAATTGTCCAATTTCTCACACCTATTGATTTCGGATCGAGCCCAAAAGTTGGGCAACATGATAATCTGGTGTTAGGAGTCAGTTGGTGAGTTTTGAGTGAAATCCAATCGCTAGATGTATGGAATACACCAACCACTCCAATTAGGAACGAACTGCTGTTGAACTCGAATTGTCCAATTTCCCACACCTATTGATTTCGGATCGAGCCCAAATCTTGGGCAACATGATAATATCGTGGGAGGAGTAATTTGGTGAGTTTTGAGTGAAATCCAATCGCTAGAAGTATGGAATACACCAACCACTCCAATTGGGAACGAACTGCTGTTGAACTTGAATTGTCCAATTTCCCACACCTATTGATTTCGGATCGAGCCCAAAACTTGGGCAACATGATAATATGGTGGGAGGAGTCATTTGGTGAGTTTTGAGGGATATCCAATCGCTAGAAGTATGGAATACACCAACCACTCCAAGTAGGAACGAATTGCCGTTGAACTTGAATTGTCCAATTTATCACACCTATTGATTTCGGATCGACCCCCAAACTTGGGCAACATCATAATATGGCGGGAGGAGTCATTTGGTGAGTTTTGATTGAAATCCAATCGCTAGAAGTATGGAATACACCAACCACTCCAATTAGGAACGAACTGCCGTTGTACTTGAATTGTCTAATTTCTCACACCTATTGATTTCGGATCGAGCAAAAAACTTGGGCAACAAGATAATCTGGTGTTAGGAGTCAGTTGGTGAGTTTTGAGTGAAATCCAATTGCTAGATGTATGGAATACACCAACCACTCCAATTAGGAACGAATTGCCGTTGAACTTGAATTGTCCAATTTATCACACCTATTGATTTCGGATCCTCAAACACTTCTCTAGAGAATTTGAGGGAGAGAAGGGAAGGGAGCTCTAGAGAAGTGTTTGAGAGCTCCCCCCCTTGGGGTGTGTTTACAAGCTTAGAGAACCTCCCTATTTATAGGCCTAAGGAAGTGAAAAATCTGAATTCAATATGGCTAATGCATACAACACTTGTTTTATAAAATCTGAAATGGTTGATGCACTTCACCAATAAATCCCACCAGCAGCCCTAGCTCATCTTCATGTCACCATGACCAAGCTTCCAACCAGAAACAATAGCTCATCCTGAGGTCAGCATGACCAGCAACTTCAAGGGCTTACGAATTGGGCTTCCCTTAAGCAAATTAAGACTTTAAGCACTCAAACTTGAACTTCAGAATGTCTTCTTTCCAGCCATATATCATTTGGGCCAATCCAAGGTCGGAGGAGGAAGTTAAGGCCAAAACAAACTTCTAACTCATTTTGCGCGCTGATATAATCCATCCTGAGCATGGCTCTGTGTTTGCTAGGTAATAGACTCCATATTTATCCAATGGGGCTGAATTTTGGATATGTTATAGTACACACCCATTGGAACAACTTTCATGAAGAATTCTGCCTCATCCGAGCTGTGTAGGCTGCTGAAACAAAGTTTGCAATATGACCTACGGAACTGGACTGGCAGGGGGCTGTAGCCAAAATGAGTTTGTCTTTTAAGCTCTTCATCCATTCATCCAAATTAGGCCTTAACATGCTTGAATTGCATGAATTATGCTCTCATGCTCTATTTGCCTACAAAACACACAAACGGAGGCAAATAACATAGAAATCTAGGAAACTAAGCAAAAGAAGTAAGTAAATTTGGGCATGTATATGTATGAAATTATGAGCATAACAACCATCCACTCCAATTTCGAACGAACTGTCGTTGAACTTGAATTGTCCAATTTCTCACACCTATTGATTTCGGATCGAGCCCCAAACTTGGGCAACATCATAATATGGTGGGAGGAGTCATTTGGTGAGTTGTGAGTGAAATCCAATCGCTAGAAGTATGGAATACACCAACCACTCCAATTAGGAACGAACTGCCGTTGAACTTGAATTGTCCAATTCCTCACACCTATTGATTTCAGATCGAGCCCAAAACTTGGGCAACATCATAATAGGGTGGGAGGAGTCATTTGGTGAGTTTTGGGTGAAATCGAATCGCTAGAAGTAGGGAATGCACCAACCACTCCAATTAGGAACGAACTGCCATCGAACTTGAATTGTCCAATTTCTCACACCTAATGATTTCGGATCGAGCCCAAAACGTGGGCAACATCATAATATTGTGGGAGGAGTCATTTGGTGAGTTTTGAGTGAAATCCAAACGCTAGAAGTATGGAATACACCAACCACTCCAATTAGGAACGAACTGCCGTTGAACTTGAATTGTCCAATTTGGAACACCTATTGATTTCAGATCGAGCCCAAAACTTGGGCAACATCATAATAGGGTGGGAGGAGTCATTTGGTGAGTTTTGGGTGAAATCGAATCGCTAGAAGTAGGGAATGCACCAACCACTCCAATTAGGAACGAACTGCCATCGAACTTGAATTGTCCAATTTCTCACACCTAATGATTTCGGATCGAGCCCAAAACGTGGGCAACATCATAATATTGGGGGAGGAGTCATTTGGTGAGTTTTGAGTGAAATCCAAACGCTAGAAGTATGGAATACACCAACCACTCCAATTAGGAACGAACTGCCGTTGAACTTGAATTGTCCAGTTTCTTTCACCTATTGATTTCGGATCGAGCCCAAAACTTGGGCAACATCATAATATAGTGTTCGGAGTCATTTGGTGAGTTTTGAGTAAAATCCAATCGCCAGAAGTATGGAATACACCAACCACTCCAACTAGGAACGAACTGCCGTTGAACTTGAATTGTCCAATTTCTCACACCTATTGATTTCGGATCGAGCCCAAAACTTGGGCAACGTGATCATATGGTGTTAGGAGTCATTTGGTGAGTTTTGAGTGAAATCCAATCGCTAGAAGTATAGAATACACTCCAATTAGGAACGAACTGCCGTTGAACTTGAATTGTCCAATTTCTCACACCTTTTGATTTCGGATCGAGCCCAAAACTTGGGCAACATGATAATATGGTGGGAGGAGTCATTTGGTGAGTTTTGAGGGAAATCCAATCGCTAGAAGTATGGAATACACTAACAACTCCAATTAGGCACGAACTGCCGTTGAACTTGAATTGTCCAATTTCTTTCACCTATTGATTTCGGATCGATCCCAAAACTTGGGCAACATCATAATATGGTGGTCGGAGTCATTTGGTGAGTTTTGAGTGAAATCCAATCGCTAGAAGTATGGAATACACCAACCACTACAATTAGGTACGAACTGCCGTTGAACTGGAATTGTCCAATTTCTCACACCTATTGATTTCGGATCGAGCCCAAAACTTGGGCAACACCATAATATGTTGGGAGGAGTCATTTGGTGTGTTTTGAGTGAAATCCAATCGCTCGAAGTATGGAATACACCAACCACTCCAATTAGGGACGAACTGCCTTTGTACTTGAACTGTGCAATTTCTCACACCTATTGATTTCGGATTGAGCCCAAAACTTGGGCCACATGATAATATGGTGTTAGGAGTCGTTTGGTGAGTTTTGAGTGAAATCCAATCTTTAGAAGTATAGAATACAGCAACCACTCCAATTTGGAATGAACTGCCGTTGAACTTGAATTGTCCAATTTCCCACACCTATTGATTTCAGATCGAGCCCAAAACTTGGGCAACATCATAATATGGTGGGAGGAGTCATTTGGTGAGTTTTGAGTGAAATCGAATCGCTAGAAGTAGGGAATGCACCAACCACATCAACTAGGAACGAACTGCCATTGAACTTGAATTGTCCAATTTTTCACACCAAATGATTTCGGATCGAGCCCAAAACGTGGGCAACATCATAATATTGTGGGAGGAGTCATTTGGTGAGTTTTGAGTGAAATCCAATCGCTAGAAGTATGGAATACACCAACCACTCCAATTAGGAACGAACTGCCGTTGAACTTAAATTGTCCAGTTTCTTTCTCCTATTGATTTCGGATCGAGCCCAAAACTTGGGCAACATCATAATATAGTGTTAGGAGTCATTTGGTGAGTTTTGAGTAAAATCCAATCGCCAGAAGTATGGAATACACCAACCACTCCAATTAGGAACGAACTGCCGTTGAACTTGAATTGTCCAATTTCTCACACCTATTGATTTCGGATCGAGCCCAAAACTTGGGCAACGTGATAATATGGTGTTAGGAGTCATTTGGTGAGTTTTAAGTGAAATCCAATCGCTAGAAGTATAGAATACACTCCAATTAGGAACGAACTGACGTTGAACTTGAATTGTCCAATTTCTCACACCTATTGATTTCGGATCGAGCCCAAAACTTGGGCAACATGATAATATGGTGGGTGGAGTCATTTGGTGAGTTTTGAGGGAAATCCAATCACTAGAAGTATGGAATACACCAACAACTCCAATTAGGAACGAACTGTCGTTGAACTTGAATTGTGCAATTTGGAACACCTATTGATTTCAGATCGAGCCCAAAACTTGGGCAACATCATAATATGGTGGGAGGAGTCATTTGGTGAGTTTTGAGTGAAATCCAATCGCTAGAAGTATGGAATACACCAACCACTAGAATTAGGTACGAACTGCCGTTGAAATTGAATTGTCCAATTTCTCACACCTATTGATTTCGGATCGAGCCCAAAACTTGGGCAACACCATAATATGTTGGGAGGAGTCATTTGGTGTGTTTTGAGTGAAATCCAATCGCTCGAAGTATGGAATACACCAACCACTCCAATTAGGAACGAACTGCCGTTGAACTTGAATTGTCCAATTTCTCACACCTATTGATTTCGGATCGAGCCCAAAACTGGGGCAACATGATAATATGTTGTTAGCAGTCCTTTGGTGAGTTTTGAGTGAAATCCAATCGCTAGAAGTATAGAATACAGCAACCACTCCAATTAGGAACGAACTGCCGTTGAACTTGAATTGTCCAATTTCTCACACCAAATGATTTCGGATCGAGCCCAAAACGTGGGCAACATCATAATATTGTGGGAGGAGTCATTTGGTGAGTTTTGAGTGAAATCCAATCGCTAGAAGTATGGAATACACCAACCACTCCAATTAGGAACGAACTGCCGTTGAACTTAAATTTTCCAGTTTCTTTCTCCTATTGATTTCGGATCGAGCCCAAAACGTGGGCAACATCATAATATTGTGGGAGGAGTCATTTGGTGAGTTTTGAGGGAAATCCAATCGCTAGAAGTATGGAATACACCAACAACTCCAATTAGGAACGAACTGTCGTTGAACTTGAATTGTGCAATTTGGAACACCTATTGATTTCGGATCGAGCCCAAAACTTGGGCAACATGATAATATGGTGGGAGGAGTCATTTGGTGAGTTTTGAGTGAAATCCAATCGCAAGAAGTATGGAATACACCAACCAGTACAATTAGGTACGAACTGCCGTTGAAATTGAATTGTCCAATTTCTCACACCTATTGATTTCGGATCGAGCCCAAAACTTGGGCAACACCATAATATGTTGGGAGGAGTCATTTGGTGTGTTTTGAGTGAAATCCAATCGCTCGAAGTATGGAATACCCCAACCACTCCAATTAGGAACGAACTGCCGTTGAACTTGAATTGTCCAATTTCTCACACCTATTGATTTCGGATCGAGCCCAAAACTGGGGCAACATGATAATATGGTGTTAGGAGTCGTTTGGTGAGTTTTGAGTGAAATCCAATCGCTAGAAGTATAGAATACAGCAACCACTCCAATTATGAACGAACTGCCGTTGAACTTGAATTGTCCAATTTCTCACACCTATTGATTTCGGATTGATCCCAAAACTTGGGCAACACGATAATATGGTGGGAGGAGTCATTTGGTGAGTTTTGAGTGAAATCCAATCGCTAGAAGTATGGAATACACCAACCACTCCAATTAGGAACGAACTGTCGTTCAACTTGAATTGTCCAATTTCTCACACCAATTGATTTCGGATCGACCCCAAAACTTGGGTAACATGGTAATCTGGTGTTACGAGTCATTTGGTGAGTTTTGAGTGAAATCCAATCGCTAGAAGTATGGAATACACCAACCACTCCAATTAGGAACGAACTGCCATTGAACATGAATTGTCCAATTTCTCATACCTATTGATTTCCGATCGAGCCCAAAACTTGGGCAACATGATAATCTGGTGTTAGGAGTCAGTTGGTGAGTTTTGAGTGAAATCCAATCGCTAGATGTATGGAATACACCAAACACTCCAATTAGGAACGAACTGCCGTTGAACTTGAATTGTCCAATTTCTCACACCTATTGATTTCGGATTGAGCCCAAAACTTGGGCAACACGATAATATGGTGGGAGGAGTCATTTGGTGAGTTTTGAGTGAAATCCAATCGCAAGATGTATGGAATACACCAACCACTCCAATTAGGAACGAATTGCCGTTGAACTTGAATTGTCCAATTTCTCACACCTATTGATTTCGGATTGAGCCCAAAACTTGGGCAACACGATAATATGGTGGGAGGAGTCATTTGGTGAGTTTTGAGTGAAATCCAATCGCTAGATGTATGGAATACACCAACCACTCCAATTAGGAACGAACTGCCGTCAAACTTGAATTGTCCAATTTCTCACACCTACTGATTTCGGATCGAGCCCAAAACTTGACTAACTTCATAATATGGTGGGAGTAGTCATTTGGTTAGTTTTGAGTGAAATCCAGTCTTTAGAAGTACAGAATACACCAACCACTCCAATTAGGAACGAACTGCCGTTGAACTTGAATAGTCCAATTTCTCACACCTATTGATTTCGGATCTAGCCCAAAACTTGGGCAACATCATAATATGGTGGGAGGAGTCATTTGGTTAGTTTTGAGTGAAATCCAATCGCTAGAAGTATGGAATACGCCAACCACTCCAATTAGGAACGAACTGCCGTTGAACTTGAATTGTCCAATTTCTCACACCTATTGATTTCGGATCGAGCCCCAAACTTGGGCAACATCATAATATGGTGGGAGGAGTCATTTGGTGAGTTTTGAGTGAAATCCAATCGCTAGAAGTATGGAATACCCCAACCACTCCAATTAGGAACGAACTGCCGTTGAACTTGAATTGTCCAATTTCTCACACCTATTGATTTCGGATCGAGCCCCAAACTTGGGCAACATCATAATATGGTGGGAGGAGTCATTTGGTGAGTTTTGAGTAAAATCCAATCGCTAGAAGTATGGAATACACCAACCACTCCAATTAGGAATGAACTGTCGTTGAACTTGAATTGTCCAATTTCTCACAACTATTGATTTCGGATCGAGCCGCAAACATGGGCAACATCATAATATGGTGGGAGGACTCATTTGGTGAGTTTTGGGTGAAATCCAATCGCTAGAAGTGTGGAATACACCAACCACTCCAATTAGGAACGAACTGCCGTTGAACTTGAATTGTCCAATTTCTCACACCTATTGATTTCGGATCGAGCCCAAAACTTGTGCAACATCATAATATGGTGGGAGGAGTCATTTGGTGAATTTTGAGTGAAATCGAATCGTTAGAAGTATGGAATACACCAACGACTCCAATTAGGAACGAACTGCCGTTGTACTTGAATTGTCCAATTTCTAACACCTATTGATTTCGGATCGAGCCCAAAACTTGGGCAACATCATAATATGGTGGGAGGAGTGATTTGGTGAGTTTTGAGGGAAATCCAATTGCTAGAAGTATGGAATACACCAACCACTCCAATTAGGAACGAACTGCCGTTGAACTTGAATTGTGCAATTTCTCACACCTATTGATTTCAGATCGAGCCCAAAACTTGGGCAACATCATAATATGGTGGGAGGAGTCATTTGGTTAGTTTTGAGTGAAATCCAATCGCTAGAAGTATGGAATACACCAACCTCTCCAATTAGGAACGAACTGCCGTTCAACTTGAATTGTCCAATTTCTCACACCTATTGATTTCGGATCGAGCCCCAAACTTGGGCAACATCATAATGTGGTGGGAGGAGTCATTTGGTGAGTTTTGAGTGAAATCCAATCGCTAGAAGAATGGAATACACCAACCGCTCCAATTAGGAACGAACTGTCGTTGAACTTGAATTGTCCAATTTCTCACACCTATTGATTTCGAATCGAGCCGCAAACTTGGGCAACATCATAATATAGTGGGAGGAGTCATTTGGTGAGTTTTGGGTGAAATCGAATCGCTAGAAGTGTGGAATACACCAACCACTCCAATTAGGAACGAACTGCCGTTCAACTTGAATTGCCCAATTTCTCACACCTATTGATTTCGGATCGAGCCCAAAACTTGGGCAACATCGTAATATGGTGGGAGGAGTCATTTGAGAATTTTGAGTGAAATCCAATCGCTAGAAGTATGGAATACACCAACGACTCCAATTAGGAACGAACTGCCGTTGAACTTGAATTGTCCAATTTGGAACACCTATTGATTTCGGATCGAGCCGCAAACTTGGGCAACATCATAATATGGTGGGAGGAGTCATTTGGTGAGTTTTGGGGGAAATCCAATCGCTAGAAGTGTGGAATACACCAACCACTCCAATTAGGAACGAACTGCCGTTGAACTTGAATTGTCCAATTTCTCACACCTATTGATTTCAGATCGAGCCCAAAACTTGGGCAACATCATAATATGGTGGGAGGAGTCATTTTTTTAGTTTTGAGTGAAATCCAATCGCTAGAAGTATGGAATACACCAACCACTCCAATCAGGAACGAACTGCCATTGAACTTGAATTGTCCAATTTCTCACACCTATTGATTTCGGATCGAGCCCCAAACTTGAGCAACATCATAATATGGTGGGAGGAGTCATTTGGTGAGTTTTGAGTGAAATCCAATCGCTAGAAGTATGGAATACACCAACCACTCCCATTAGGAACGAACTGTCGTTGAACTTGAATTGTCCAATTTCTCACACCTATTGATTTCGGATCGAGCCACAAACTTGGGCAACATCATGATATGGTGGGAGGAGTCATTTGGTGAGTTTTGGGTGAAATCCAATTGCTAGAAGTGTGGAATACACCAACCACTCCAATTAGGAACGAACTGCCGTTGAACTTGAATTGTCCAATTTCTCACACCTATTGATTTCGGATGGAGCCCAAAACTTGGGCAACATCATAATATGGTGGGAGGAGTCATTTGGTGAATTTTGAGTGAAATCCAATCGCTAGAAGTATGGAATACACCAACCACTCCAATTAGGAACGAACTGCCGTTGAACTTGAATTGTCCAATTTGGAACACCTATTGATTTCGGATCTAGCCCAAACTTGGGCAACATCATAATATGGTGGGAGGAGTCATTTGGTGAGTTTTGGGTGAAATCCAATCGCTAGAAGTGTGGAATACACCAACCACTCCAATTAGGAACGAACTGCCGTTGAACTTGAATTGTCCAATTTCTCACAACTATTGATTTCGGATCGAGCCCAAAACTTGGGCAACATCATAATATGGTGGGAGGAGTCATTTGGTTAGTTTTGAGTGAAATCCAATCGCTCGAAGTTTGGAATACAGCAACCATTCCAATTAGGAATGAACTGCCGTTGAACTTGAAGTGTCCAATTTCTCACACCTATTGATTTCGGATCGAGCCCCAAACTTGGGAAACATCATAATATGGTGGGAGGAGTCATTTGGTGAGTTTTGAGTGAAATCCAATCTCTAGAAGTATGGAATACACCAACCACTCCAATTAGGAACGAACTGGCGTTGAACTTGAATTGTCCAATTTCTCACACCAATTGATTTCGGATCGAGCCGCAAACTTGGGCAACATCATAATATGGTGGGAGGAGTCATTTGGTGAGTTTTGGGTGAAATCCAATCGCTAGAAGTGTGGAATACACCAACCACTCCAATTTGGAACGAACTGCCGTTGAACTTGAATTGTCCAATTTCTCACACCTATTGATTTCGGATCGAGCCCAAAACTTGGGCAACATCATAATATGGTGGGAGGAGTCTTTTGGTGAATTTTGAGTGAAATCCAATCGCTAGAAGTATGGAATACACCAACCACTCCAATTGGGAACGAACTGCCGTTGAACTTGAATTGTCCAATTTCTCACACCTATTGATTTCGGGTTGAGCCCAAAACTATGGCAACTTCATAATATGGTGGGAGGAGTCATTTGGTGAGTTTTGAGTGATATCGAATCGCTAGAAGTATGGAATACAGCAACCACTCCAATTAGGAAGGAACTGTCGTTGAGCTTGAATTGTCCAATTTCTCACACCTATTGATTTCGGATCGAGCCGCAAACTTGGGCAACATCATAATATGGTGGGAGGAGTCATTTGGTGAGTTTTGGGTGAAATCCAATCGCTAGAAGTGTGGAATACACCAACCACTCCAATTTGGAACGAACTGCCGTTGAACTTGAATTGTCCAATTTCTCACACCTATTGATTTCGGATCGAGCCCAAAACTTGGGCAACATCATAATATGGTGGGAGGAGTCATTTGGTTAGTTTTGAGTGAAATCCAATCGCTAGAAGTATGGAATACACCAACCACTCCAATTAGGAACGAACTGCCGTTGAACTTGAATTGTCCAATTTCTCACACCTATTGATTTTCGATCGAGCCCAAAACTTGGGCAACATCATAATATGGTGGGAGTAGTCATTTGGTGAATTTTGAATGAAATCCAATCGCTAGAAGTATGGAATACACCAACCACTCCAATTAGGAACGAACTGCCGTTGAACTTGATTTGTCCAATTTCTCACAACTATTGATTTCGGATTGAGCCCAAAACGTGGGCAACATCATAATACAGTGGGAGTAGTCATTTGGTTAGTTTTGAGTGAAATCCAATCGCTCGAAGTATGGAATACACCAACCACTCCAATTTGGAATGAACTGCCGTTGAACTTGAATTGTCCAATTTCTCACACCTATTGATTTCGGATCGAGCCCCAAACTTGGGAAACATCATAATATGGTGGGAGGAGTCATTTGGTGAGTTTTGAGTGAAATCCAATCTCTAGAAGTATGGAATACACCAACCACTCCAATTAGGAACGAACTGTCGTTGAACTTGAATTGTCCAATTTCTCACACCAATTGATTTCGGATCGAGGGGCAAACTTGGGCAACATCATAATATGGTGGGAGGAGTCATTTGGTGAGTTTTGGGTGAAATCCAATCGCTAGAAGTGTGGAATACACCAACCACTCCAATTTGGAACGAACTGCCGTTGAACTTGAATTGTCCAATTTCTCACGCCTATTGATTTCGGATCGAGCCCAAAACTTGGGCAACATCATAATATGGTGGGAGGATTCTTTTGGTGAATTTTGAGTGAAATCCAATTGCTAGAAGTATGGAATACACCAACCACTCCAATTAGGAACGAACTGCCGTTGAACTTGTATTGTCCAATTTCTCACACCTATTGATTTCGGGTTGAGCCCAAAACTATGGCAACTTCATAATATGGTGGGAGGAGTCATTTGGTGAGTTTTGAGTGAAATCGAATCGCTAGAAGTATGGAATACAGCAACCACTCCAATTAGGAAGGAACTGCCTTTGAACACGAATTGTCCAATTTCTCACACCTATTGATTTCGGATCGAGCCCAAAACTTGGGCAACAGCATAATATGGTGGGAGGAGTGATTTGGTGAATTTTGAGTGAAATCCAATCGCTAGAAGTATGGAATACACCAACGACTGCAATTAGGAACGAACTGCCGTTGAACTTGAATTGTCCAATTTGGAACACCTATTGATTTCGGATCGAGCCCAAAACTTGGGCAATATCATAATATGGTGGGAGGAGTCATTTGGTGAGTTTTGAGTGAAATCCAATTGCTAGAAGTACGGAATACACCAACCACTCCAATTAGGAACGAACTGCCGTTGAACTTGAATTGTCCAATTTGGAACACCTATCGATTTCGGATCTAGCCCAAAACTTGGGCAACATCATAATATGGTGGGAGGAGTCATTTGGTGAATTTTGAGTGAAATCCAATCGCTAGAAGTATGGAATACACCAACGACTCCAATTAGGAACGAACTGCCGTTGAACTTGAATTGTCCAATTTGGAACACCTATTGATTTCGGATCGAGCCCAAAACTTGGGCAATATCATAATATGGTGGGAGGATTCATTTGGTGAGTTTTGAGTGAAATCCAATTGCTAGAAGTACGGAATACACCAACCACTCCAATTAGGAACGAACTGCCGTTGAACTTGTATTGTCCAATTTGGAACACCTATCGATTTCGGATCTAGCCCAAAACTTGGGCAACATCATAATATGGTGGGAGGAGTCATTTGGTGAGTTTTGGGTGAAATCCAATCGCTAGAAGTATGGAATACACCAACCACTCCAATTAGGAACGAACTGTCGTTGAACTTGAATTGTCCAATTTCTCACACCTATTGATTTCGGATCGAGCCGCAAACTTGGGCAACATCATAATATGGTGGGAGGAGTCATTTGGTGAGTTTTGGGGGAAATCCAATCGCCAGAAGTGTGGAATACACCAACCACTCCAATTTGGAACGAACTGCCGTTGAACTTGAATTGTCCAATTTCTCACACCTATTGATTTCGGATCGAGCCCAAAACTTGGGCAACATCATAATATGGTGGGAGGAGTCATTTGGTTAGTTTTGAGTGAAATCCAATCGCTAGAAGTATGGAATACACCAACCACTCCAATTAGGAACGAACTGCCGTTGAACTTGAATTGTCCAATTTCTCACACCTATTGATTTCGGATCGAGCCCAAAACTATGGCAACTTCATAATATGGTGGGAGGAGTCATTTGGTGAGTTTTGAGTGAAATCCAATCGCTAGAAGTATGGAATACCACTCCAATTAGGAACGAACTGCCGTTGAACTTGAATTGTCCAATTTGGAACACCTATTGATTTCGGATCGAGCCCAAAACTTGGGCAACATTATAATATGGTGGGAGGAGTCATTTGGGGAGTTTTGATTGAACACTACAACACAAAAACCCTTCTATGACGTCTGATTTGCGTCATGGAAGGCAATATCATAATATGGCGGGAGGAGTCATTTGGTGAGTTTTGAGTGAAATCCAATTGCTAGAAGTACGGAATACACCAACCACTCCAATTAGGAACGAACTGCCGTTGAACTTGAATTGTCCAATTTGGAACACCTATTGATTTCGGATCTAGCCCAAAACTTGGGCAACATCATAATATGGTGGGAGGAGTCATTTGGTGAGTTTTGGGTGAAATCCAATCGCTAGAAGTATGGAATACACCAACGACTCCAATTAGGAACGAACTGCCGTTGAACTTGAATTGTCCAATTTGGAACACCTATTGATTTCGGATCGAGCCCAAAACTTGGGCAATATCATAATATGGTGGGAGGAGTCATTTGGTGAGTTTTGAGTGAAATCCAATTGCTAGAAGTACGGAATACACCAACCACTCCAATTAGGAACGAACTTCCGTTGAACTTGAATTGTCCAATTTGGAACACCTATTGATTTCGGATCTAGCCCAAAACTTGGGCAACATCATAATATGGTGGGAGGAGTCATTTGGTGAGTTTTGGGTGAAATCCAATCGCTAGAAGTATGGAATACACCAACGACTCCAATTAGGAACGAACTGCCGTTGAACTTGAATTGTCCAATTTGGAACACCTATTGATTTATCTTAGCCCAAAACTTGGGCAATATCATAATATGGTGGGAGGAGTCATTTGGTGAGTTTTGAGTGAAATCCAATTGCTAGAAGTACGGAATACACCAACCACTCCAATTAGGAACGAACTGCCGTTGAACTTGAATTGTCCAATTTGGAACACCTATTGATTTCGGATCTAGCCCAAAACTTGGGCAACATCGTAATATGGTGGGAGGAGTCATTTGGTGAGTTTTGGGTGAAATCCAATCGCTAGAAGTGTGGAATACACCAACCACTCCAATTAGGAACGAACTGCCGTTGAACTTGAATTGTCCAATTTCTCACACCTATTGATTTCGGTTCGAGCCCCAAACTTGGGCAACATCATAATATGGTGGGAGGAGTCATTTGGTGAGTTTTGAGTGAAATCCAATCGCTAGAAGTATGGAATACCACTCCAATTAGGAACGAACTGCCGTTGAACTTGAATTGTCCAATTTGGAACACCTATTGATTTCGGATCGAGCCCCAAACTTGGGCGACATCATAATATGGTGGGAGGAGTCATTTGGTGAGTTTTGAGTGAAATCCAATCGCTAGAAGTATGGAATACCACTCCAATTAGGAACGAACTGCCGTTGAACTTGAATTGTCCAATTTGGAACACCTATTGATTTCGGATCGAGCCCAAAACTTGGGCAACATTATAATATGGTGGGAGGAGTCATTTGGGGAGTTTTGATTGAACACTACAACACAAAAACCCTTCTATGACGTCTGATTTGCGTCATGGAAGGCATTTAATGACGCGGATCAGGCGTCGTAACCTGCGTCGTCGAAAGGGGGGGTCATGGAAACTTTTTTCAAAACACGACGTCTGTTCCGCGTCATGGAATGGGGTTTCAATGACGCGGATCGTGTGTCGTCCTACTCTTTCTATGACGCGTCCTCGATGTCATGGATGAAGTTTTGATGACGTCAATTAAGCGTCATTAAGAATATGACGTTCTATTTGACGCCTTCTTTTAGGACTTTACATGACGCGGACTAGTCGTCATGGAACTTAACGACGCTGATGAGACGTCATTGAAATATTTTTCATGACACAGTTCAGACGTCATTGAAATTCTTTATTTATAAAAAAAAAATTAAAATTCTAATATTTATATATATCCCATCATTATAATTATTAAAAAATAAATTAATATATAGAAAAAAAAATGAAGACACAAAGGCAAAGTACTCTAAATTATATTTCTATTACTCAAAATGATGCTAGTACATTAATATTGTCTTGAACTAATCCCACAAAGTCAATCCTATGAAGTTTGAGAAGATTTGATACTTGGACTGTCCAAAACAAAGTATGCTCCATGATCGTATGAGAGGATGTGATGCTTCATGTCCAAAAGAGAGTGTAAAAGGTACTAAAATAATTACAACCACACCTGCATTAAAACAGAAGATTAGAAAATGAGAATGAAGGTCTAGAAATTACAAGCAAGCATGAATGAAAATGATACAGGTCTGTAAATTCTTGGTCAAAATTGGAAATTTCATTTGTGGAAATTTCATTTGATAGAAATGTCTTGCTAAACCAAATGCCAAATAAAACAAGAGGAACAATAGAATCCAACAAAACAAATTTTAAGGACCAAAAATTCCTGAATGAAGTTAACTTACCAAAAAACCAGAAAAAAAGAAAGATAAGAAATAGGTGCAAGTACGGGGAGGGATGGTAAGAGAAACTAATATCATATATGGCATTATATCCAAAACCCAAAAACCAGTTAGTTTTGTTCAATTCTTTTGGGCTGGAACCTATCACCTCTCAAAGACGATCAATTGCATAGAAGGTTAATTGGGGTTACAATCTTGACAGAGGAAATCCTAAGCTCTGTGGCCATGCCCCTAACATTTGCAGTGGTGTTGCTAACTAAACATTCAGTTTAATTCAAAAGAATGTAAAACTTTCCAGATCATAACAAGACATATAGAACCTCATCATATCAAAAATTCATTCAATTCGAAGTTCAGGAATCATGTCAAAAACTGAATTCAAAACAGACTAAGTTACAGACTTTTCTGTTTTTCTGCAGCATAACACTAACTTGGAAAAGTTACCATAAATTCAATTTAACTCTGATTTACATGAAACAAGTTTTCAAATGTTCATTGAGATGTCTATTTTCATATAACAAAGGTAAGTGTTTCAAAACTGAAACTGCAGCCCCTGTTTTTGACAGATTTTGTAGTCATACTTTAATTACCAAACTTTAGGTATCAAACTTCAGCCAAATTACATGATATCAGAGGGCTTTTAATCCTGGATATGTATAGTTTAAAACCAAGTACTTATATCTCAAAACTAACCCACAACCTGTGCAAAACTAACAGTCAATGTGGGTAAAACAATCACACTTTCTAAAAATCTGAAACTGAACAACTTCTGCACCTATTTGTTTTTTTAACAAAACAAAACCCCAAAACACTTTTGAACAATCTTAAAAACAAGTATATATTTCAGTTATGACTGCTACTCAATTACCAACAAGAATCGAAGTTTGAAAAACCAAAACCCGAAACTGAAAGTTGATCAATACACCCAAACTTAATAAATCCAATTCATACTCTTCTTCCATTTAGTTTCGTGGGTTCTGTGGAGCAATCAATCAACTACACAATTTAAATAATCAACCCAACAAGACAACAACATCCAAAAACAAGAAATTAAAATATGAGAAAACAAACTTACAAAGGGTTCAAGAAGAAATTCAAAATTCCTTAGCTCTCTCAACGAATTGCCCAAGCTGACAATGGCTTTATGAAGCTCTCTCAAATGTCCCCAGAAGAAATTAAAGGCTCGAAAAGACACCTCTTCAACAGCTCAAATGTCCCGAAAATTCATTACAAAAATGATAATATAAAAAAGAATTAGGGGCAAACTAAAATATAAATGAGAAAAATGCAAAGAAGAGAAGAAGAAGAAAAAATTCGTACCTTGAGCATTGAATTACCACAACTTCAATTAGAATCTCCACCTTCAAAACTCAATATCACACATCCCCAGCAAAATAAGCCACCGTTGGAGATACACGAGAAGAAAAGATGAGGAGAAGATCAGGGGGTGCTGGAGAATGAGTGAAGAGTGAACAGAAAAAGAAAAGAAAGGGAAGGGAGAGATGAGAGAGAATGAAGAGAAGATTTGGAGTTGGGGACAGAGAGAGAGAGATCCTTAGGTATGAGAATGAGGAGAATATTTTAGAAAGACAGAGAGAGAGAGCGCGCCTTCTGGAAGGGAATAGCGGGCAAACTAAAATTTCACCCAAAAAAAGAGCGCAACGTGAAAAAAAATTGGGGCCTCAAAACCAAATTTCATGACGCAGAATCTACGTCGTAAAATTACATTCTATGATGCGTATACTGCGTCCTCAAAACCAATTCCATGACGCATATACTGCGTCGTCAAATCGTTAAAGCTTTTATGGCGCTCAAGACGCGTCATCTTAAGGTTATTAAAAATATTTTTATAATATGTGAAAAAATAGCGGGCAAAATTAAAGAGGTAAAAAATAATTGCGTGGAACGAAAAAAAAAAGGTGGGAAATTTTCATAGATCTATGACGCATAGGAAACGTCATTGAAAAACACTTCCATGATGCAGCTAGCCAGCCATGGATACTTGATTCCATGACGCAACCCAAACGTCATAGACATTTATGACGCGCAATATGCGTCATTGATTTAACAAACGTTTCATGACGCAGATCCAACGTCATGTAAAGTCAAAAAAATCTATGACGCGTTGAATGCATATTCAATGGCGTGCATATCCGGATGTCATTGAAAGGATATCACAAACCAGCTTCAATGACGCATTTTAAAAGCACGTCATAGATAATTACAATTAATGACGTGTATTCTTGACACGTCATTAAAACCATGTCATCAAAAAGCCTTTTTGTTGTAGTGGAAATCCAATCGCTAGAAGTATGGAATGCACCAACCACTCCAATTAGGAACGAACTGCCGTTGAACTTGAATTATCCAATTTCTCATACCTATTGATTTCGGTTCGAGCCCAAAACTTGGGCAACATCATAATATGGTGGGAGGAGTCATTTGGTGAGTTTTGGGTGAAATCCAATCGCTAGACGTATGGAATACAACAACCACTCCAATTAGGAACGAACTGCCGTTGAACTTGAATTGTCCAATTTCTCACACCTATTGATTTCGGATTGAGCCCAAAACTTGGGCAAAATCATAATATGGTGGGAGGAGTCATTTGGTTAGTTTTGAGTGAAATCCAATAGCTAGAAGTATGGAATACACCAACCACTCCAATTAGGAACGAACTGCCGTTGAACTTGAATTGTCCAATTTCTCACACCTATTGATTTCGGATCGAGCCCAAAACTTGGGGAACATCATAATATGGTGGGAGGAGTCATTTGGTTAGTTTTGAGTGAAATCCCATCGCTAGAAGTATGGAATACACCAACTACTCCAATTAGGAACGAAATGCCGTTGAACTTGAATTATCCAATTTGGAACACCTATTGATTTCGGCTCGAACCCAAAACTTGGGCAACATCATAATATGGTGGGAGGAGTCATTTGGTGAGTTTGGAGTGAAATCCAATCGCTAGAAGTGTGGAATACACCAACCACTCCAATTAGGAACGAACTGCTGTTGAACTTGAATTGTCCAATTTCTCACACCTATTGATTTCGGATCGAGCCCAAAACTTGTGCAACATCATAATATGGTGGGAGGAGTCATTTGGTGAATTTTGAGTGAAATCGAATCGCTAGAAGTATGGAATACACCAAGGACTCAAATTAGGAACGAACTGCCGTTGAACTTGAATTGTCCAATTTGGAACACCTATTGATTTCGGATCGAGCCCAAAACATGGGCAACATCATAATATGGTGGGAGGAGTCATTTGGTGAGTTTTGAGTGAAATCCAATTGCTAGAAGTATGGAATACACCAACCACACCAATTAGGAACGAACTGCCGTTGAACTTGAATTGTCCAATTTCTCACACCTATTGATTTCAGATCGAGCCCAAAACTTGGGCAACATCATAATATGGTGGGAGGAGTCATTTGGTTAGTTTTGAGTGAAATCCAATCGCTAGAAGTATGGAATACACCAACCACTCCAATTTGGAACGAACTGCCGTTCAACTTGAATTGTCCAATTTCTCACACCTAGTGATTTCGGATCGAGCCCCAAACTTGGGCAACATCATAATGTGGTGGGAGGAGTCATTTGGTGAGTTTTGAGTGAAATCCAATCGCTAGAAGTATGGAATACACCAACCGCTCCAATTAGGAACGAACTGTCGTTGAACTTGAATTGTCCAATTTCTCACACCTATTGATTTCGAATCGAGCCGCAAACTTGGGCAACATCATAATATGGTGGGAGGAGTCATTTGGTGAGTTTTGGGTGAAATCCAATCGCTAGAAGTGTGGAATACACCAACCACTCTAATTAGGAACGAACTGCCGTTGAACTTGAATTGCCCAATTTCTCACACCTATTGATTTTGGATCGAACCCAAAACTTGGGCAACATCATAATATGGTGGGAGGAGTCATTTGGTGAATTTTGAGTGAAATCCAATCGCTAGAAGTATGGAATACACCAACGACTCCAATTAGGAACGAACTGCCGTTGAACTTGAATTGTCCAATTTGGAACACCTATTTATTTCGGATCGAGCCCAAAACATGGGTAACATCATAATATGGTGGGAGGAGTCATTTGGTGAGTTTTGAGTGAAATCCAATTGCAAGAAGTATGGAATACACCAACCACTCCAATTAGGAACGAACTGCCGTTGAACTTGAATTGTCCAATTTCTCACACCTATTGATTTCAGATCGAGCCCAAAACTTGGGCAACATCATAATATGGTGGGAGGAGTCATTTGGTTAGTTTTGAGTGAAATCCAATTTTAAGAAGTATGGAATACACCAACCACTCCAGTTAGGAACGAACTGCCGTTGAACTTGAATTGTCCAATTTCTCACACCTATTGATTTCGGATCGAGCCCCAAACTTGGGCAACATCATAATATGGTGGGAGGAGTTATTTGGTGAGTTTTGAGTGAAATCCAATCGCTAGAAATATGGAATACACCAACCACTCCAATTAGGAGCGAACTGTCGTTGAACTTGAATTGTCCAATTTCTCACACCTATTGATTTCGGATCGAGCCGCAAACTTGGGCAACATCATAATATGGTGGGAGGAGTCATTTGGTGAGTTTTGGGGGAAATCCAATCGCTAGAAGTGTGGAATACACCAACCACTCCAATTAGGAACGAACTGCCGTTGAACTTGAATTGTCCAATTTCTCACACCTACTGATTTCAGATCGAGCCCAAAACTTGGGCAACATCATGATATGGTGGGAGGAGTCATTTGGTTAGTTTTGAGTGAAATCCAATCGCTAGAAGTTTGGAATACACCAACCACTCCAATTAGGAACGAACTGCCGTTGAGCTTGAATTGTCCAATTTCTCACACCTATTGATTTCGGATCGAGCCGCAAACTTGAGCAACATCATAATATGGTGGGAGGAGTCATTTGGTGAGTTTTGAGTGAAATCAAATCGCTAGAAGTATGGAATACACCAACCACTCCAATTAGGAACGAACTGTCGTTGAACTTGAATTGTCCAATTTCTCACACCTATTGATTTCGGATCGAGCCGCAAACTTGGGCAACATCATAATATGGTGGGAGGACTCATTTGGTGAGTTTTGGGTGAAATCCAATTGCTAGAAGTGTGGAATACACCAACCACTCCAATTAGGAACGAACTGCCGTTGAACTTGAATTGTCCAATTTCTCACACCTATTGATTTCGGATGGAGCCCAAAATTTGGGCAACATCATAATATGGTGGGAGGAGTCATTTGGTGAATTTTGAGTGAAATCCAATCGCTAGAAGTATGGAATACACCAACGACTCCAATTAGGAACGAACTGCCGTTGAACTTGAATTGTACAATTTGGAACACCTATTGATTTCGGATCGAGCCCAAAACTTGGGCAATATGGTGGGAGGAGTCATTTGGTGAGTTTTGAGTGAAATCCAATTGCTAGAAGTACGGAATACACCAACCACTCCAATTAGGAACGAACTGCCGTTGAACTTGAATTGTCCAATTTGGAACACCTATTGATTTCGGATCTAGCCCAAAACTTGGGCAACATCATAATATTGTGGGAGGAGTCATTTGGTGAGTTTTGGGTGAAATCCAATCGCTAGAAGTGTGGAATACACCAACCACTCCAATTTGGAACGAACTGCCGTTGAACTTGAATTGTCCAATTTCTCACAACTATTGATTTCGGATTAAGCCCAAAACTTGGGCAACATCATAATACAGTGGGAGGAGTCATTTGGTTAGTTTTGAGTGAAATCCAGTCGCTCGAAGTATGGAATACACCAACCACTCCAATTAGGAATGAACTGCCGTTGAACTTGAATTGTCCAATTTCTCACACCTATTGATTTCGGATCGAGCCCCAAACTTGGGAAACATCATAATATGGTGGGAGGAGTCATTTGGTGAGTTTTGAGTGAAATCCAATCTCTAGAAGTATGGAATAGACCAACCACTCCAATTAGGAACGAACTCTCGTTGAACTTGAATTGTCCAATTTCTCACACCTATTGATTTCGGATCGAGCCGCAAACTTGGGCAACATCATAATATGGTGGGAGGAGTCATTTGGTGAGTTTTGGGTGAAATCCAATCGCTAGAAGTGTGGAATACACCAACCACTCCAATTTGGAACGAACTGCCGTTGAACTTGAATTGTCCAATTTGAAACACATATTGATTTCGGATCGAGCCCAAAACTTGGGCAACATCATAATATGGTGGGGGGAGTCATTTGGTGAGTTTTGAGTGAAATCCAATCCTTAGAAGTATGGAATACACCAACCACTCCAATTAGGAACGAGCTGCCGTTGAACTTGAATTGACCAATTTCTCACACCTATTGATTTCGGGTCGACCCCAAACTTGGGCAACATCATAATATGGTGGGAGGAGTCATTTGGTGAGTTTTTAGTGAAATCCAATCGCTAGAAGTATGGAATACACCAACCACTCCAATTAGGAAAGATCTGCCGTTGAACTCGAATTGTCCAATTTCTCACACCTATTGATTTCGGATTGAGCCCAAAACTTGGGCAACATCATTACATGGTGGGAGGAGTCATTTGGTGTGTTTTGAGTGAAATCCAATCGCTAGAAGTATGGAATACACCAACCACTCCAATTTGGAACGAACTGCCGTTGAACTTGAATTGTCCAATTTCTCACACCTATTGATTTCGGATCGAGCCCCAAACTTGGGCAACATCATAATATGGTGGGAGGAGTCATTTGGTGAGTTCTGAGTGAAATCCAATTGCTAGAAGTCTGGAATACACCAACCACTCCAATTAAAAACGAACTGCCGTTGAACTTGAATTGTCCAATTTGGAACACCTATTGATTTCGGATCGAGCCCAAAACTTGGGCAACATCTTAATATGGTGGGAGGCGTCATTTGGTGAGTTTTGAGTGAAATCCAATCGCTAGAAGTATGGAATACATCAACCAATCCAATAAGGAACGAACTGCCGTTGAACTTGAATTGTCCAATTTGGAACACCTATTGATTTCGGATCGAGCCCAAAACTTGGGCAACATCATAATATGGTGGGAGGAGTCATTTGGTGAGTTTTGAGTGAAATCCAATCGCTATAAGTATGGAATACACCAACCACTCCAATTAAAAACGAACTGCCGTTGAACTTGAATTGTCCAATTTCTCACACCTATTGATTTCGGATCGAGGCCAAAACTTGGGCAACATCATAACATGGCGGGAGGAGTCATTTGGTGAGTTTTGAGTGAAATCCAATCGCTACAAGTATGGAATACACCAACCACTCCAATTAGGAATGAACTGCCGTTGAACTTGAATTGTCAAATTTCTCACACCTATTGATTTCGGATCGAGCCCAAAACTTGGGCAACATCGTAATATGGTGGGAGGAGTGATTTAGTGAGTTTTGAGTGAAATCCAATCGCCACCAACCACTGCAAATAGGAACGAACTGCTGTCGAACTTGAATTGTCCAATTTCTCACACCTATTGATTTCGGATCGAGCCCCAAACTTGGACAACATCATAATATGGTGGGAGGAGTCATTTGGTGAGTTTTGAGTGAAATCCAATCGCTAGAAGTATGGAATCCACCAACCACTCCAATTAGGAATGAACTGCCGTTGAACTTCAATTGTCCAATTTCTCACACCTATTGATTTCGGATCGAGCCCAAAACTTGGGCAACATCATAATATGGTGGTTGGAGTCATTTGGTGAGTTTTGAGTGAAATCCAATCGCTAGAAGTATGGAATACACCAACCACTCCAATTAGGAACGAACTGCCGTTGAACTTGAATTGTCCAATTTGGAACACCTATTGATTTCGGATGGAGCCCAAAACTTGGGCAACATCTTAATATGGTGGGAGGCGTCATTTGGTGAGTTTTGAGTGAAATCCAATCGCTAGAAGTATGGAATACATCAACCAATCCAATAAGGAACGAACTGCCGTTGAACTTGAATTGTCCAATTTGGAACACCTATTGATTTCGGATCGAGCCCAAAACTTGGGCAACATCATAATATGGTGGGAGGAGTCATTTGGTGAGTTTTGAGTGAAATCCAATCGCTATAAGTATGGAATACACCAACCACTCCAATTAAAAACGAACTGCCGTTGAACTTGAATTGTCCAATTTCTCACACCTATTGATTTCGGATCGAGGCCAAAACTTGGGCAACATCATAACATGGCGGGAGGAGTCATTTGGTGAGTTTTGAGTGAAATCCAATCGCTACAAGTATGGAATACACCAACCACTCCAATTAGGAATGAACTGCCGTTGAACTTGAATTGTCAAATTTCTCACACCTATTGATTTCGGATCGAGCCCAAAACTTGGGCAACATCGTAATATGGTGGGAGGAGTGATTTAGTGAGTTTTGAGTGAAATCCAATCGCCACCAACCACTGCAAATAGGAACGAACTGCTGTCGAACTTGAATTGTCCAATTTCTCACACCTATTGATTTCGGATCGAGCCCCAAACTTGGACAACATCATAATATGGTGGGAGGAGTCATTTGGTGAGTTTTGAGTGAAATCCAATCGCTAGAAGTATGGAATCCACCAACCACTCCAATTAGGAATGAACTGCCGTTGAACTTCAATTGTCCAATTTCTCACACCTATTGATTTCGGATCGAGCCCAAAACTTGGGCAACATCATAATATGGTGGTTGGAGTCATTTGGTGAGTTTTGAGTGAAATCCAATCGCTAGAAGTATGGAATACACCAACCACTCCAATTAGGAACGAACTGCCGTTGAACTTGAATTGTCCAATTTGGAACACCTATTGATTTCGGATCGAGCCCAAAACTTGGGCAACATCTTAATATGGTGGGAGGAGTCATTTGGTGAGTTTTGAGTGAAATCCAATCGCTAGAAGTATGTAATACACCAACCAATCCAATTAGGAACGAACTTCCGTTGAACTTGAATTGTCCAATTTGTCACACCTATTGATTTCGGATCGAGCCCAAAACTTGGGAAACATCATAATATGGTGGGAGGGGTCATTTGGTGAGTTTTGAGTGAAAGCCAATCGCTAGAAGTATGGAATACATCAACCACTCCAATTAGGAACGAACTTCCGTTGAACTTGAATTGTCCAATTTGTCACACCTATTGATTTCGGATCGAGCCCAAAACTTGGGCAACATCATAATATGGTGGGAGTAGTCATTTGGTGAGTTTTGAGTGAAATCCAATCGCTAGAAGTATGGAATACACCAACCACTCCAATTAGGAACGAACTGCCGTTGAACTTGAATTGTCCAATTTGGAACACCTATTGATTTCGGATCGAGCCCAAAACTTGGGCAACAACATAATATGGTGCGAGGAGTCATTTGGTTAGTTTTGAGTGAAATCCAATCGCTAGAAGTATGGAATACACCAACCACTCCAATTAGGAACGAACTGCCGTAGAACTTGAATTGTCCATTTTGGAACACCTATTGATTTCGGATCGAGCCCAAAACTTGGGCAACATCATAATACGGTGGGAGGAGTCGTTTAGTGAGTTTTGAGTGAAATCCAATCGCTAGAAGTACGGAATACACCAACCATTCCAACTAGGAACGAACTGCCGTTGAACTTGAATTGTCCAATTTCTAACACCTATTGATTTCGGATCGAACCCCAAACTTGTGCAACATCATAATATGGTGGGAGGAGTCATTTGGTGAGTTTTGAGTGAAATCCAATCGCTAGAAGTATGGAATACACCAACCACTCCAATCAGGAACGAACTGCCGTTGAACTTGAATTGTCCAATTTCTAACACCTATTGATTTCGGATCGAACCCCAAACTTGTGCAACATGATAATACGGTGGGAGGAGTCATTTGGTTAGTTTTGAGTGAAATCCAATCGCTAGAAGTGTGGAATACAACAACCACTCCAATTAGGAACGAACTGCCGTTGAACTTGAATTGTCCAATTTCTCACACCTATTGATTTTGGATCGAGCCCAAAACTTGGGCAACATCATAATATGGTGGGAGTAGTCATTTGGTTAGTTTTGAGTGAAATCCAATCGCTAGAAGTATGGAATACACCAACCACTCCAATTTGGAACGAACTGCCGTTGAACTTGAATTGTCCAATTTCCCACACCTATTGATTTCGGATTGAGCCCAAAACTTGGGCAACATCATAATATGGTGGTTTGAGTCATTTGGTGAGTTTTGAGTGAAATCCAATCGCTAGAAGTATGGGATACACCAACCACTCCAATTAGGAACGAACTGCCGTTGAACTTGAATTGTCCAATTTGGAACACCTATTGATTTCGGATCGAGCCCAAAACTTGGGCAACATCTTAATATGGTGGGAGGAGTCATTTGGTTAGTTTTGAGTGAAATCCAATCGCTAGAAGTGTGGAATACACCAACCACTCCAATTAGGAACGAACTGCCGTTGAACTTGAATTGTCCAATTTGGAACACCTATTGATTTTGGATCGAGCCCCAAACTTGGGCAACATCGTAATACGGTGGGAGGAGTCATTTGCTGAGTTTTGAGTGAAATCCAATCGCTAGAAGTGTGGAATACACCAACCACTCCAGTTAGGATCGAACTGCCGTTGAACTTGAATTGTCCAATTTCTCACACCTATTGATTTCGGATCGAGCCCAAAACTTGGGCAACTTCATAACATGGTGGGAGGAGTCATTTGGTGAGTTTTGATTGAAATCCAATCGCTAGAAGTATGGAATACACCAACCACTCCAATTAGGAACGAACTGCCGTTGAACTTGAGTTGTCCTATTTCTCACACCTATTGATTTCGGATCGAGCCCCAAACTTGGGCAACATCATAATATGGTGGGAGGAGTCATTTGGTGAATTTTGAGTGAAATCCAATCGCTAGAAGTATGGAATACACCAACCACTCCCATTAGGAACGAACTGCCGTTGAACTTGAATTGTCCAATTTCTCACACCTATTGATTTCGGATCGAGCCCAAAACTTGGGCAACTTCATAACATGGTGGGAGGAGTCATTTGGTGAGTTTTGAGTGAAATCCAATTTTCAAATTTCATTCATTTGTGTTTTCAATTTTCATTCATTTGTCACTAATTTTTTTTTTTTAATGTCATACAATCAATGCTATGGAGCTGCCATTGAGGTTTTCATATCAGAATTTTGCACTTCACAAAGCTTTGGCTCCTAGAATTCTGGTGGCTAAAGTACCATGCTCAAATTCTCGAAGGAGAATAGTGGAGACTACCCTAGTGAGCTATATTGAGCCCAATTGCTTTCTTGAGAGGGTTTAAAGTGTTTCTACTTCTCATCCCAATTTATTTTCTTCATTTCACTCTAAATGATCTCATTATTCCATTTTGATTGAATACTAAGGATGATTCTCTTTTGCAGATATCATGTGCTTGCTCTCATTCATGAATGAACTCATTGAAGTGATGCTAGGCTATGTGTGCATAACCATTCGATGTGCTTTCTTTTCACCCTACCTATATGTGTGTTCCATCAACCCTCTTGAAGCCAAACACTTAAAGCCTTTTCTTCTATCACCCTCATCATTTCCCTACCTTTGTATCTCAATCTGAGATACTTCACCTATTGTAGCCATACCCTATAGCTTAGAAATATACCAAGGTGTGCCAAGATAAAGTTTGAAGCAAGGAAGTTGCTGCCATGTGCCTAAATGAAAGATGGTGTGATTCTGTGCAATGAAGTTAATGAAGATGCAAATCAAATCAACGAAGATGAAAGTGTTTCGATTTGATCTAAGTGTAAAAAAAAATATAAATAAATAAATAAATAAAGTCTATGCCAGGTGGTACCATGAAGTTTGCAGCCATGCCATTATAAGTCAATGCTACCTTGCAGATCAATGAAGAATGCAACCTTGGTATGTTCTTAAGTTACCTGTTTTTTCTTCCAATTCTTCCATTTCCCCTAACCTTACCTTTCATTACAAACCTTGTGAAAGACCTAGCTGATCTTTGAGGATGTATTCATGGGTGCTGGTAGGTATGTGTGTATCTCTATTCTTAGTATTTGATTCCCTTCATGAGATCTAACCAAATATTGTGCTTCTATTTCATATACTCACTTTAGCTTGTTTGAGAGAATAAAACCATTGGTTCTGAGTGATTGAGTGTTATCTGTGAGAATTAGAGTCGAAGCATGTTCTTTATTCAAGGTTTGAGTGTGCTTGCTTTGAAACCGTGTGCCTTTGAGCTATAGCTTCCACATTACACACTGATTGATCACCTATCTTGGCAACTCTACGGTGTTGGAGGTATGACTAAAGTTTTCTTTCGTTCTCATTAGTTGATTTCAAGTTTTACTAACCACTTTGTTTTGTAGAGTTAGTAATGCGTTTGTGGGTATCGTTTCTGTTAAACCCTCAGGAGACACAACTCCTCCTACTAGGGATGCCTAGAGGTTTAAAGGCTTGTTGCATACGCTCAATGCAATCGAGTTACCTACGAAAGTGGTTTAGTTAACTTTTTGTTTTTAACTTTGTTTTGTGTTGTTTTGCTCGAGGACTAGCAAAATCTAGGTTTGGGGGTATTTGATCGGTTCATAATTGTATATCATTTTGTACCCTTCTAGCTTATGATTTGGCTATGTGTTTGAGTTAAACTTGTGCTTTTAATCCTTTTTGTGTTTATCTTTCAGTTAATTGACATTTAGGTAACAATGATGACTTTGGATAGGAAATGATGCAATCCATGCATGTTAAGGCTTGATTTGGGTGAATGGAAGAAGGGCTTAAAGACAAACACATTTTGGCTACAACTCCTTTCCAGCCCAATTTCGTAGGTCAGCTTCTTGGCCTTGGATCAGCATGCTATGGGGCTTGGATGAGGTGAAGATCTTCATGAAACTTGTTCCAATGGGTGTCTAGTACAACATATCCAAATTTCAGCCCAATTGGACATTTGTGGAGTGCTCAGCCCGCCCAACACTCAACCCTGCTCAGGAGGATTTGCAGCTGCCAGCTTTGTCATGTGCCTCCATGTGCCTCACCCATGCTGCAACTGACTTTGGATCCAACATAATGAGTGAAGTGGGGAGGCATTCCAGCTATGAAATTCTAAAGGATCAAGTTGGTACATGCTGGAGTTATTATAGAGAAAGCATGTGCATGCATGTAAAGCATAAATGAAATGAAGTCAATTCCAGTCTCTGTTCGGCAGCCATATTGCAAGGCCCAAAACGCATACTTCTACTGCTCCGATGGGAATACTTTCTTCATAGAAGTTGTTCCAATGGGTGTCTACTACAACATATCCAGATTTGAGCCCTATTGGATAAGTTGTGAAACCTCTGGCCTTCCTACACCAAGTCTGGTTCAGAAGACTCGTTTTTGTTCAACAACCAAAAGAAGACCACATGGGTTGGCAGCAAAAGGCAGCCACAATTGATCACCTTTGATCCCATGTGAAGAAAGCTTGAGGTGCAGCAAAAGAAGTATGGGATGGGATTGATTCCAACCACACTAACATAGACAAGATGAAGTGGGAGTTATGGGTTGTATTAAATGAGGAATGGTGGTGTTGGATTTCATCATGATGTTCCTCCCTCTTAGCCCTATAAATAGAGGAGTCTTCAAGCTACAAAATTCACTTCAGCCATCCTCCACACTTCCATCATCCAGAAATCATCCTCATACATTCCCACAACCCCAAACACTCAAGCAATCAACCCAATACTCTAAACTGCCCCAAAATCACCAAAACAGCTCCAGAAAACCTCCCTTCCATTTCCCTACGAATTTCCTCTTTCTCAGCCATCACCACTCACTCAAGCTCATCTCAAATCACCTCCATATCCTTCATACATCCTTCTAGACGTGGAGAAGCTCTTGGAGAAGCATTGGACACTACAAGAACTTCATAAAAGGGTTTTTCTACTCTTATGGCATTCATTATGTTTTCCCATTTCTATTTTAGTTTCTTTTCCATTATGAGTAGCTAAATCCATAACTAGGGCTTCGATGTAACCTAACATGAATATTCTGGGTTTATAAGTTTGGAGTTTCAAGTTTGATTCATGATTCATGTTCTTATTCATTATGCTTATAAGTTAACATGCTTGTTTGAATGATTGATCACCATTAGAACTTGTTTGTTAACTATCTTGGTTTGAATTAAGAGTAGACACCATGCTTTAATTCGAATTGAACTATGAATAGGAAGAGTATGTATGGACATTCGACAACAGGGATTAGATACATGCTTGGTTGTTTAAATTGTTCTTCTATGCTTAATGGGTTCCTAATGCTTAATTTTAGGTTAGACAACAAATGATCAAATTAGGGAATTAGGAACACAAGGTTAGGACCAAACACCATGGCCTAATCATACTTTAGCTAGAATCAATCTTTGAATCTGAATTAAACTTGTTACTTGACTCCATATAACCCAGAATTGAATTGTTATGGTGATTCGAATGCCCTAGTCTCCAAATCTGTTTTCCAACTCTTAAAACCACTCTTTGTTACACTTGTTTATTTGCTTTCATTTGCAATTTCAGTTTGCTCACTTCCTTTCACAATCACAATCACTCTCACTTTAATTTCTGTTTTAGACTTAACTTCCTAACTTCTTGAATTCGGTAATCTACGTACATAACTAATTTGAACTTCTCAGTCTTCGTGGGTACGACCTCGTACTTGTCTTGCTATATTACTAATTGCCCCGTACAATTGCGAGTTAACATAATAATTAACAACAAATTTTGGCGCCGTTGCCGGGGACTGAACGAAAGTTCTTCCCTGGTTATGTGCCCAAGGTTACCGTATTCTTTTTAGTGTTTCTAATTAATCTAATTTTCTGTTTCAGGTAGTTTATGTCTAAAAGACCGTTCCTTGAACAAGTGAGGTCTTCGTTCCAACGCTCCAGATCTTTGAACGCAGGACCATCGTTGCAACCCAACCGGGTGATCTCTGAAGTTCATAATCGTCTAGAAAGAGAGTTGTCAACTGCAAAAGAGCAAGCTCTTGCCACATTTACAAGTATTGCTCTCCACACTGAACTTCCTGGTTCTTCACCTTCAAATTCGGAAGCAAGTTCAGACCAAGAAGAAGAAGAAGAGATGGCTGCCAATGAGTTCATGGGAGAACTTGATATCCCAACAATTCCAGCATCTCCTTCAAGCATTTTGCTGCCCACTGTAGCTCGAAATTATGAGCTTAAATCTTCTCATCTTAATATGCTGCCTTTCTTTTATGGTTTACCTAATGAAGATCCATTAACTCATATAAAGGATATTTTTAATGTTGTGAGTTCTTTTCCCTTGACAGGTGTGACAGAAGATCAACTTCGAATGAGAGTGTTTCCATACACTTTGAAGGATAAGGCGAAATATTGGTTGAATTCTTTGAAGCCTGGTTCACTCACTACATGGGCTGCCATTCAAAAGAAGTTCTTGGAGAAATACTTCTCCACGCAAAAGACCGACATGCTTAGGGATAAGATCTTGTTATTTGCACAGCAAGATGATGAATCGTTTTGTGAAGCATGGGAGAGATTCAATGGGCTGCTCAACCAATGTCCTCATCATGGGATTCCATTGAAGCTTCAAATGCCGTTGAACTTGAATTGTCCAATTTGGAACACCTATTGATTTCGGATCAAGCCCAAAACTTGGGCAACATCATAATATGGTGGGAGGAGTCATTTGGTTAGTTTTGAGTGAAATCCAATCGCTAGAAGTATGGAATACACCAACCACTCCAATTTGAAACGAACTGCCGATGAACTTGAATTGTCCAATTTCTCACACCTATTGAGTTCGGATCGAGCCCCAAACTTGGGCAACATCATAATATGGTGGGTGGAGTCATTTGGTGAGTTTTGAGTGAAATCCAATCGCTGGAAGTATGGAATACACCAACCAGTCCAATTAGGAACGAACTGCCGTTGAACTTGAATTGTCCAATTTCTAACACCTATTGATTTCGGATCGAACCCCAAACTTGTGCAACATCATAATATGGTGGGTGGAGTCATTTGGTGAGTTTGGAGTGAAATCCAATCGCTAGAAGTATGGAATACACCAACCACTCCAATTAGGAACGAACTGCCGTTGAACTTGAATTGTCCAATTTCTCACACCTATTGATTTCCGATCGAGCCCCAAACTTGGGCAACATCATAATATGGTGGGAGGAGTCATTTGGTGAGTTTTGAGTGAAATCTAATCGCTAGAAGTATGGAATACACCAACCACTCCAATTAGGAACGAACTGCCGTTGAACTTGAATTGTCCAATTTCTCACACCTATTGATTTCGGATCGAGGCCAAAACAAGGGCAACATCATAATATGGTGGGAGGAGTCATTTGGTGAGTTTTGAGTGAAATCCAATCGCTAGAAGTATGGAATACACCGACCACTCCAATTTGGAACGAACTGCCGTTGAACTGGAATTGTCCAATTTGGAACACCTATTAATTTCGGATCGAGCCAAAACTTGGGCAACATCGTAATTTGGTGGGAGGAGTCATTTGGTGAGTTTTGAATGAAATCCAATCGCTAGAAGTATGGAATACACCAACCACTCCAATTAGAAACGAACTGCCGTTGAACTTGAATTGTCCAATTTCTCACACCTATTGATTTCGGATCGGTCCCCAAACTTGGGCAACATCATAATATGGTGGGAGTAGTCATTTGGTGAGTTTTGAGTGAAATCCAATCGCTAGAAGTATGGAATACACCAACCACTCCAATTAGGAACGAACTGCCGTGGAACTCGAATTGTCCAATTTCGAACACCTATTGATTTCGGATCAAGCCCAAAACTTGGGCAACATCATAATATGGTGGGAGGAGTCATTTGGTGAGTTTTGAGTGAAATCCAATCCCTAGAAGTATGAAAGACACCAACCACTCGAATTAGGAAAGAACTGCCGTTGAACTTGAATTGTCCAATTTCTCACACCTATTGATTTCGGATCGAGCCCCAAACTTGGGCAACATCATAATATGGTGGGAAGAGTCATTTGGTGAGTTTTGAGTGAAATCCATTCGCTAGAAGTATGGAATACACCAACCGCTCGAATTAGGAACGAACTGCCGTTGAACTTGAATTGTCCAATTTCTCACACCTATTGATTTCGGATCGATCCGCAAACTTGGGCAACATCATAATATGGTGGGAGGAGTCATTTGGTGAGTTTTGAGTGAAATCCAATCGCTAGAAGTATGGAATACGCCAACCACTCCAATTAGGAACGAACTGCCGTGGAACTTGAATTGTCCAATTTCGAACACCTATTGATTTCGGATCAACCCCAAAACTTGGGTAACATCATAATATGGTGGGAGGAGTCATTTGGTGAGTTTTGAGTGAAATCCAATTCCTAGAAGTATGAAAGACACCAACCACTCGAATTAGGAAAGAACTGCCGTTGAACTTGAATTGTCCAATTTCTCACACCTATTGATTTCGGATCGAGCCCCAAACTTGGGCAACATCATAATATGGTGGGAAGAGTCATTTGGTGAGTTTTGAGTGAAATCCATTCGCTAGAAGTATGGAATACACCAACCACTCCAATTAGGAACGAACTGCCGTTGAACTTGAATTGTCCAATTTCTCACACCTATTGATTTCGGATCGAGCCCAAAACTTGGGCAACATCATAATTTGGTGTTAGGAGTCATTTGGTGAGTTTTGAGTGAAATCCAATCGCTAGAAGTATGGAATACACCAACCACTCCAATTAGGAACGAACTGCCGTTGAACTTGAATTGTCCAATTTCTCACACCTATTGATTTCGGATCGAGCCAAAAACTTGGGCAACATCATAATATGGTGTCAGGAGTCATTTAGTGAGTTTTGAGTGAAATCCAATCGCTAGAAGTATGGAATACACCAACCACACCAATTAGGAACCAACTGTCGTTGAACTTAAATTGTCCAATTTCTCACACCTATTGATTTCGGATCAAGCCCCAAACTTGGGCAACATCATAATATGGTGGGAAGACTCATTTGGTGAGTTTTGAGTGAAATCCATTCGCTAGAAGTATGGAATACACCAACAACTCCAATTAGGAACGAACTGCCGTTGAACTTGAATTGTCCAATTTCGAACACCTATTGATTTCGGATCAACCCCAAAACTTGGGCAACATCATAATATGGTGGGAGGAGTCGTTTGGTGAGTTTTGAGTGAAATCCAATCGCTAGAAGTATGGAATACACCAACCACTCCAATTAGGAACGAACTGCCGTTGAACTTGAATTGTCCAATTTCTCACACCTATTGATTTCGGATCAAGGCCAAAACATGGGCAACATCATAATATGGTGGGAGGAGTCATTTGGTGAGTTTTGAGTGAAACCCAATCGCTAGAAGTATGGAATACACCGACCACTCCAATTTGGAACGAACTGCCGTTGAACTGGAATTGTCCAATTTGGAACACCTATTAATTTCGGATCGAGCCAAAACTTGGGCAACATCGTAATTTGGTGGGAGGAGTCATTTGGTGAGTTTTGAATGAAATCCAATCGCTAGAATTATGGAATACACCAACCACTCCAATTAGAAACGAACTGCCGTTGAACTTGAATTGTCCAATTTCTCACACCTATTGATTTCGGATCGGTCCCCAAACTTGGGCAACATCATAATATGGTGGGAGTAGTCATTTGGTGAGTTTTGAGTGAAATCCAATCGCTAGAAGTATGGAATACACCAACCACTCCAATTAGGAACGAACTGCCGTGGAACTTGAATTGTCCAATTTCGAACACCTATTGATTTCGGATCAAGCCCAAAACTTGGGCAACATCATAATATGGTGGGAGGAGTCATTTGGTGAGTTTTGAGTGAAATCCAATCCCTAGAAGTTTGACAGACACCAACCACTCGAATTAGGAAAGAACTGCCGTTGAACTTGAATTGTCCAATTTCTCAAACCTATTGATTTCGGATCGAGCCCCAAACTTGGGCAACATCATAATATGGTGGGAAGAGTCATTTGGTGAGTTTTGAGTGAAATCCATTCGCTAGAAGTATGTAATACACCAACCACTCCAATTAGGAACGAACTGCCGTTGAACTTGAATTGTCCAATTTCTCACACCTATTGATTTCGGATCGAGCCCAAAACTTGGGCAACATCATAATTTGGTGTTAGGAGTCATTTGGTGAGTTTTGAGTGAAATCCAATCGCTAGAAGTATGGAATACACCAACCACTCCAATTAGGAACGAACTGCCGTTGAAGTTGAATTGTCCAATTTCTCACACCTATTGATTTCGGATCGAGCCACAAACTTCGGCAACATCATAATATGGTGTCAGGAGTCATTTAGTGAGTTTTGAGTGAAATCCAATCGCTAGAAGTATGGAATACACCAACCACACCAATTAGGAACCAACTGTCGTTGAACTTAAATTGTCCAATTTCTCACACCTATTGATTTCGGATCAAGCCCCAAACTTGGGCAACATCATAATATGGTGGGAAGACTCATTTGGTGAGTTTTGAGTGAAATCCATTCGCTAGAAGTATGGAATACACCAACAAATCCAATTAGGAACGAACTGCCGTTGAACTTGAATTGTCCAATTTCGAACACCTATTGATTTCGGATCAACCCCAAAACTTGGGCAACATCATAATATGGTGGGAGGAGTCATTTGGTGAGTTTTGAGTGAAATCCAATCGCTAGAAGTATGGAATACACCAACCACTCCAATTAGGAACGAACTGCCGTTGAACTTGAATTGTCCAATTTCTCACACCTATTGATTTCGGATCGAGCCAAAAACTTGGGCAACATCATAATATGGTGGGAGGAGTCAGTTGGTGAGTTTTGAGTGAAATCCAATCGCTAGAAGTATGGAATACACCAACCACTCCAATTTGGAACGATCTGCCGTTGAACTTGAATTGTCCAATTTCTCACACCTATTGATTTCGGATCGAGCCCAAAACTTCGGCAACATCATAATATGGTGGGAGGAGTCATTTGGTGAGTTTTGAGTGAAATCCAATCGCTAGAAGTATGGAAGACACCAACCACTCCAATTAGGAACGAACTGCCGTTGAACTTGAATTGCCCAATTTGGAACACCTATTGATTTCGTATCGAGCCCCAAACTTGGGCAACATCATAATTTGGTGGGAGGAGTCATTTGGTGAGTTTTGAGAGAAATCCAATCGCTAGAAGTGTGGAATACACCAACCACTCCAATTAGGAACGAACTGCCGTTGAACTTGAATTGTCCAATTTCTCCCACCTATTGATTTCGGATCGAGCCCCAAACTTGGGAAACATCATAATATAGTGGGAGGAGTCATTTGGTGAGTTTTGAGTAAAATCCAATCGCTAGAAGTGTGGAATACACCAACCACTCCAATTAGGAACAAACTGCCGTTGAACTTGAATTGTCCAATTTGGAACACCTATTGATTTCGGATCGAGCCCAAAACTTGGGCAACATCATAATATGGTGGGAGGAGTCATTTGGTGAGTTTCGAGAAAAATCCAATCGCTAGAAGTATGGAATACACCAACCACTCCAATTAGGAACGAACTGCCGTGGAACTTGAATTGTCCAATTTCGAACACCTATTGATTTCGGATCAAGCCCAAAACTTGGGCAACATCATAATATGGTGGGAGGAGTCATTTGGTGAGTTTTGAGTGAAATCCAATCCCTAGAAGTATGAAAGACACCAACCACTCGAATTAGGAAAGAACTGCCGTTGAACTTGAATTGTCCAATTTCTCACACCTATTGATTTCGGATCGAGCCCCAAACTTGGGCAACATCATAATATGGCGGGAAGAGTCATTTGGTGAGTTTTGAGTGAAATCCATTCACTAGAAGTATGGAATACACCAACCACTCCAATTAGGAACGAACTGCCGTTGAACTTGAATTGTCCAATTTCTCACACCTATTGATTTCGGATCGAGCCCAAAACTTGGGCAACATCATAATTTGGTGTTAGGAGTCATTTGGTGAGTTTTGAGTGAAATCCAATCGCTAGAAGTATGGAATACACCAACCACTCCAATTAGGAACGAACTGCCGTTGAACTTGAATTGTCCAATTTCTCACACCTATTGATTTCGGATCGAGCCACAAACTTCGGCAACATCATAATATGGTGTCAGGAGTCATTTAGTGAGTTTTGAGTGAAATCCAATCGCTAGAAGTATGGAATACACCAACCACACCAATTAGGAACCAACTGTCGTTGAACTTAAATTGTCCAATTTCTCACACCTATTGATTTCGGATCAAGCCCCAAACTTGGGCAACATCATAATATGGTGGGAAGACTCATTTGGTGAGTTTTGAGTGAAATCCATTCGCTAGAAGTATGGAATACACCAACAAATCCAATTAGGAACGAACTGCCGTTGAACTTGAATTGTCCAATTTCGAACACCTATTGATTTCGGATCAACCCCAAAACTTGGGCAACATCATAATATGGTGGGAGGAGTCATTTGGTGAGTTTTGAGTGAAATCCAATCGCTAGAAGTATGGAATACACCAACCACTCCAATTAGGAACGAACTGCCGTTGAACATGAATTGTCCAATTTCTCACACCTATTGATTTCGGATCGAGCCAAAAACTTGGGCAACATCATAATATGGTGGGAGGAGTCAGTTGGTGAGTTTTGAGTGAAATCCAATAGCTAGAAGTATGGAATACACCAACCACTCCAATTTGGAACGATCTGCCGTTGAACTTGAATTGTCCAATTTCTCACACCTATTGATTTCGGATCGAGCCCAAAACTTCGGCAACATCATAATATGGTGGGAGGAGTCATTTGGTGAGTTTTGAGTGAAATCCAATCGCTAGAAGTATGGAAGACACCAACCACTCCAATTAGGAACGAACTGCCGTTGAACTTGAATTGCCCAATTTGGAACACCTATTGATTTCGTATCGAGCCCCAAACTTGGGCAACATCATAATTTGGTGGGAGGAGTCATTTGGTAAGTTTTGAGAGAAATCCAATCGCTAGAAGTGTGGAATACACCAACCACTCCAATTAGGAACGAACTGCCGTTGAACTTGAATTGTCCAAATTCTCCCACCTATTGATTTCGGATCGAGCCCCAAACTTGGGAAACATCATAATATGGTGGGAGGAGTCATTTGGTGAGTTTTGAGTAAAATCCAATCGCTAGAAGTGTGGAATACACCAACCACTCCAATTAGGAACAAACTGCCGTTGAACTTGAATTGTCCAATTTGGAACACCTATTGATTTCGGATCGAGCCCAAAACTTGGGCAACATCATAATATGGTGGGAGGAGTCATTTGGTGAGTTTCGAGAAAAATCCAATCGCTAGAAGTGTGGAATACACCAACCACTCCAATTAGGAACGAACTGCCGTTGAACTTGAATTGTCCAATTTCTCACACCTATTGATTTCGGATCGAGCCCCAAACTTGGGAAACATCATAATATGGTGGGAGGAGTCATTTGGTGAGTTTTGAGTGAAATCCAATCGCTAGAAGTGTGGAACACAACAACCACTCCAATTAGGAACAAACTGCCGTTGAACTTGAATTGTCCAATTTCGAACACCAATTGATTTCGGATCGAGCCCAAAACTTGGGCAACATAATAATATGGTGGGAGGAGTCATTGGGTGTGTTTTGAGTGAAATCCAATCGCTAGAAGTATGGAATACACCAACCACTCCAATTTGGAACGAACTGCCGTGGAAATTGAATTGTCCAATTCGGAACACCTATTGATTTCGGATCGAGCCCAAAACTTGGGCAACATCATAATATGGTGGGAGGAGTCATTTGGAGAGTTTTGAGTGAAATCCAATCGCTAGAAGTATGGAAGACACCAACCACTACAATTAGGAACTAACTGCCGTTGAACTTCAATTGTCCAATTTCTCACACCTATTGATTTCGGATCGAGCCCCAAACTTGGGAGACATCATAATATGGTGGGAGGAGTCATTTGATGAGTTTTGAGTAAAATCCAATCGCTAGAAGTATGGAATACACCAACCACTCCAATTAGGAACGAACTGCCGTTGAACTTGAATAGTCCAATTTCTCACACCTATTGATTTCGGATCGAGCCCAAAACTTGGGCAACATCATAATATGGTGGGTGGAGTCATTTGGTTAGTTTTGAGTGAAATCCAATCGCTAGAAGTATGGAATACACCAACCACTCCAATTTGGAACGAACTGCCGTTGAACTTGAATTGTCCAATTTGGAACACCTATTGATTTCGGATCGAGCCCAAAACTTGGGCAACATAATAATATGGTGGGAGGAGTCATTTGGTGAATTTTGAGTGAAATCCAATCGCTAGAAGTATGGAAGACACCAACCACTCCAATTAGGAACGAACTGCCGTTGAACTTGAATTGCCCAATTTGGAACATCTATTGATTTCGGATCGAGCCCCAAACTTGGGCAACATCATAATTTGGTGGGAGGAGTCATTTGGGTAGTTTTGAGAGAAATCCAATCGCTAGAAGTGTGGAATACACCAACCACTCCAATTAGGAACGAACTGCCGTTGAACTTGAATTGTCCAATTCCCCACACCTATTCATTTCGGATCGAGCCCCAAACTTGGGAAATGTCATAATATGGTGGGAGTAGTCATTTGGTGAGTTTTGTGTGAAATCCAATCGCTAGAAGTATGGAATACACCAACCACTCCAATTAGGAACGAACTGCCGTTGAACTTGAATTGTCCAATTTGGAACACCTATTGATTTCGGATCGAGCCCAAAACATGGGCAACATCATAATATGGTGGGAGGAGTCATTTGGTGAGTTTTGAGTGAAATCCAATCGCTAGAAGCATGGAAGACACGAACCACTCCAATGAGGAACGAACTGCCGTTGAACTTGAATTGTCCAATTTCGAACACCAATTGATTTCGGATCGAGGCCAAAACTTGGGCAACATCATAATATGGTGGGAGGAGTGATTTGGTGAGTTTTGAGTGAAATCCAATCGCTTGAAGTAAGGAATACACCAACCACTCCAATTAGGAGAGAACTGCCGTTGAACGTGAATTGTCCAATTTCGAACACCAATTGATTTCGGATCGAGCCCAAAACTTGGGCAACATCATAATATGGTGGGAGGAGTCATTTCGGGAGATTTGAGTGAAATCCAATCGCTAGAAGTATGGAATACACCAACCATTCCAATTAGGAACGAACTGACGTTGAACTTGAATTGTCCAATTTCGAACGCCAATTGATTTCGGATCGAGCCCAAAACTCGGGCAACATCATAATATGGTGGGAGGAGTCTGATCGGTTCATAATTGTATATCATTTTGTACCCTTCTAGCTTATGATTTGGTTATGTTATTGAGTTAAACTTGTGCTTTTAATTCATTTTCTATTTTGATAAGTCCATAATTTCATACACTTGCATGCCTTCTTTACTTAGTGATTTTGCTTAGTTTCTCTTTATTTTGAGTCACTTACCTATGTTTGTGTGTTTTGTAGGTTAAGATAGCAAGAGATAACATTTGATGCAATCCATGCATGTTAAGGGCTGATTGGCATATGAGGAATATGAGCTTAAAGACAAACACATTTTGGCTACAACCCCTTTCCAGCCCAATTTCGTAGGTCAACTTCTTGGCCTTGGATCAGCATGCTATGGGGCTCGAATGAGGTAAAGATCTTCATGAAACTTGTTCCAATGGGTGTCTACTACAACATATCCAAATTTCAGCCCAATTGGACATTTGTGGAGTGCTCAGCCTGTCCAACACCCAACCCTGCTCAGGAGGATTTGCAGCTGCCAGCTTTGAGCCTTGTCTCCTCCTTTAAGCCATGTGCCTCACCCATGCTGCAACTGACTTTGGATCCAACATAATGAGTGAAGTGGGGAGGCATTCCAGCTATGAAATTCTAAAGGAGCAAGTTGGTACATGCTGGAGTTATTATAGAGAAAGCATGTGCATGCATGTAAAGCAAAGAAATGAAATGAAGTCAATTCCAGTCTCTGTTCAGCTGCCAACTTGCAAGGCCCAAAACGCACACTTCTACTGCTCCGATGGGAATACGTTCTTCATAGAAGTTGTTCCAATGGGTGTCTAGTATAACATATCCAAATTTGAGCACCATTGGATACGTTTTGAAACCTCTGGCCTTCCTACACCAAGACTGGTTCAGAAAACTCGTTTTTCAGCAACCAAAAGGCAACCACATGGGTTGGCAACCAAAAGGCAACCACATGGGTTGGCAGCAAAGGCAGCCACAATTGATCACCTTTGATCCCATGTGAAGAAAGCTTGAGGTGCAGCAAAAGAAGTATGGGATGAGATTGATTCCAACCACACTAACATAGACAAGATGAAGTGTGAGTTATGGGTTGTATTAAAAGAGGAATGGTGGTGTTGGATTTCATCATGTTGTTCCTCCCTCTTAGCCCTATAAATAGAGAAGCCTTCAAGCTTCAAATCACACCCCAAGGGGGGGAGCTCTCAAACACTTCTCTAGAGCTCCCTTCCCTTCTCTCCCTCAAATTCTCTTAGTTTCCTTTCTAGTTTTCAAATGTTGTAATGAAATATTTGTGCTGAAATTCAACTTAAGTTTTTCAAGTTCTACTTTACTTTTATTTGTAATGTACATTCTTTCTTAAGTATTCAAGTTTAATTAGTTTCCAAGTTTCAATTATGATTTTTGTTCTTATTCATTATGCTTATAAGTTAATATGCTAGTTTGAATGATTGATCACCATTTAGGCTTGCATGTTAGCTATCTTGGTTTGAATTAAGAGTAGACACCATGCTTTAATTCGAATTGAACTATGAATAGGAAGAGTATGTATGGACATTCGACAACAGGGATTAGATACATGCTTGGTTGTTTAAATTGTTCTTCTATGCTTAATGGGTTCCTAATGCTTAGTTTTAGGTTAGACAACAAATGATCAAATTAGGGAATTAGGAACACAAGGTTATGACCAAATACCATGGCTTAATCATACTTTAGCTAGAATCAATTCGTTAATCTAATTGAACTTGGGAACTTATTTGCTTGAGTTATTTCATTCTTTCTTGTTTTATTTATTTTCTTTTTTTCATTTCTATTTTGTGTAGGGGAAACAAATTGGATCATTCAATCACCAATCCTCGTGGGATCGACCTCGCACTTACATATGCTATACTACCAAACGGCTCGTGCACTTGCGAGTATCACAAGTTGAGGATGCAGTTGAAACCATTTTGGTGCAGCTGAATCGAAGCAACAAGTTTTTGGCGCCGTTGCCGGGGATCGGTAACATTGTTTGATTCTATTTGATTTTCCTACTTTTTATTTATTTATAATGTTTAAAGTCTACTTAGTTCTCTATTGTTCATTCCTAATCCTTTTAATTCCATTTCAAGTTTGTGTGTTGGTTTTAGCAATTTATGACAGCTTAATAAAAATGGAGAGAGATGGCAACTTCAATCATAAAAATGGGAAGTGTGGAGCAATGGGAGAAGTCGACCTCCAAGTGCATCCATGCTCGACCTAATCGCTTCAAGGGGGAGCATTTCAATCCTTTCTCTTCTTTGAATTATGTTTATTTCTGTTATTGTTTTTGCCTTTTGGTCCGCGTTGGGTTCTTTATTTTTCTGTGCTGAATCCAACCATATAAAGAACGTGAAATTTGGACTTGCGGTTGGAAAGTTATGGCCTAAAAACTGAACACAGGTCGAAGCTGAAAAACAGAGAAACGAATCTGTCCAAATGGTGATAAATAGGTGATAGAAAGTGCTGTTTGTGTTTTTCTTTGGTTTCTTGGTTTGTTTCTTTTAGTACAACAATTTATTTCGTTTGTTTGAGTTTGTTTAGAGTACTCAGTTCATTTTCATTTATGGTTTGTTGTTTCATTTTATCTTAATTTGTTTTTGTTTTTTTTTTTATCTTAAAAATTTTAAAAAGATTTTTCATATGAGCTGACTTATGGTAACCCCAGTGAGCACTTCTGTCAATACAGTGTCTAGGAGTTCTTTAGGCGACACCTTCGGTGTCTAAGAAGTTTGGGTTTTAAGCGGGACCATTGTGACCCCTCCAACCTTCCCGGATCCCCTGGCTGTGTTTTCTGAGGCCCTTAACTGGTCATCCGTGAGTTGCTTGTATATTCGTGTGTTTTTAAATTAAGTTTTTTTTATATTTTCTTTGTTATCTTTTCTGTTGAGTATTTGTTTTTGTTTTTGTTTTGTTAAGTTAGTTTATGTATTTTATTTACGTGGTATGGTTAGTTAGTTTATTTCTGAGTGTTAAAACACATTTTTATTTTATTTCAAACTCTGCATTAAAAACAAACAAAAAAAAAAAAAAAAACAAAAAAAAAAAAAAACAAAAAAAAAAACAAAAAAAAAAAAACTTCTTCTTCTTCTTCATCTTCATCATCATCATGGCTTGCCTCTATTGTCTCGCACTTGTAGAATCTGCAGCAGCTCTACATGGTCCTCATTCTTTCTCTGCAGTGCTTCCACATGCTGATTGGCACAGTAAAGCTGCTTCTGCAAATCTGCCACCATAGCCTTCAAGGAAGCCACTTCCTCGTTCAGCGCTGTGCACTCCCGCATCCTCGCCAGTAATCGCATGCCCAAATTGGTAGCCGAGACCGCATGGAGCACAGATAAAGAGTGGGACTCATCCACTGCCATCTTGTCAGACCTACGTGCCACATGCAGATGATCTGCCGGTGTGAGTATACTGCCAATCATGCCACCCAACAACACTGCTCTGTTCGGCATTGCCTCAGCAAAGTTCGGTATTGCCTCAGCAAAGTTTGAGGCCGTGCCGTGATGATATGTGGAGTTTGGGAAGACAGGAGTTGGAGGAGCCCTTATTTGGGCATTCGGTGGTGCAAGTGAGAGCTCAAGGTTTAGATCATCAAGATGACTACATGAGGATGCCATTTGTTTTGCTTCTGAATTTTTTGATGTTTTTCCTTGAGTTTGCAGGAAGAAATGCTGGGTATCATCCGCTTGCAGAGGTGTGGTTTAAATAGACATATGCTGATGAGAGAGAGCCAACACCATTTCGGATTTCCCGGGCATGCTCGACCTAATCGCTTCAAGGGGGAGCACATTAACTTTCACTTTACTTTTCTTTTTTTCGTGTTTTCTGGTGTTTTGTGTTTTTGCCCGTTACTTTCATTTTCTAGAGCTTTGTGTTTTTGCTTTTCCCTTTCGGCTATCATCTTTATTTTATTTTAGTTAGGGAACTGTGCTTTCTTTTCCGTTTTCTTTTTCCTTCTGCAACTTTACTTTTATTTCCGAAATAAAATAACGAAATTACAAAAACAACAAAATAAAATAAAAACAACAATAATGCAGTAGGAAATCATTTCTTCACAGTGCTCGGTGTCTCGACCATTGGAGCTTTGAGTTTGGCCCTCTGGCTGTCCTCTTCCTGGGCTTCATGCACAGCCTCTTGGGGCTCACCACTTGAGCTCCCAAAGATCGCAATCTTAGCTTGAGCGTAACTACTCTCACGATCTGCTTGCTTGCGTTTACCCGGTCGGTCTAGGTCCTCTAGCTGCTTTCGCATGTCGCGAGAGTACAACTCTACCATTTTTGATAGGTTTTTATTCTCGTCCCGCAATACTTCTAGCTGGTGTCGATTCACCTCCACTATCCTTGCCCTCTCCCTTTTCAAGCTTTTTATAGCACTCTGACACTCTTCAACCATACTTCGCTCCGCCGCCAACTGACCCTTTAGCACCTCTACCTCATGGGACTTTGCAAGTAGGCGATGACCCAAACTTGCGACTGTTGCCGTACTCTGCACGCTCAGTGTCAGGGCATCGCTCACGACCCGGTTGTCATCCCTTGTCCCCAGAACACGTATATCTTTAGGAGTCACTAAATTTCTAGCCACTCCAATGGCAACATCGTTGTCCAGGAGTATTGAGTCAGTTACTGTCACAGGCCCCCGTGCGGAAGCAAAGTAGGGCATCCATACTGGTGCCGCTGCTTGGCCTCGTGTTTGAGTCGGTGGAGCTAGGTTGAGATCCAACGAAAAAGGGTAGGAAGAGGCCATTTGATTTCTCACTCTTTGTTCTTCTTTCTTTTCTCTTTTGTGTGTTTCTGAGTTTGTGTTTTTCACCCTTTCTTTTTACCTTTTATAGACTTAGTCTGCTAAACCCTAGCCGTTGCAGTTCTGAGTTCTGTGCGGCCCTTACGGCTTATCTCTATTTGTCGCCGCACCCATTTCCCAACCTCCCCTTAATTGCATTTTCACCTTTCACAACCTTCAAAGTGAAAAAGTCGTCCCGCTTCACCCAAGAGGCCAATAATTCTGGCTTGGGGGATGTGAAAGCGGCCTCTGCGCGCCGACACGTCCCTCACCTCTTTTGCCCGTGACTTCCCAGGAACCGAGGCATTAGGGACCACATTTTCTCTTTTCAGAAATCCCGCCTTTGCGCTCCCAATTCACGTTTCTTCTTAAAAATAAAAAAATAATAATAAAAAAATGTGTGGGCTTCGGATTTCATTGTGGGTCGGGTTTTCACCGTTGTTTAGGTTTCAAAGTGAGTTAATTTTCTTTTGGGTTGGGCTTTCAATCGTTTGGGTTTTGGTTTGCGTAAGACTGTTTGTTTAGGGCTTTCTGTTTCGAGTGTTTTACTGTTTCGTTTCTTTTGTTTGTTTGTTTTGTAATTTTTATTTTGTAATTATTTTGTTTTTGTATTTTAACTCTTGTGTGTTTTGTGATTTTTTATTGCTTTAATACCTTCATTTGTTATTTTTGACATTGCTTGTGCCTAAATTTTAAACATTGAGGACAATGTTCATTTCTAGGTTTGGGGGTATTGGAGTTTAACTTGTAAATTTGGTTTTTCCTTAATTTAATTTTTTTTTTATTTGCTTGTTTTTATTTTTATTTTATTTTGTTTAAGTCTTGCTTTTATTTTTTATTTTTATTTTGAGTCTTGTTTTATTTTGATTTTATTTCACTTTCCGAACACATTTGATGAGATTGTGATAAATGTTTGCATGACTTAAATGAAAATTGAATTTTATTTATTTTTTATTATTATTTTTTATTGTAAAAAAAATAAAAAATAAAAAATTAATTAATTTGGCATCGTTCTAGCATGATATGTTCGAAACCTTCTTTGCACTTACCATTTGTTTCATAATTTTCCAATTAAAGGATTTGCATGACCCAAAGAATTGTATCAAGCATAAATTAGACTTACATAACCATATAATGTGAGCTTTTGAGCCTTGTGCTTCATTTCATGAGTGTTATACACATATATCTTATTTTCTTGTCATCAAAGTTGTTGTTTGATCTCATTATTCATTGATTTGGTTGAACACTTAAAAGTCATTCATTCTTTTGCAATTTGATTTCATGACATTTAAGAAATGATATTAAGGCCCTCTTTGGATCGTTTGTGCCTTTCAAGCTAACCTTATGCATGCTTAAGCATGATTTTCCATTGTTAACCATTTTGAGCCTACATGTAAACCTTTTCTTTCATTTTACCAATTATATTTCCTCACCTTAGCCCGAAAAACAAATATTTACCTTTCTAAGGAACTCATGAGCTCTAATTCGGATGTGTTTTTCATGCTAAGTTTGGGAATGGATATTACATAAAGAAAAAAAAAATAGAAGAGAAATTCACACAATTGGTGAAAGAAAAGAAGAAAAAAAAAAAAAAAAAGTTGTGATTAAGTGGTGGTTGATTGAAAATTCATTTTTGGGCCTTCAAAAATAATTGTTGTTTGGAAAGAAGTGTAAACCATTGTAAATGAAGGTATAAGGAGTTTTGATCATATAAAAGAAAAAAATCTAGTCGTGATGATTCGAAGTCTTGTAAACAATTTTTTTTTTATGCTCTTACATTGTGAGTTCCTTGGACTTTGTATTATCCATACCTTTCATTTCTCACTCACCTTACACCCTTAACCCCATTACAACCTATAATAAAGACCTAAATTGATCTTAAATGTCATATGGTTGAATTGCATGCATTTTCTTACTTTTAAGTGTTTGGCATCCTTCTTGAGATCATATTAATGCAAGTTCTTCATCTTCCTATTTTGAGTTAAGTTCCTTATGATTTAACTCTAATCTCATGTTTATAACTAAGTTATGCATTGTAGCCCTCTTCTGAGTGATTCATTTGTGAGAGGACAACTTTGGTGAGATTTGAAGTTGAACTTGTGCTTTGTATGATTTTTGAAATTGTGTAAAAACTAAAATTGGGGAATTTGTTGCATTTGGCTATCACACTACTACACTTTGAGCATGTTGTGTTTTGAACTTTGCCACCTTGTAAATAATATCTAAAATTGAGCTTTTATTGTTAAAACTTTTGAGTTATGTGCATGAGTCATCTCTCTTCAGAAAATGTTCGGAAATATTGTTTTGAGTTTACTTTTTACATTTTTTATTTATTTATTTATTTATTTTGGTTTTGTAATTATTTTTATTTTGGATTTTGTGTTTATTTTATTTTGCTTAAGGACTAACAAATCTAATAAGTTTTCTAACCACCTTGTTTTGTAGAGTTAGTAAAACGTTTGTGGGTATCGTTTCTGTTAAACCCTCAGGAGACACAACTCCTCCTACTAGGGATGCCTAGAGGTTTAAAGGCTTGTTGCATACGCTCAATGCAATCGAGTTACCTACGAAAGTGGTCTAGTTAACTTCTTGTTTTGTTTTTAACTTTGTTTTGTGTTGTTTTGCTCGAGGACTAGCAAAATCTAGGTTTGAGGGTATTTGATCGGTTCATAATTGTATATCATTTTGTACCCTTCTAGCTTATGATTTGGTTATGTTATTGAGTTAAACTTGTGCTTTTAATTCATTTTCTATTTTGATAAGTCCATAATTTCATACACTTGCATGCCTTCTTTACTTAGTGATTTTGCTTAGTTTCTCTTTATTTTGAGTCACTTACCTATGTTTGTGTGTTTTGTAGGTTAAGATAGCAAGAGATAACATTTGATGCAATCCATGCATGTTAAGGGCTGATTGGCATATGAGGAATATGAGCTTAAAGACAAACACATTTTGGCTACAACCCCTTTCCAGCCCAATTTCGTAGGTCAACTTCTTGGCCTTGGATCAGCATGCTATGGGGCTCGAATGAGGTAAAGATCTTCATGAAACTTGTTCCAATGGGTGTCTACTACAACATATCCAAATTTCAGCCCAATTGGACATTTGTGGAGTGCTCAGCCTGTCCAACACCCAACCCTGCTCAGGAGGATTTGCAGCTGCCAGCTTTGAGCCTTGTCTCCTCCTTTAAGCCATGTGCCTCACCCATGCTGCAACTGACTTTGGATCCAACATAATGAGTGAAGTGGGGAGGCATTCCAGCTATGAAATTCTAAAGGAGCAAGTTGGTACATGCTGGAGTTATTATAGAGAAAGCATGTGCATGCATGTAAAGCAAAGAAATGAAATGAAGTCAATTCCAGTCTCTGTTCAGCTGCCAACTTGCAAGGCCCAAAACGCACACTTCTACTGCTCCGATGGGAATACGTTCTTCATAGAAGTTGTTCCAATGGGTGTCTAGTATAACATATCCAAATTTGAGCACCATTGGATACGTTTTGAAACCTCTGGCCTTCCTACACCAAGACTGGTTCAGAAAACTCGTTTTTCAGCAACCAAAAGGCAACCACATGGGTTGGCAACCAAAAGGCAACCACATGGGTTGGCAGCAAAGGCAGCCACAATTGATCACCTTTGATCCCATGTGAAGAAAGCTTGAGGTGCAGCAAAAGAAGTATGGGATGAGATTGATTCCAACCACACTAACATAGACAAGATGAAGTGTGAGTTATGGGTTGTATTAAAAGAGGAATGGTGGTGTTGGATTTCATCATGTTGTTCCTCCCTCTTAGCCCTATAAATAGAGAAGCCTTCAAGCTTCAAATCACACCCCAAGGGGGGGAGCTCTCAAACACTTCTCTAGAGCTCCCTTCCCTTCTCTCCCTCAAATTCTCTTAGTTTCCTTTCTAGTTTTCAAATGTTGTAATGAAATATTTGTGCTGAAATTCAACTTAAGTTTTTCAAGTTCTACTTTACTTTTATTTGTAATGTACATTCTTTCTTAAGTATTCAAGTTTAATTAGTTTCCAAGTTTCAATTATGATTTTTGTTCTTATTCATTATGCTTATAAGTTAATATGCTAGTTTGAATGATTGATCACCATTTAGGCTTGCATGTTAGCTATCTTGGTTTGAATTAAGAGTAGACACCATGCTTTAATTCGAATTGAACTATGAATAGGAAGAGTATGTATGGACATTCGACAACAGGGATTAGATACATGCTTGGTTGTTTAAATTGTTCTTCTATGCTTAATGGGTTCCTAATGCTTAGTTTTAGGTTAGACAACAAATGATCAAATTAGGGAATTAGGAACACAAGGTTATGACCAAATACCATGGCTTAATCATACTTTAGCTAGAATCAATTCGTTAATCTAATTGAACTTGGGAACTTATTTGCTTGAGTTATTTCATTCTTTCTTGTTTTATTTATTTTCTTTTTTTCATTTCTATTTTGTGTAGGGGAAACAAATTGGATCATTCAATCACCAATCCTCGTGGGATCGACCTCGCACTTACATATGCTATACTACCAAACGGCTCGTGCACTTGCGAGTATCACAAGTTGAGGATGCAGTTGAAACCATTTTGGTGCAGCTGAATCGAAGCAACAGAGTCATTTGGTGAGTTTTGAGTGAAATGCAATCGCTAGAAGTATGGAATACACCAACCACTCCAATTAGGAACGAACTGCCGTTCAACTTGAATTGTCCAATTTTGAACACCTATTGATTTCGGATCGAGCCCAAAACTTGGGCAACATCATAATATCGTGGGAGGAGTCATTTGGTGAGTTTTGAGTGAAATCCAAATGCTAGAAGTATGGAATACAACAACCACTCCAATTAGGAACGAACTGTCGTTCAACTTGAATTGTCCAATTCTGAACACCTATTGATTTCGGATCGAGCCAAAAACTTGGGCAACATCATAATATGGTGGGAGGAGTCATTTGGTGCGTTTTGAGTGAAATCCAATCGCTAGAAGTATGGAATACACCAACCACTCCAATTAGGAACGAACTGCCGTTGAACTTGAATTGTCCAATTTCTCACACCTATTGATTTCGGATCGAGCCCAAAACTTGGGCAACAACATAATATGGTGGGAGGAGTCATTTGGTTAGTTTTGAGTGAAATCCAATCGCTAGAAGTATGGAATACACCAACCACTCCAATTAGGAACGAACCGCCGTTGAACTTGAATTGTCCAATTTGGAACACCTATTGATTTCGGATCGAGGCCAAATCTTGGGCAACATCATAATATGGTGGGAGGAGTCATTTGCTGAGTTTTGAGTGAAATCCAATCACTAGAAGTATGGAATACACCAACCACTCCAATTAGGAACGAACTGCCCTTGAACTTGAATTGTCCAATTTGGAACACCTATTGATTTCGGATCGAGCCCAAAACTTGGGCAACAACATAATATGGTGGGAGGAGTCATTTGGTGAGTTTTGAGAGAAATCCAACCGCTAGAAGTATGGAATACACCAACCACTCCAATTAGGAACGAACTGCCATTGAACTTGAATTGTCCAATTTCTCTCACCTATTGATTTCGGATCGAGCCCAAAACATGGGTAACATCATAATATGGTGGGAGGAGTCATTTGGTGCGTTTTGGGTGAAATCCAATCGCTTGAAGTATGGAATACACCAACCACTCAAATTAGGAACGAACTGCCGTTGAACTTGAATTGTCCAATTTGGAACACCTATTGATTTCGGATCGAGCCCAAAACTTGGGCAACATCATAATATGGTGGGAGGAGTCATTTGGTGAGGTTTGAGTGAAATCCAATCGCTAGAAGTATGGACTACACCAACCACTCCAATTAGGAACGAACTGCCGTTCAACTTGAATTGTCCAATTTCTCACACCTATTGATTTCGGATCGAGCCCAAAACATGGGCAGCATCATAATATGGTGGGAGGAGTCATTTGGTGAGGTTTGAGTGAAATCCAATCGCTAGAAGTATGGAATACACCAACCACTCCAATTAGGAACGAACTGCCGTTGAACTTGAATTGTCCAATTTCTCACACCTATTGATTTCGGATCGAGCCCAAAACTTGGGCAACATCATAATACGGTGGGAGGAGTCATTTGGTTAGTTTTGAGTGAAATCCAATCGCTAGAAGTATGGAATACACCAACCACTCCAATTAGGAACGAACTGCCGTTGAACTTGAATTGTCCAATTTGGAACACCTATTGATTTCGGATCGAGGCCAAATCTTGGGCAACATCAAAATATGGTGGGAGGAGTCATTTGGTGCGTTTTGAGTGAAATCCAATCGCTAGAAGTATGGAATACACCAACCACTCCAATTAGGAACGAACTGTCGTTGTACTTGAATTGTCCCATTTGGAACACCTATTGATTTCGGATCGAGCCCAAAACTTGGGCAACATCATAATATGGTGGGAGGAGTCATTTGGTGAGTTTTGAGTGAAATGCAATCGCTAGAAGTATGGAATACACCAACCACTCCAATTAGGAACGAACTGCCGTTCAACTTGAATTGTCCAATTTCTCACACCTATTAATTTCGGATTGAGCCCAAAACTTGGGCAACAAAATAATATGGTCGGAGGAGTCATTTGGTGAGTTTTAAGTGAAATCCAATCGCTAGAAGTATGGAATACACCAACCACTCCAATTAGGAACGAACTGCCGTTCAACTTGAATTGTCCAATTTTGAACACCTATTGATTTCGGATCGAGCCCAAAACTTGGGCAACATCATAATATGGTGGGAGGAGTCATTTGGTGCGGTTTGAGTGAATTCCAATCGCTAGAAGTATGGAATACACCAACCACTCCAATTAGGAACGAACTGCCGTTGAACTTGAATTGTCCAATTTCTCACACCTATTGATTTCGGATCGAGCCCAAAACTTGGGCAACATCATAATATGGTGGGAGGAGTCATTTGGTTAGTTTTGAGTGAAATCCAATCGCTAGAAGTATGGAATACACCAACCACTCCAATTTGGAACGAACTGCCGTTGAACTTGAATTGTCCAATTTGGAACACCTATTGATTTCGGATCGAGGCCAAATCTTGGGCAACATCATAATATGGTGGGAGGAGTCATTTGGTGAGTTTTGAGTGAAATCCAATCGCTAGAAGTATGGAATACACCAACCACTCCAATTAGGAACGAACTGCCGTTGTACTTGAATTGTCCAATTTGGAACACCTATTGATTTCGGATCGAGCCCAAAACTTGGGCAACATCATAATATGGTGGGAGGAGTCATTTGGTGAGTTTTGAGTGAAATGCAATCTCTAGAAGTATGGAATACACCAACCACTCCAATTAGGAACGAACTGCCGTTCAACTTGAATTGTCCAATTTTGAACACCTATTTATTTCGGATTGAGCCCAAAACTTGGGCAACAAAATAATATGGTCGGAGGAGTCATTTGGTGAGTTTTGAGTGAAATCTAATCGCTAGAAGTATGGAATACACCAACCACTCCAATTAGGAACGAACTGCCGTTCAACTTGAATTGTCCAATTTCTCACACCTATTGATTTAGGATCGAGCCCAAAACTTGGGCAACAAAATAATATGGTTGGAGGAGTCATTTGGTGAGTTTTAAGTGAAATCCAATCGCTAGAAGTATGGAATACACCAACCACTCCAATTAGGAACGAACTGCCGTTCAACTTGAATTGTCCAATTTTGAACACCTATTGATTTCGGATCGAGCCCAAAACTTGGGCAACATCATAATATGGTGGGAGGAGTCATTTGGTGCGGTTTGAGTGAATTCCAATCGCTAGAAGTATGGAATACACCAACCACTCCAATTAGGAACGAACTGCCGTTGAACTTGAATTGGCCAATTTCTAACACCTATTGATTTCGGATCGAGCCCAAAACTTGGGCAACATCATAATATGGTGGGAGGAGTCATTTGGTGAGTTTTGAGTGACATCCAATCGATAGAAGTATGGAATACACCAACCACTCCAATTTGGAACGAACTGCCTGTCAACTTGAATTGTCCAATTTCTCACACCTATTTATTTCGGAACGAGCCCAAAATTTGGGCAACACCATAATATGGTGGGAGGAGTCATTTGGTGAGTTTTGAGTGAAATCCAATCGCTAGAACTGTGGAATACACCAACCACTCCAATTAGGAACGAACTGCCGTTGAACTTGAATTGTCCAATTTGGAACACCTATTGATTTCGGATCGAGCCCAAAACTTGGGCAACGTCATAATATGGTGGGAGGAGTCATTTGGTGAGTTTTGAGTGAAATCCAATCGCTAGAAGTATGGAATTCACCAACCACTCCAATTTGGAAAGAACTGCCGTTCAACTTGAATTGTCCAATTTCTCACACCTATTTATTTCGGATCGAGCCCAAAATTTGGGCAACATCATAATATGGTGGGAGGAGTCATTTGGTGAGTTTTGAGTGAAATCCAATCGCTAGAAGTTTGGAACACACCAACAACTCCAATTAGGAACGAACTGCCGTTGAACTTGAATTGTCCAATTTCTCACACCTATTGATTTCGGATCGAGCCCAAAACTCGGGCAGCATCATAATATGGTGGGAGGAGTCATTTGGTTCGTTTTGAGTGAAATCCAATCGCTAGAAGTATGGAATACACCAACCACTCCAATTAGGAACGAACTGCCGTTCAAATTGAATTGACCAATTTCTCACACGTATTGATTTCGGATCGAGCCCAAAACTTGGGCAACATCGTAATATGGTGGGAGGAGTCATTTGGTGAGTTTTGAGTGAAATCCAATCGCTAGAACTATGGAATACACCAACCACTCCAATTAGGAACGAACTGCCGTTGAACTTGAATTGTCCAATTTGGAACACCTATTGATTTCGGATCGAACCCAAAACTTGGGCAACATCATAATATGGTGGGAGGAGTCATTTGGTGAGTTTTGAGTGAAATCCAATCGCTAGAAGTATGGAATACACCAACCACTCCAATTACGAACCAACTGCCGTTGAACTTGAATTGTCCAATTTGGAACACCTATTGATTTCGGATCGAGCCCAAAACTTGGGCAACATCATAATATGGTGGGAGGAGTCATTTGGTGAGTTTTGAGTGAAATCCAATCGCTAGAAGTATGGAATACACCAACCCCTCCAATTAGGAACGAACTGCCGTTCAAACTGAATTGACCAATTTCTCACACGTATTGATTTCGGATCGAGCCCACAACTTGGGCAACATCATAATATGGTGGGAGGAGTCATTTGGCGAGTTTTGAGTGAAATCCAATCGCTAGAAGTATGGAATACACCAACCACTCCAATTAGGAACGAACTGCCGTTGAACTTGAATTGTCCAATTTGGAACACCTATTGATTTCGGATCGAACCCAAAACTTGGGCAACATCATAATATAGTGGGAGGAGTCATTTGGTGAGTTTTGAGTGAAATCCAATCGCTAGAAGTATGGAATACACCAACCACTCCAATTAGGAACGAAATGCCGTTGAACTTGAATTGTCCAATTTGGAACACCTATTGAATTCGGATCGAGCCCAAAACTTGGGCATCATCATAATTTGGTGGGAGGAGTCATTTGGTGAGTTTTGAGAGAAATCCAAACGCTAGAAGTATGGAATACACCAACCACTCCAATTAGGAACGAACTGCCGTTGAACTTGAATTCTCCAATTTGGAACACCTATTGATTTCGGATCAAGCCCAAAACTTGGGCAACATCATAATATGGTGGGAGGAGTCATTTGGTGAGTTTTGAGTGAAATCCAATCGCTAGAAGTGTGGAATACACCAACCACTCCAATTAGGAATGAACTGCCGTTGAACTTGAATTGTCCAATTTATCACAGCTATTGATTACGGATCGATCCCAAAACTTGGGCAACATCATCATATGGTGGGAGGAGTCATTTGGTGAGTTTTGAGTGAAATCCAATCGCTAGAAGTATGGAATACACCAACCACTCCAATTAGGAACGAACTGCCGTTGAACTTGAATTGTCCAATTTCTCACACCTATTGATTTCGGATCGAGCCCAAAACTTGGGCAACATCATAACATGGTGGGAGGAGTCATTTGGCGAGTTTTGAGTGAAATCCAATCGCTAGAACTATGGAATACACCAACCACTCCAATTAGGAACGAACTGCCGTTGAACTTGAGTTGTCCAATTTTGAACACCTATTCATTTCGGATCGAGCCCAAAACTTGGGCAACATTATAATATGGTGGGAGGAGTCATTTGGTGAGTTTTGAGTGAAATCCAATCGCTAGAAGTATGGAATACACCAACCCCTCCAATTAGGAACGAAATGCCGTTGAAATTGAATTGACCAATTTCTCACACCTATTGATTTCGGATCGATCCCAAAACTTGGGTAACATCATAATATGGTGGGAGTAGTCATTTGGTGAGTTTTGAGTGAAATCCAAACGCTAGAAGTATGGAATACACCAACCACTCCAATTAGGAACGAACTGCCGTTGAACGTGAATTGTCCAATTTGGAACACCTATTGATTTCGGATCGAGCCCCAAACTTGGGCAACGTCATAATATGGTGGGAGGAGTCATTTGGTGATATTTGAGTGAAATTCAATCGCTAGAAGTATGGAATTCACCAACCACTCCAATTAGGAACGAACTTCCGTTGAACTTGAATTGTCCAATTTTGAACACCTATTGATTTCGGATCGAGCCCAAAACTTGGGCAACATCATAATATGGTGGGAGGAGTCATTTGGTGAGTTTTGAGTGAAATCCAATCGCTAGAAGTATGGAATACACCAACCACTCCAATTAGGAACGAACTGCCGTTCAAATTGAATTGACCAATTTCGCACACGTATTGATTTCGGATCGACCCCAAAACTTGGGCAACATCATAATATGGTGGGAGGAGTCATTTGGTGAGTTTTGAGTGAAATCCAATCGCTAGAAGTATGGAATATACCAACCACTCCAATTAGGAACGAACTGCCGTTGAACTTGAATTGTCCAATTTGGAACAGCTATTGATTTCGGACCGAGCCCAAAACTTGGGCAACATCATAATATGGTGGGAGGAGTCATTTGGTGAGTTTTGAGTGAAATCCAACCGCTAGAAGTATGGAATACACCAACCACTCCAATTAGGAACGAAGTGCCGTTGAACTTGAATTGTCCAATTTCTCACACCTATTGATTTCGGATCGAGTCCCAAACTTGGGCAACATCATAATATGGTGGGAGGAGTCATTTGGTGAGTTTTGAGTGAAATCCAATGGCTAGAAGTATGGAATACACCAACCACTCCAATTAGGAACGAACTGCCGTTGAACTTGAATTGTCCAATTTCTCACACCTATTGATTTCGGATCGAGCCCAAAACTTGGGCAACATCATAATATGGTGGGAGGAGTCGTTTGGTGAGTTTTGAGTGAAATCCAATCGATAGAAGTATGGAATACACCAACCACTCCAACTTGGAACGAACTGCCGTTCAACTTGAATTGTCCAATTTCTCACACCTATTGATTTCGGATCGAGCCCAAAACTTGGGCAACATCATAATATGGTGGGAGGAGTCATTTGGTGAGTTTTTAGTGAAATCCAATCGCTAGAACTATGGAATACACCAACCACTCCAATTAGGAACGAACTGCCGTTGAACTTGAATTGTCCAATTTTGAACACCTATTGATTTCGGATCGAGCCCAAAACTTGGGCAACATTATAATATGGTGGGAGGAGTCATTTGGTGAGTTTTGAGTGAAATCCAATCGCTAGAAGTATGTAATACACCAACCCCTCCAATTAGGAACGAAATGCCGTTGAAATTGAATTGACCAATTTCTAACACCTATTGATTTCGGATCGATCCCAAAACTTGGGCAACATCATAATATGGTGGGAGTAGTCATTTGGTGAGTTTTGAGTGAAATCCAAACGCTAGAAGTATGGAATACACCAACCACTCCAATTAGGAACGAACTGCCGTTGAACGTGAATTGTCCAATTTGGAACACCTATTGATTTCGGATCGAGCCCCAAACTTGGGCAACGTCATAATATGGTGGGAGGAGTCATTTGGTGACTTTTGAGTGAAATTCAATCGCTAGAAGTATGGAATACACCAACCACTCCAATTAGGAACGAACTGCCGTTGAACTTGAATTGTCCAATTTTGAACACCTATTGATTTCGGATCGAGCCCAAAACTTGGGCAACATCATAATATGGTGGGAGGAGTCATTTGGTGAGTTTTGAGTGAAATCCAATCGCTAGAAGTATGGAATACACCAACCACTCCAATTAGGAACGAACTGCCGTTGAACTTGAATTGTCCAATTTTGTACACCTATTGATTTCGGATCGAGCCCAAAACTTGGGCAACATCATAATATGGTGGGAGGAGTCATTTGGTGAGTTTTGAGTGAAATCCAATCGCAAGAAGTATGGAATACACCAACCACTCCAATTAGGAACGACATGCCGTTGAAATTGAATTGACCCATTTCTCACACCTATTGATTTCGGATCGATCCCAAAACTTGTGCAACATCGTAGTATGGTGGGAGGAGTCATTTGGTTCGTTTTGAGTGAAATCCAATCGCTAGAAGTATGTAATACACCAACCACTCCAATTAGGAACGAACTGCCGTTGAACTTGAATTGTCCAATTTGGAACACCTATTGATTTCGGATCGAGCCCAAAACTTGGGCAACATCATAATATGGTGGGAGGAGTCATTTGGTGAGTTTTGAGTGAAATCCAAACGCTAGAAGTATGGAATGCACCAACCACTCCAATTAGGAACGAACTGCCGTTGAACTTGAATTGTTCAATTTGGAACACCTACTGATTTCGGATCGAGCCCAAAACATGGGCAACATCATAATATGGTGGGAGGAGTCATTTGGTGAGTTTTGAGTGAAATCCAATCGCTAGAAGTTTGGAATACACCAACCACTCCAATTAGGAACGAACTGCCGTTGAACTTGAATTGTCCAATTTCTCACACCTATTGATTTCGGATCGAGCCCAAAACTTGGGCAACATCATAATATGGTGGGAGGAGTCATTTGGTGAGTTTTGAGTGAAATCCAATCGCTAGAAGTATGGAATACACCAACCACTCCAATTAGGAACGAACTGCCGTTGAACTTGAATTGTCCAATTTCTCACACCTATTCATTTCAGATCAAGCCCAAAACTTGGGCAACATCATAATATGGTGGGAGGAGTCATTTGGTGAATTTTTAGTGAAATCCAATCGCTAGAAGTATGGAATACACCAACCACTCCAATTAGGAACGAACTGCCGTTGAACTTGAATTGTCCAATTTGGAACACCTATTGATTTCGGATCGAGCCCAAAACTTGGGCAACATCATAATATGGTGAGAGGAGTCATTTGGGGAGTTTTGAGTGAAATCCAATCGCTAGAAGTATGGAATTCACCAACCACTCCAATTAGGAACGAACAGCCGTTGAACTTGAATTGTGCAATTTGGAACACCTATTGATTTCGGATCGAGCCCAAAACTTGGGCAACATCATAATATGGTGGGAGGAGTCATTTGGTGAGTTTTGAGTGAAATCCAATCGCTAGAAGTATGGAATTCACCAACCACTCCAATTAGGAACGAACTGCCGTTGAACTTGAATTGTCCAATTTTGAACACCTATTGATTTCGGATCGAGCCCAAAACTTGGGCAACATCATAATATGGTGGGAGGAGTCATTTGGTGAGTTTGGAGGGAAATCCAATCGCTAGAAGTATGGAATACACCAACCACTCCAATTAGGAACGAACTGCCGTTGAACGTGAATTGTCCAATTTGGAACACCTATTGATTTCGGATCGAGCCCCAAACTTGGGCAACGTCATAATATGGTGGGAGGAGTCATTTGGTGACTTTTGAGTGAAATTCAATCGCTAGAAGTATGGAATTCACCAACCACTCCAATTAGGAACGAACTTCCGATGAACTTGAATTGTCCAATTTTGAACACCTATTGATTTCGGATCGAGCCCAAAACTTGGGCAACATCATAATATGGTGGGAGGAGTCATTTGGTGAGTTTTGAGCGAAATCCAATCGCTAGAAGTATGGAATACACCAACCACTCCAATTAGGAACGAACTGCCGTTGAACTTGAATTGTCCAATTTTGAACACCTATTGATTTCGGATCGAGCCCAAAACTTGGGCAACATCATAATATGGTGGGAGGAGTCATTTGGTGAGTTTTGAGTGAAATCCAATCGCTAGAAGTATGGAATACACCAACCCCTCCAATTAGGAACGAAATGCCGTTGAAATTGAATTGTCCAATTTCTCACACCTATTGATTTCGGATCGAGCCCAAAACTTGGGCAACATCATAATATGGTGGGAGGAGTCGTTTGGTGAGTTTTGAGTGAAATCCAATCGATAGAAGTATGGAATACACCAACCACTCCAACTTGGAACGAACTGCCGTTCAACTTGAATTGTCCAATTTCTCACACCTATTGATTTCGGATCGAGCCCAAAACTTGGGCAACATCATAATATGGTGGGAGGAGTCATTTGGTGGGTTTTGAGAGAAATCCAATCGCTAGAACTATGGAATACACCAACCACTCCAATTAGGAACGAACTGCCGTTGAACTTGAATTGTCCAATTTCTCACACCTATTGATTTCGGATCGAGCCCCAAACTTGGGCAACATCATAATATGGTGGGAGGAGTCATTTGGTGAGTTTTGAGTGAAATCCAATGGCTAGAAGTATGGAATACACCAACCACTCCAATTAGGATCGAGCCCCAAACTTGGGCAACATCATAATATGGTGGGAGGAGTCATTTGGTGAGTTTTGAGTGAAATCCAATCGCTAGAAGTATGGAATACACCAACCACTCCAATTAGGAACGAACTGCCGTTGAACTTGAATTGTCCAATTTCTCACACCTATTGATTTCAGATCGAGCCCAAAACTTGGGCAACATCATAATAAGGTGGGAGGAGTCATTTGGTGACTTTTGAGTGAAATCCAATCGCTAGAAGTATGGAATACACCAACCACTCCAATTAGGAACGAACTGCCGTTGAACTTGAATTGTCCAATTTCTCACACCTATTGATTTCGGATCGAGCCCCAAACTTGGGCAACATCATAATATGGTGGGAGGAGTCATTTGGTGCGTTTTGAGTGAAATCCAATGGCTAGAAGTATGGAATACACCAACCACTCCAATTAGGAACGAAGTGCCGTTGAACTTGAATTGTCCAATTTGGAACACCTATTGATTTCGGATCGAGCCCAAAACTTGGGCAACATCATAATATGGTGGGAGGAGTCATTTGGTGAGTTTTGAGTGAAATCCAATCGATAGAAGTATGGAATACACCAACCATTCCAATTTGGAACGAACTGCCGTTGAACTTGAATTGTCCAATTTCTCACACCTATTGATTTCGGATCGAGCCCAAAACTTGGGCAACATCATAATATGGTGGGAGGAGTCATTTGGTGAGTTTTGAGTGAAATCCAATCGATAGAAGTATGGAATACACCAACCACTCCAATTAGGAACGAACTGCCGTTGAACTTGAATTGTCCAATTTGGAACACCTATTGATTTCGGATCGAGCCCAAAACTTGGGCAACATCATAATATGGTGGGAGGAGTCATTTGGTGAGTTTTGGGTGAAATCCAATCGATAGAAGTATGGAATACACCAACCAATCCAATTAGGAACGAACTGCCGTTGAACTTGAATTGTCCAATTTCTCACACCTATTGATTTCGGATCGAGCCCCAAACTTGGGCAACATCATAAAATGGTGGGAGGAGTCATTTGGTGAGTTTTGATTGAAATCCAATCGCTAGAAGTATGGAATACACCAACCACTCCAATTAGGAACGAACTGCCGTTGAACTTGAATTGTCCAATTTCTCACACCTATTGATTTCAGATCGAGCCCAAAACTTGGGCAACATCATAATATGGTGGGAGGAGTCATTTGGTGAGTTTTGAGTGAAATCCAATCGCTAGAAGTATGGAATACACCAACCACTCCAATTAGGAACGAACTGCCGTTGAACTTGAATTGTCCAATTTCTCACACCTATTGATTTCAGATCGAGCCCAAAACTTGGGCAACATCATAATAAGGTGGGAGGAGTCATTTGGTGACTTTTGAGTGAAATCCAATCGCTAGAAGTATGGAATACACCAACCACTCCAATTAGGAACGAACTGCCGTTGAACTTGAATTGTCCAATTTCTCACACCTATTGATTTCGGATCGAGCCCCAAACTTGGGCAACATCATAATATGGTGGGAGGAGTCATTTGGTGAGTTTTGAGTGAAATCCAATGGCTAGAAGTATGGAATACACCAACCACTCCAATTAGGAACGAAGTGCCGTTGAACTTGAATTGTCCAATTTGGAACACCTATTGATTTCGGATCGAGCCCAAAACTTGGGCAACATCATAATATGGTGGGAGGAGTCATTTGGTGAGTTTTGAGTGAAATCCAATCGCTAGAAGTTTGGAATACACCAACCACTCCAATTAGGAACGAACTGCCGTTGAACTTGAATTGTCCAATTTCTCACACCTATTGATTTCGGATCGAGCCCAAAACTTGGGCAACATCATAATATGGTGGGAGGAGTCATTTGGTGAGTTTTGATTGAAATCCAATCTCTAGAAGTATGGAATACACCAACCACTCCAATTAGGAACGAACTGCCGTTGAACTTGAATTGTCCAATTTCTCACACCTATTGATTTCAGATCGAGCCCAAAACTTGGGCAACATCATAATATGGTGGGAGGAGTCATTTGGTGAGTTTTGAGTGAAATCCAATCGCTAGAAGTATGGAATACACCAACCACTCCAATTAGGAACGAACTGCCGTTGAACTTGAATTGTCCAATTTCTCACACCTATTGATTTCAGATCGAGCCCAAAACTTGGGCAACATCATAATAAGGTGGGAGGAGTCATTTGGTGACTTTTGAGTGAAATCCAATCGCTAGAAGTATGGAATACACCAACCACTCCAATTAGGAACGAACTGCCGTTGAACTTGAATTGTCCAATTTCTCACACCTATTGATTTCGGATCGAGCCCCAAACTTGGGCAACATCATAATATGGTGGGAGGAGTCATTTGGTGAGTTTTGAGTGAAATCCAATGGCTAGAAGTATGGAATACACCAACCACTCCAATTAGGAACGAAGTGCCGTTGAACTTGAATTGTCCAATTTGGAACACCTATTGATTTCGGATCGAGCCCAAAACTTGGGCAACATCATAATATGGTGGGAGGAGTCATTTGGTGAGTTTTGAGTGAAATCCAATCGCTAGAAGTTTGGAATACACCAACCACTCCAATTAGGAACGAACTGCCGTTGAACTTGAATTGTCCAATTTCTCACACCTATTGATTTCGGATCGAGCCCAAAACTTGGGCAACATCATAATATGGTGGGAGGAGTCATTTGGTGAGTTTTGATTGAAATCCAATCTCTAGAAGTATGGAATACACCAACCACTCCAATTAGGAACGAACTGCCGTTGAACTTGAATTGTCCAATTTCTCACACCTATTGATTTCAGATCGAGCCCAAAACTTGGGCAACATCATAATATGGTGGGAGGAGTCATTTGGAGAGTTTTGAGTGAAATCCAATCGCTAGAAGTATGGAATACACCAACCACTCCAATTAGGAACGAACTGCCGTTGAACTTGAATTGTCCAATTTCTCACACCTATTGATTTCAGATCGAGCCCAAAACTTGGGCAACATCATAATAAGGTGGGAGGAGTCATTTGGTGACTTTTGAGTGAAATCCAATCGCTAGAAGTATGGAATACACCAACCACTCCAATTAGGAACGAACTGCCGTTGAACTTGAATTGTCCAATTTCTCACACCTATTGATTTCGGATCGAGCCCCAAACTTGGGCAACATCATAATATGGTGGGAGGAGTCATTTGGTGAGTTTTGAGTGAAATCCAATGGCTAGAAGTATGGAATACACCAACCACTCCAATTAGGAACGAAGTGCCGTTGAACTTGAATTGTCCAATTTGGAACACCTATTGATTTCGGATCGAGCCCAAAACTTGGGCAACATCATAATATGGTGGGAGGAGTCATTTGGTGAGTTTTGAGTGAAATCCAATCGATAGAAGTATGGAATACACCAACCACTCCAATTTGGAACGAACTGCCGTTGAACTTGAATTGTCCAATTTCTCACACCTATTGATTTCGGATCGAGCCCAAAACTTGGGCAACATCATAATATGGTGGGAGGAGTCATTTGGTGAGTTTTGAGTGAAATCCAATCGATAGAAGTATGGAATACACCAACCACTCCAATTAGGAACGAAATGCCGTTGAACTTGAATTGTCCAATTTGGAACACCTATTGATTTCGGATCGAGCCCAAAACTTGGGCAACATCATAATATGGTGGGAGGAGTCATTTGGTGAGTTTTGGGTGAAATCCAATCGCTAGAAGTATGGAATACACCAACCAATCCAATTAGGAACGAACTGCCGTTGAACTTGAATTGTCCAATTTCTCACACCTATTGATTTCGGATCGAGCCCCAAACTTGGGCAACATCATAATATGGTGGGAGGAGTCATTTGGTGAGTTTTGATTGAAATCCAATCGCTAGAAGTATGGAATACACCAACCACTCCAATTAGGAACGAACTGCCGTTGAACTTGAATTGTCCAATTTCTCACACCTATTGATTTCAGATCGAGCCCAAAACTTGGGCAACATCATAATATGGTGGGAGGAGTCATTTGGTGAGTTTTGAGTGAAATCCAATCGCTAGAAGTATGGAATACACCAACCACTCCAATTAGGAACGAACTGCCGTTGAACTTGAATTGTCCAATTTCTCACACCTATTGATTTCAGATCGAGCCCAAAACTTGGGCAACATCATAATAAGGTGGGAGGAGTCATTTGGTGACTTTTGAGTGAAATCCAATCGCTAGAAGTATGGAATACACCAACCACTCCAATTAGGAACGAACTGCCGTTGAACTTGAATTGTCCAATTTCTCACACCTATTGATTTCGGATCGAGCCCCAAACTTGGGCAACATCATAATATGGTGGGAGGAGTCATTTGGTGAGTTTTGAGTGAAATCCAATGGCTAGAAGTATGGAATACACCAACCACTCCAATTAGGAACGAAGTGCCGTTGAACTTGAATTGTCCAATTTGGAACACCTATTGATTTCGGATCGAGCCCAAAACTTGGGCAACATCATAATATGGTGGGAGGAGTCATTTGGTGAGTTTTGAGTGAAATCCAATCGATAGAAGTATGGAATACACCAACCACTCCAATTTGGAACGAACTGCCGTTGAACTTGAATTGTCCAATTTCTCACACCTATTGATTTCGGATCGAGCCCAAAACTTGGGCAACATCATAATATGGTGGGAGGAGTCATTTGGTGAGTTTTGAGTGAAATCCAATCGATAGAAGTATGGAATACACCAACCACTCCAATTAGGAACGAAATGCCGTTGAACTTGAATTGTCCAATTTGGAACACCTATTGATTTCGGATCGAGCCCAAAACTTGGGCAACATCATAATATGGTGGGAGGAGTCATTTGGTGAGTTTTGGGTGAAATCCAATCGATAGAAGTATGGAATACACCAACCAATCCAATTAGGAACGAACTGCCGTTGAACTTGAATTGTCCAATTTCTCACACCTATTGATTTCGGATCGAGCCCCAAACTTGGGCAACATCATAATATGGTGGGAGGAGTCATTTGGTGAGTTTTGATTGAAATCCAATCGCTAGAAGTATGGAATACACCAACCACTCCAATTAGGAACGAACTGCCGTTGAACTTGAATTGTCCAATTTCTCACACCTATTGATTTCAGATCGAGCCCAAAACTTGGGCAACATCATAATATGGTGGGAGGAGTCATTTGGTGAGTTTTGAGTGAAATCCAATCGCTAGAAGTATGGAATACACCAACCACTCCAATTAGGAACGAACTGCCGTTGAACTTGAATTGTCCAATTTCTCACACCTATTGATTTCAGATCGAGCCCAAAACTTGGGCAACATCATAATAAGGTGGGAGGAGTCATTTGGTGACTTTTGAGTGAAATCCAATCGCTAGAAGTATGGAATACACCAACCACTCCAATTAGTAACGAAGTGCCGTTGAACTTGAATTGTCCAATTTCTCACACCTATTGATTTCGGATCGAGCCCCAAACTTGGGCAACATCATAATATGGTGGGAGGAGTCATTTGGTGAGTTTTGAGTGAAATCCAATGGCTAGAAGTATGGAATACACCAACCACTCCAATTAGGAACGAAGTGCCGTTGAACTTGAATTGTCCAATTTGGAACACCTATTGATTTCGGATCGAGCCCAAAACTTGGGCAACATCATAATACGGTGGGAGGAGTCATTTGGTGAGTTTTGAGTGAAATCCAATCGATAGAAGTATGGAATACACCAACCACTCCAATTTGGAACGAACTGCCGTTCAACTTGAATTGTCCAATTTCTCACACCTATTGATTTCGGATCGAGCCCAAAACTTGGGCAACATCATAATATGGTGGGAGGAGTCATTTGGTGAGTTGTGAGTGAAATCCAATCGCTAGAAGTAGGGAATACACCAACCACTCCAATTAGGAACGAACTGCCGTTGAACTTGAATTGTCCAATTTCTCACACCTATTGATTTCGGATCGAGCCCAAAACTTGGGCAACATCATAATATGGTGGGAGGAGTCATTTGGTGAGTTTTGAGTGAAATCCAATCGCTAGAAGTATGGAATACACCAACCACTCCAATTAGGAACGAACTGCCGTAGAACTTGAATTGTCCAATTTGGAACACCTATTGATTTCGGATCGAGCCCAAAACTTGGGCAACATCATAATATGGTGGGAGGAGTCATTTGGTGAGTTTTGGGTGAAATCCAATCGCTAGAAGTATGGAATACACCAACCAATCCAATTAGGAACGAACTGCCGTTGAACTTGAATTGTCCAATTTCTCACACCTATTGATTTCGGATCGAGCCCCAAACTTGGGCAACATCATAATATGGTGGGAGGAGTCATTTGGTGAGTTTTGATTGAAATCCAATCGCTAGAAGTATGGAATACACCAACCACTCCAATTAGGAACGAACTGCCGTTGAACTTGAATTGTCCAATTTCTCACACCTTTTGATTTCAGATCGAGCCCAAAACTTGGGCAACATCATAATATGGTGGGAGGAGTCATTTGGTGAGTTTTGAGTGAAATCCAATCGCTAGAAGTATGGAATACACCAACCACTCCAATTAGGAACGAACTGCCGTTGAACTTGAATTGTCCAATTTCTCACACCTATTGATTTCAGATCGAGCCCAAAACTTGGGCAACATCATAATAAGGTGGGAGGAGTCATTTGGTGACTTTTGAGTGAAATCCAATCGCTAGAAGTATGGAATACACCAACCACTCCAATTAGGAACGAACTGCCGTTGAACTTGAATTGTCCAATTTCTCACACCTATTGATTTCGGATCGAGCCCCAAACTTGGGCAACATCATAATATGGTGGGAGGAGTCATTTGGTGAGTTTTGAGTGAAATCCAATGGCTAGAAGTATGGAATACACCAACCACTCCAATTAGGAACGAAGTGCCGTTGAACTTGAATTGTCCAATTTGGAACACCTATTGATTTCGGATCGAGCCCAAAACTTGGGCAACATCATAATATGGTGGGAGGAGTCATTTGGTGAGTTTTGAGTGAAATCCAATCGATAGAAGTATGGAATACACCAACCACTCCAATTTGGAACGAACTGCCGTTGAACTTGAATTGTCCAATTTCTCACACCTATTGATTTCGGATCGAGCCCAAAACTTGGGCAACATCATAATATGGTGGGAGGAGTCATTTGGTGAGTTTTGAGTGAAATCCAATCGATAGAAGTATGGAATACACCAACCACTCCAATTAGGAACGAAATGCCGTTGAACTTGAATTGTCCAATTTGGAACACCTATTGATTTCGGATCGAGCCCAAAACTTGGGCAACATCATAATATGGTGGGAGGAGTCATTTGGTGAGTTTTGGGTGAAATCCAATCGATAGAAGTATGGAATACACCAACCAATCCAATTAGGAACGAACTGCCGTTGAACTTGAATTGTCCAATTTCTCACACCTATTGATTTCGGATCGAGCCCCAAACTTGGGCAACATCATAATATGGTGGGAGGAGTCATTTGGTGAGTTTTGATTGAAATCCAATCGCTAGAAGTATGGAATACACCAACCACTCCAATTAGGAACGAACTGCCGTTGAACTTGAATTGTCCAATTTCTCACACCTATTGATTTCAGATCGAGCCCAAAACTTGGGCAACATCATAATATGGTGGGAGGAGTCATTTGGTGAGTTTTGAGTGAAATCCAATCGCTAGAAGTATGGAATACACCAACCACTCCAATTAGGAACGAACTGCCGTTGAACTTGAATTGTCCAATTTCTCACACCTATTGATTTCAGATCGAGCCCAAAACTTGGGCAACATCATAATAAGGTGGGAGGAGTCATTTGGTGACTTTTGAGTGAAATCCAATCGCTAGAAGTATGGAATACACCAACCACTCCAATTAGGAACGAAGTGCCGTTGAACTTGAATTGTCCAATTTCTCACACCTATTGATTTCGGATCGAGCCCCAAACTTGGGCAACATCATAATATGGTGGGAGGAGTCATTTGGTGAGTTTTGAGTGAAATCCAATGGCTAGAAGTATGGAATACACCAACCACTCCAATTAGGAACGAAGTGCCGTTGAACTTGAATTGTACAATTTGGAACACCTATTGATTTCGGATCGAGCCCAAAACTTGGGCAACATCATAATACGGTGGGAGGAGTCATTTGGTGAGTTTTGAGTGAAATCCAATCGATAGAAGTATGGAATACACCAACCACTCCAATTTGGAACGAACTGCCGTTCAACTTGAATTGTCCAATTTCTCACACCTATTGATTTCGGATCGAGCCCAAAACTTGGGCAACATCATAATATGGTGGGAGGAGTCATTTGGTGAGTTGTGAGTGAAATCCAATCGCTAGAAGTAGGGAATACACCAACCACTCCAATTAGGAACGAACTGCCGTTGAACTTGAATTGTCCAATTTCTCACACCTATTGATTTCGGATCGAGCCCAAAACTTGGGCAACATCATAATATGGTGGGAGGAGTCATTTGGTGAGTTTTGAGTGAAATCCAATCGCTAGAAGTATGGAATACACCAACCACTCCAATTAGGAACGAACTGCCGTTGAACTTGAATTGTCCAATTTCTCACACCTAATGATTTCGGATCGAGCCCAAAACTTGGGCAACATCATAATATGGTGGGAGGAGTCATTTGGTGGGTTTTGAGTGAAATCCAAACGCTAGAAGTATGGAATACACCAACCACTCCAATTAGGAACGAACTGCCGTTGAACTTGAATTGTCCAATTTGGAACACCTATTGATTTCGGATCGGGCCCAAAACTTGGGCAGCATCATAATATGGTGGGAGGAGTCATTTGGTGAGTTTTGAGTGAAATCAAATCGTTAGAACTATGGAATACACCAACCACTCCAATTAGGAACGAACTGCCGTTGAACTTGAATTGTCCAATTTGGAACACCTATTGATTTCAGATCGAGCCCAAAACTTGGGCAACATCATAATAAGGTGGGAGGAGTCATTTGGTGACTTTTGAGTGAAATCCAATCGCTAGAAGTATGGAATACACCAACCACTCCAATTAGGAACGAACTGCCGTTGAACTTGAATTGTCCAATTTCTCACACCTCTTGATTTCAGATCGAGCCCAAAACTTGGGCAACATCATAATATGGTGGGAGGAGTCATTTGGTGAGTTTTGAGTGAAATCCAATCGCTAGTAGTACGGAATACACCAACCACTCCAATTAGGAACGAAATGCCGTTGAAATTGAATTGACCAATTTCTCACACCTATTGATTTTGGATCGATCCCAAAACTTGGGCAACATCATAATATGGTGGGCGGAGTAATTTGGTGAGTTTTGAGTGAAATCCAAACGCTAGAAGTATGGAATACACCAACCACGCCAATTAGGAACGAACTGCCGTTGAACTTGAATTGTCCAATTTCTCACACCTTTTGATTTCGAATCGAGCCCCAAACTTGGGCAACATCATAATATGGTGGGAGGAGTCATTTGGTGAGTTTTGAGTGAAATCCATTCGCTAGAAGTATGGAACACACCAACCACTCCAATTAGGAACGAACTGCCGTTGAACTTGAATTGTCCAATTTCTCACACGTATTGATTTCGGATCGAGCCCAAAACTTGGGCAACATCATAATATGGTGGGAGGAGTCATTTGGTGAGTTTTAGGTGAAATCCAATCGATAGAAGTATGGAATACACCAACCACTCCAATTTGGAACGAACTGCCGTTCAACTTGAATTGTCCAATTTCTCACACCTATTGATTTCGGATCGGGCCCAAAACTTGGGCAACATCATAATATGGTGGGAGGAGTCATTTGGTGAGTTTTGAGTGAAATCCAATCACTAGAAGTGTGGAATACACCAACCACTCCAATTAGGAACGAACTGCCGTTGAACTTGAATTGTCCAATTTGCAACACCTATTGATTTCGGATTGAGCCCAAAACTTGGGGAACATCATAATATGGTGGGAGGAGTCATTTGGTGAGTTTTGAGTGAAATCCATTCGCTAGAAGTATGGAATACACCAACCACTCCAATTAGGAAAGAACTGCCGTTGAACTTGAATTGTCCAATTTGTCACACCTATTGATTTCGGATCCAGCCCAAAACTTGGGCAACATCATAATATCGTGGGAGAAGTCATTTGGTGAGTTTTGAGTGAAATCCAATGGCTAGAAGTATGGAATACACCAACCACTCCAATTAGGAACGAACTGCCGTTGAACTTGAATTGTCCAATTTCTCACACCTATTGATTTCGGATCGAGCCCAAAACTTGGGCAACATCATAATATGGTGGGAGGAGCCATTTGGTGAGTTTCGGGTGAAATCCAATCGATAGAAGTATGGAATACACCAACCACTCCAATTTGGAACGAACTGCCGTTCAACTTGAATTGACCAATTTCTCACACCTATTGATTTCGAATCGAGCCCGAAACTTGGGCAACAGCATAATATGGTGGGAGGAGTCATTTGGTGAGTTTTGGGTGAAATCCAATCACTAGAAGTACGGAATACACTAACCACTCCAATTAGTAACAAACTGCCGTTGAACTTGAATTGTCCAATTTGTCACACCTATTGATTTCGAATCGAGCCCCAAACTTGGGCAACATCATAATATGGTGGGAGGAGTCATTTGGTGAGTTTTGAGTGAAATCCATTCGCTAGAAGTATGGAACACACCAACCACTCCAATTAGGAACGAACTGCCGTTGAACTTGAATTGTCCAATTTCTCACACCTATTGATTTCGGATCGAGCCCAAAACTTGGGCAACATCATAATATGGTGGGTGGAGTCATTTGGTGAGTTTTAGGTGAAATCCAATCTATAGAAGTACGGAATACACCAACCACTCCAATTTGGAACGAACTGCCGTTCAACTTGAATTCTCCAATTTCTCACACCTATTGATTTCGGATCGAGCCCAAAACTTGGGCAACATCGTAATATGGTGGGAGGAGTCATTTGGTGAGTTTTGAGTGAAATACAATCGCTAGAAGTATGGAATACACCAACCACTCCAATTAGGAACGAACTGCCGTTGAACTTGAATTGTCCAATTTGGAACACCTATTGATTTCGGATCGAGCCCAAAACTTGGGCAGCAACATAATATGGTGGGAGGAGTCATTTGGTGAGTTTTGAGTGAAATCCAATCGCTAGAATTCTGGAATACACTAACCACTCCAATTAGGAACGAACTGCGGTTGAACTTGAATTGTCCAATTTCACACACATATTGATTTCGGATCGAGCCCCAAACTTGGGCAACATCATAATATGGTGGGAGGAGTCATTTGGTTAGTTTTGAGTGAAATCCAATCGCTAGAAGTATGGAATACACCAACCACTCCAATTAGGAACGAACTGCCGTTGAACTTGAATTGTCCAATTTCTCACACCTATTGATTTCGGATCGAGCCGAAAACTTGGGCAACATGATAATATGGTGGGAGGACTCATTTGGTTAGTTTTGAGTGAAATCCAATCACTAGAAGTATGGAATACACCAACCACTCCAATTAGGAACGAACTGCCGTTGAACTTGAATTGTCCAATTTCTCACACCTATTGATTTCGTATCGAGCCCAAAACTTGGGTAACATCATAATATGGTGGGAGGAGTCATTCGGTGAGTTTTGAGTGAAATCCAATCGCTAGAACTATGGAATACACCAACCACTCCAATTACGAACGAACTGCCGTTGAACTTGAATTGTCCAATTTGGAACACCTATTGATTTCGGATCGAGCCCAAAACTTGGGCAACATCATAATATGGTGGGAGGAGTCATTTGGTGAGTTTTGAGTGAAATCCAATCGCTAGAAGTATGGAATACACCAACCACTCCAATTAGGAACGAACAGCCGTTGAACTTGAATTGTCCAATTTGGGACACCTATTGATTTCAGTTCGAGCCCAAAACTTGGGCAACATGATAATATGGTGGGAGGAGTCATTTGGTGGGTTTTGGGTGAAATCCAATCGCTAGAAGTATGGAATACACCAACCACTCCAATTAGGAACGAACTGCCGTTGAACTTGAATTGTCCAATTTGGAACACCTATTGATTTCGGATCGAGCCCAAATCTTGGGCAACATCATAATATGGTGGGAGGAATCATTTTGTGAGTTTTGAGTGAAATCCAATCGCTAAAACTATGGAATACACCAACCACTCCAATTACGAACGAACTGCCGTTGAACTTGAATTGTCCAATTTGGAACACCTATTGATTTCGGTTCGAGCCCAAAACTTGGGCAACATCATAATATGGTGGGAGGAGTCATTCGGTGAGTTTTGGGTGAAATCCAATCGCTAGAAGTATGGAATACACCAACCACTCCAAGTAGGAACGAACTGCCGTTGAACTTGAATTGTCCAATTTGGAACACCTATTGATTTCGGATTGAGCCCAAAACTTGGGCAACATCATAATACAGTGGGAGGAGTCATTTGGTTAGTTTTGACTGAAATCCAATCGCTAGAAGTATGGAATACACCAACCACTCCAAGTAGGAACGAACTGCCGTTGAACTTGAATTGTCCAATTTGGAACACCTATTGATTTCGGATCGAGCCCAAATCTTGGGCAACATCATAATATGGTGGGAGGAATCATTTCGTGAGTTTTGAGTGAAATCCAAACGCTAGAAGTATGGAATACACCAACCACTCCAATTGGGAACGAACTGCCGTTCAACTTGAATTGTCCAATTTCTAACACCTATTGATTTCGGATCGAGCCCAAAACTTGGGCAACGTCATAATATGGTGGGAGGAGTCATTTGGTGAGTTTTGAGTGAAATCGAATCGCTAGAAGTATGGAATTCACCAACCACTCCAATTAGGAACAAACTGCCGTTGAACTTGAATTGTCCAATTTTGAACACCTATTGATTTCGGATCGAGCCCAAAACTTGGGCAACATCATAATATGGTGGGAGGAGTCATTTGGTGAGTTTTGAGTGAAATCCAGTCGCTAGAAGTATGGAATACACTAACCACTCCAATTAGGAACGAACTGCCGTTGAACTTGAATTGTCCAATTTCTCACACCTATTGATTTCGGATCGAGCCCCAAACTTGGGCAACATCATAATATGGTGGGAGGAGTCATTTGGTTAGTTTTGAGTGAAATCCAATCGCTAGAAGTATGGAATACACCAACCACTCCAATTAGGAACGAACTGCCGTTGAACTTGAATTGTCCAATTTCTCACACCTATTGATTTCGGATCGAGCCCAAAACTTGGGCAACGTCATAATATGGTGGGAGGAGTCATTTGGTGAGTTTTGAGTGAAATCCAGTCGCTATAAGTATGGAATCAACTGACCACTCCAATTAGGAACGAACTGCCGTTGAACTTGAATTGTCCAATTTCTCACACCTCTTGATTTCAGATCGATCCCAAAACTTGGGCAACATCATAATATGGAGGGAGGAGTCATTTGGTGAGTTTTGAGTGAAATCCAATCGCTAGAAGTATGGAATAAACTAACCACTCCAATTAGGAACGAACTGCCGTTGAACTTGAATTGTCCAATTTGGAACACCTACTGATTTCGGATCGAGCCCAAAACTTGGGCAACAACATAATATGGTGGGAGGAGTCATTTGGTGAGTTTTGAGTGAAATCCAATCGCTAGAAGTATGGAATACACCAACCACTCCAATTAGGAACGAACTGCCGTTGAACTAGATTTGTCCAATTTGGAACACCTATTGACTTCGGATCGAGCCCAAAACTTGGGCAACATCATAATATGGGGGGAGGAGTCATTTGGTGAGTTTTGAGTGAAATCCAATCGCTAGAAGTATGGAATACACCAACCACTCCAATTAGGAACGAACTGCCGTTGAACTTGAATTGTCCAATTTGGAACACCTACTGGTTTCGGATCGAGCCCAAAACTTGGGCAACAACATAATATGGTGGGAGGAGTCATTTGGTGAGTTTTGAGTGAAATCCAATCGCTAGAAGTATGGAATACACCAACCACTCCAATTAGGAACGAACTGCCGTTGAACTTGAATTGTCCAATTTGGAACACCTATTGATTTCGGTTCGATCCCAAAACTTGGGCAACATGATAATATGGTGGGAGGAGTCATTTGGTGAGTTTTGAGTGAAATCCAATCGCTAGAAGTATGGAATAAACTAACCACTCCAATTAGGAACGAACTGCCGTTGAACTTGAATTGTCGAATTTCTCACACCTACGGATTTCGGATCGAGCCCAAAATTGGGTAACATCATAATATGGTGGGAGTAGTCATTTGGTGAGTTTTGAGTGAAATCCAATCGTTAGAAGTATGGAATACACCAAACACTCCAATTAGGAACGAACTGCCGTTGAACTTGAATTGTCCAATTTCTCACACATCTTGATTTCAGATCGGGCCCAAAACTTGGGAAACATCATAATATGGTGGGAGGAGTCATTTGGTGAGTTTTGAGTGAAATCCAATCGCTAGAAGTATGGAATACACCAACCACTCCAATTAGGAACGAACTGCCGTTGAACTTGAATTGTCCAATTTGGAACACCTACTGATTTCGGATCGACCCCAAAACTTGGGCAACAACATAATATGGTGGGAGGAGTCATTTGGTGAGTTTTGAGTGAAATCCAATCGCTAGAAGTATGGAATACACCAACCACTCCAATTAGGAACGAACTGCCGTTGAACTTGATTTGTCCAATTTGGAAAACCTATTGACTTCGGATCGAGCCCAAAACTTGGGCAACATCATAATATGGGGGGAGGAGTCATTTGGTGAGTTTTGAGTGAAATCCATTCGCTAGAAGTGTTGACTACACCAACCACTCCAATTAGGAACGAACTTCCGTTGAACTTGAATTGTCCAATTTCTGACACCTATTGATTTCAGATCGAGCCCAAAACTTGGGCAACATGATAATATGGTGGGAGGAGTCATTTGGTGAGTTTTGGGGGAAATCCAATCGCTAGAAGTGTAGAATACACCATCCACTCCAATCAGGAACGAACTGCCATTGAACTTGAATTGTCCAATTTCTCACACCTATTGATTTCGGATCGAGCCCAAAACTTGGGCAACATGATAATATGGTGGGAGGAGTCATTTGGATAGTTTTGAGCAAAAACCAATCACTAGAAGTATGGAATAAACTAACCAGTCCAATTAGGAACGAACTGCCGTTGAACTTGAATTGTCCAATTTGGAACACCTATGGATTTCGGATCGAGCCCAAAACTTGGGCAACATGATAATATGGTGGGAGGAGTCATTTGGTGAGTTTTGAGTGAAATCCAGTCGCTAGAAGTACGGAATACACCAACCACTCCAATTAGGAACGAACAGCCGTTGAACTTGAATTGTCCAATTTGGTACACCCATTGATTTCGGTTCGATCCCAAAACTTGGGCAACATGATAATATGGTGGGAGGAGTCATTTGGTGAGTTTTGAGTGAAATCCAATCGCTAGAAGTATGGAATAAACTAACCACTCCAATTAGGAACGAACTGCCGTTGAACTTGAATTGTCGAATTTCTCACACCTATGGATTTCGGATCGAGCCCAAAATTGGGTAACATCATAATATGGTGGGAGTAGTCATTTGGTGAGTTTTGAGTGAAATCCAATCGTTAGAAGTATGGAATACACCAAACACTCCAATTAGGAACGAACTGCCGTTGAACTTGAATTGTCCAATTTCTCACACCTCTTGATTTCAGATCGAGCCCAAAACTTGGGCAACATCATAATATGGTGGGAGGAGTCATTTGGTGAGTTTTGAGTGAAATCCAATCGCTAGAAGTATGGAATACACCAACCACTCCAATTAGGAACGAACTGCCGTTGAACTTGGATTGTCCAATTTGGAACACCTACTGATTTCGGATTGAGCCCAAAACTTGGGCAACAACATAATATGGTGGGAGGAGTCATTTGGTGAGTTTTGAGTGAAATCCAATCGCTAGAAGTATGGAATACACCAACCACTCCAATTAGGAACGAACTGCCGTTGAACTAGATTTGTCCAATTTGGAACACCTATTGACTTCGGATCGAGCCCAAAACTTGGGCAACATCATAATATGGGGGGAGGAGTCATTTGGTGAGTTTTGAGTGAAATCCAATCGCTAGAAGTATTGACTTCACCAACCACTACAATTAGGAACGAACTTCCGTTGAACTTGAATTGTCCAATTTCTGACACCTATTGATTTCAGATCGAGCCCAAAACTTGGGCAACATGATAATATGGTGGGAGGAGTCATTTGGTGAGTTTTGGGTGAAATCCAATCGCTAGAAGTATAGAATACACCATCCACTCCAATCAGGAACGAACTGCCATTGAACTTGAATTGTCCAATTTCTCACACCTATTGATTTCGGATCGAGCCCAAAACTTGGGCAACATGATAATATGGTGGGAGGAGTCATTTGGATAGTTTTGAGCAAAATCCAATCGCTAGAAGTATGGAATAAACTAACCAGTCCAATTAGGAACGAACTGGCGTTGAACTTGAATTGTCCAATTTGGAACACCTATGGATTTCGGATCGAGCCCAAAACTTGGGCAACATGATAATATGGTGGGAGGAGTCATTTGGTGAGTTTTGAGTGAAATCCAGTCGCTAGAAGTACGGAATACACCAACCACTCCAAATAGGAACGAACTGCCGTTGAACTTGAATTGTCCAATTTGGAACACCTACTGATTTCGGATCGAGCCCAAAACTTGGGCAACAACATAATGTGGTGGGAGGAGTCATTTGGTGAGTTTTGAGTGAAATCCAATCGCTAGAAGTATGGAATACACCAACCACTCCAATTAGGAACGAACTGCCGTTGAACTTGATTTGTCCAATTTGGAACACCTATTGACTTCGGATCGAGCCCAAAACTTGGGCAACATCATAATATGGGGGGAGGAGTCATTTGGTGAGTTTTGAGTGAAATCCAATCGCTAGAAGTATTGACTACACCAACCACTCCAATTAGGAACGAACTTCCGTTGAACTTGAATTGTCCAATTTCTGACACCTATTGATTTCAGATCGAGCCCAAAACTTGGGCAACATGATAATATGGTGGGAGGAGTCATTTGGTGAGTTTTGGGTGAAATCCAATCGCTAGAAGTATAGAATACACCATCCACTCGAATCAGGAACGAACTGCCATTGAACTTGAATTGTCCAATTTCTCACACCTATTGATTTCGGATCGAGCCCAAAACTTGGGCAACATGATAATATGGTGGGAGGAGTCATTTGGATAGTTTTGAGCAAAAACCAATCACTAGAAGTATGGAATAAACTAACCAGTCCAATTAGGAACGAACTGCCGTTGAACTTGAATTGTCCAATTTGGAACACCCATTGATTTCGGTTCGATCCCAAAACTTGGGCAACATGATAATATGGTGGGAGGAGTCATTTGGTGAGTTTTGAGTGAAATCCAATCGCTAGAAGTATGGAATAAACTAACCACTCCAATTAGGAACGAACTGCCGTTGAACTTGAATTGTCGAATTTCTCACACCTATGGATTTCGGATCGAGCCCAAAATTGGGTAACATCATAATATGGTGGGAGTAGTCATTTGGTGAGTTTTGAGTGAAATCCAATCGTTAGAAGTATGGAATACACCAAACACTCCAATTAGGAACGAACTGCCGTTGAACTTGAATTGTCCAATTTCTCACACCTCTTGATTTCAGATCGAGCCCAAAACTTGGGCAACATCATAATATGGTGGGAGGAGTCATTTGGTGAGTTTTGAGTGAAATCCAATCGCTAGAAGTATGGAATACACCAACCACTCCAATTAGGAACGAACTGCCGTTGAACTTGGATTGTCCAATTTGGAACACCTACTGATTTCGGATCGAGCCCAAAACTTGGGCAACAACATAATATGGTGGGAGGAGTCATTTGGTGAGTTTTGAGTGAAATCCAATCGCTAGAAGTATGGAATACACCAACCACTCCAATTAGGAACGAACTGCCGTTGAACTAGATTTGTCCAATTTGGAACACCTATTGACTTCGGATCGAGCCCAAAACTTGGGCAACATCATAATATGGGGGGAGGAGTCATTTGGTGAGTTTTGAGTGAAATCCAATCGCTAGAAGTATTGACTTCACCAACCACTCCAATTAGGAACGAACTTCCGTTGAACTTGAATTGTCCAATTTCTGACACCTATTGATTTCAGATCGAGCCCAAAACTTGGGCAACATGATAATATGGTGGGAGGAGTCATTTGGTGAGTTTTGGGTGAAATCCAATCGCTAGAAGTATAGAATACACCATCCACTCCAATCAGGAACGAACTGCCATTGAACTTGAATTGTCGAATTTCTCACACCTATTGATTTCGGATCGAGCCCAAAACTTGGGCAACATGATAATATGGTGGGAGGAGTCATTTGGATAGTTTTGAGCAAAATCCAATCGCTAGAAGTATGGAATAAACTAACCAGTCCAATTAGGAACGAACTGCCGTTGAACTTGAATTGTCCAATTTGGAACACCTATGGATTTCGGATCGAGCCCAAAACTTGGGCAACATGATAATATGGTGGGAGGAGTCATTTGGTGAGTTTTGAGTGAAATCCAGTCGCTAGAAGTACGGAATACACCAACCACTCCAAATAGGAACGAACTGCCGTTGAACTTGAATTGTCCAATTTGGAACACCTATTGATTTCGGTTCGATCCCAAAACTTGGGCAACATGATAATATGGTGGGAGGAGTCATTTGGTGAGTTTTGAGTGAAATCCAATCGCTATAAGTATGGAATCAACTAACCACTCCAATTAGGAACGAACTGCCGTTGAACTTGAATTGTCCAATTTCTCATACCTTTTGATTTCGGATCGAGCCCAAAACTTGGGCAACTTCGTAATATGGTGGGAGGAGTCATTTGGTGAGTTTTGAGTGAAATCCAATCGCTAGAAGTATGGAATACACCAACCACTCCAATTAGGAACGAACTGCCATTGAACTTGAATTGTCCAATTTCTCACACCTATTGATTTCGGATCGAGCCCAAAACTTGGGCAACATCATAATATGGTGGGAGGAGTCATTTGGTGAGTTTTGAGAGAAATCCAATCGCTAGAAGTATGGAATACACCAACCACTCCAATTAGGAACGAACTGCCATTGAACTTGAATTGTGGAATTTCTCACACCTATTGATTTCGGATCGAGCCCAAAACTTGGGCAACTTCGTAATATGGTGGGAGGAGTCATTTGGTGAGTTTTGAGAGAAATCCAATCGCTAGAAGTATGGAATACACCAACCACTCCAATTAGGAACGAACTGCCGTTGAACTTGAATTGTCCAATTTGGAACACCTATTGATTTCGGATCGAGCCCAAAACTTGGGCAACATGATAATATGGTGGGAGGAGTCATTTGGTGAGTTTTGAGTGAAATCCAATCGCTAGAAGTATGGAGTACACCAACCACTCCAATTAGGAACGAACTGCCATTGAACTTGAATTGTCCAATTTCTCACACCTATTGATTTCGGATCGAGCCCAAAACTTGGGCAACATGATAATATGGTGGGAGGGGTCATTTGGTGAGTTTTGAGTGAAATCCAATCGCTAGAAGTATGGAATACACCGACCACTCCAGTTTGGAACGAACTGCCGTTGAACTTGAATTGTCCAAAACTTCGGCAACTTCATAATAAGGTGGGAGGAGTCATTTGGTGAGTTTTGAGTGAAATCGATTAGGTAGAAGTATGGAATACACCAACCACTGCAATTCGGAACGAACTGGAGTCGAACTTGAATTGTAAAATTTGTCACACCTATTGATTTCGGATCGAGCCCAAAACTTGGGCAACAAAATAATATGGTGAGTTTTGAGTGAATTAGGAACGAACTGCCGTTGAACTTGAATTGTCCAATTTCTCACACCTATTGATTTCGGATCGAGCCCAAAACTTGGGCGACATCATAATATGGTGGGAGGAGTCATTTGGTGATTTTGAGTGAAATCCAGTCGCTAGAAGTACGGAATACACCAAACACTCCAATTAGGAACGAACTGCCGTTGAACTTGAATTGTCCAATTTCTAACACCTATTTATTTCGGATCGAACCCAAAACTTTGGCAACCTCATAATATGGTGGGAGGAGTCATTTGGTGAGTTTGAGTGAAATCCAATCGCTAGAAGTGTGGAATACACCAACCACTCCAATTAGGAACGAACTGCCGTTGAACTTGAATTGTCCAATTTGGAACACCTATTGATTTCGGTTCTATCCCAAAACTTGGGCAACATGATAATATGGTGGGAGGAGTCATTTGGTGAGTTTTGAGTGAAATCCAATCGCTATAAGTATGGAATCAACTAACCACTCCAATTAGGAACGAACTGCCGCTGAACTTGAATTGTCCAATTTCTCAAACCTATTGATATCGGATTGAGCCCAAAACTTGGGCAAAATCATAATATGGTGGGAGGAGTCATTTTGTGAGTTTTGAGAGAAATCCAATCGCTAGAAGTGTGGAATACACCAACCACTCCAATTAGGAACGAACTGCCGTTGAACTTGAATTGTCCAATTTCTCACACCTATTGATTTCGGATCGGGCCCAAAACTTGGGCAACTTCATAATACGGTGGGAGGAGTCATTTGGTGAGTTTTGAGTGAAATCCAATCGCTAGAAGTACGGAATACACCAACCACTCTAATTAGGAACGAACTGCCGTTGAACTTGAATTGTCCAATTTCTCACACCTATTGATTTCGGATGGAGCCAAAAACCTGGGCAACATGATAATATGGTGGGAGATGTCATTTCGTGAGTTTTGGGTTAAATCCAATCGCTAGAAGTGAGGAATACACCAACCACTCCAATTAGGAACGAACAGCCGTTGAACTTGAATTGTCCAATTTCTCACACCTATTGTTTCCGATTGAGCCCAAAACTTGTGCAACATGATAATATGGTGGGAGGAGTCATTTGGTGAGTTTTGAGTGAAATCCAATCGCTAGAAGTATGGAATAAACTAACCACTCCAATTAGGAACGAACTGCCGTTGAACTTGAATTGTGGAATTTCTCACACCTATGGATTTCGGATCGAGCCCAAAATTGGGTAACATCATAATATGGTGGGAGTAGTCATTTGGTGAGTTTTGAGTGAAATCCAATCGTTAGAAGTATGGAATACACCAAACACTCCAATTAGGAACGAACTGCCGTTGAACTTGAATTGTCCAATTTCTCACACCTCTTGATTTCAGATCGAGCCCAAAACTTGGGCAACATCATAATATGGTGGGAGGAGTCATTTGGTGAGTTTTGAGTGAAATCCAATCGCTATAAGTATGGAATCAACTAACCACTCCAATTAGGAACGAACTGCCGTTGAACTTGAATTGTCCAATTTCTCACACCTCTTGATTTCAGATCGAGCCCAAAACTTGGGCAACATGATAATATGGTGGGAGGAGTCATTTGGTGAGTTTTGAGTGAAATCCATTCGCTAGAAGTATGGAATACACCAACCACTCCAATTAGGAACGAACTGCCGTTGAACTTGGATTGTCCAATTTCTCACACCTCTTGATTTCAGATCGAGCCCAAAACTTGGGCAACATCATAATATGGTGGGAGGAGTCATTTGGTGAGTTTTGAGTGAAATCCAATCGCTATAAGTATGGAATCAACTAACCACTCCAATTAGGAACGAACTGCCATTGAACTTGAATTGTCCAATTTCTCACACCTATTGATTTTGGATCGAGCCCAAAACTTGGGCAACATGATAATATGGTGGGAGGAGTCATTTGGATAGTTTTGAGCAAAATTCAATCGCTAGAAGTATGGAATAAACTAACCAGTCCAATTAGGAACGAACTGCCGTTGAACTTGAATTGTCCAATTTGGAACACCTATGGATTTCGGATCGAGCCCAAAACTTGGGCAACATGATAATATGGTGGGAGGAGTCATTTGGTGAGTTTTGAGTGAAATCCAGTTGCTAGAAGTACGGAATACACCAACCACTCCAATTAGGAACGAACAGCCGTTGAACTTGAATTGTCCAATTTGGAACACCTATTGATTTCGGTTCGATCCCAAAACTTGGGCAACATGATAATATGGTGGGAGGAGTCATTTGGTGAGTTTTGAGTGAAATCCAATCGCTAGAAGTATGGAATAAACTAACCACTCCAATTAGGAACGAACTGCCGTTGAACTTGAATTGTCGAATTTCTCACACCTATGGATTTCGGATCGAGCCCAAAATTGGGTAACATCATAATATGGTGGGAGTAGTCATTTGGTGAGTTTTGAGTGAAATCCAATCGTTAGAAGTATGGAATACACCAATGACTCCAATTAGGAACGAACTGCCGTTGAACTTGAATTGTCCAATTTCTCACACCTCTTGATTTCAGATCGAGCCCAAAACTTGGGCAACATCATAATATGGTGGGAGGAGTCATTTGGTGAGTTTTGAGTGAAATCCAATCGCTATAAGTATGGAATCAACTAACCACTCCAATTAGGAACGAACTGCCGTTGAACTTGAATTGTCCAATTTCTCACACCTCTTGATTTCAGATCGTGCCCAAAACTTGGGCAACATCATAATATGGTGGGAGGAGTCATTTGGTGAGTTTTGAGTGAAATCCAATCGCTAGAAGTATGGAATACACCAACCACTCCAATTAGGAACGAACTGCCGTTGAACTTGATTTGTCCAATTTGGAACACCTATTGACTTCGGATCGAGCCCAAAACTTGGGCAACATCATAATATGGGGGGAGGAGTCATTTGGTGAGTTTTGAGTGAAATCCAATCGCTAGAAGTATTGACTACACCAACCACTCCAATTAGGAACGAACTTCCGTTGAACTTGAATTGTCCAATTTCTGACACCTATTGATTTCAGATCGAGCCCAAAACTTGGGCAACATGATAATATGGTGGGAGGAGTCATTTGGTGAGTTTTGGGTGAAATCCAATCGCTAGAAGTATAGAATACACCATCCCCTCCAATCAGGAACGAACTGCCATTGAACTTGAATTGTCCAATTTCTCACACCTATTGATTTCGGATCGAGCCCAAAACTTGGGCAACATGATAATATGGTGGGAGGAGTCATTTGGATAGTTTTGAGCAAAATCCAATCGCTAGAAGTATGGAATAAACTAACCAGTCCAATTAGGAACAAACTGCCGTTGAACTTGAATTGTCCAATTTGGAACACCTATGGATTTCGGTTCGATCCCAAAACTTGGGCAACATGATAATATGGGGGGAGGAGTCATTTGGTGAGTTTTGAGTGAAATCCAATCGCTATAAGTATGGAATCAACTAACCACTCCAATTAGGAACGAACTGCCGTTGAACTTGAATTGTCCAATTTCTCAAACCTTTTGATTTCGGATCGAGCCCAAAACTTGGGCAACTTCATAATATGGTGGGGGGAGTCATTTGGTGAGTTTTGAGTGAAATCCAATCGCTAGAAGTGTGGAATACACCGACCACTCCAATTAGGAACGAACTGCCGTTGAACTTGAATTGTCCAATTTCTCACACCTATTGATTTCAGATCGAGCCCAAAACTTGGGCAACTTCGTAATATGGTGGGAGGAGTCATTTGGTGAGTTTTGAGTGAAATCCAATCGCTAGAAGTATGGAATACACAAACCACTCCAATTAGGAACGAACTGCCGTTGAACTTGAATTGTCCAATTTCTCATACCTTTTGATTTCGGATCGAGCCCAAAACTTGGGCCACTTCATAATATGGTGGGGGGAGTCATTTGGTGAGTTTTGAGTGAAATCCAATCGCTAGAAGTGTGTAATACACCGACCACTCCAATTAGGAACGAACTGCCGTTGAAATTGAATTGTCCAATTTCTCACACCTATTGATTTCAGATCGAGCCCAAAACTTGGGCAACTTCGTAATATGGTGGGAGGAGTCATTTGGTGAGTTTTGAGTGAAATCCAATCGCTAGAAGTATGGAATACACCAACCACTCCAATTAGGAACGAACTGCCGTTGAACTTGAATTGTCCAATTTCTCACACCTATTGATTTCGTATCGAGCCCAAAACTTGGGCAACGTCATAATATGGTGGGAGGAGTCATTTGGTGAGTTTTGAGTGAAATCCAATCGCTAGAAGTATGGAATACACGAACCACTCCAATTAGGAACGAACTGCCGTTGAACTTGAATTGTCCAATTTCTCATACCTTTTGATTTCGGATCGAGCCCAAAACTTGGGCAACTTCATAATATGGTGGGGGGAGTCATTTGGTGAGTTTTGAGTGACATCCAATCGCTAGAAGTGTGGAATACACCGACCACTCCAATTAGGAACGAACTGCCGTTGAACTTGAATTGTCCAATTTCTCACACCTATTGATTTCAGATCGAGCCCAAAACTTGGGCAACTTCGTAATATGGTGGGAGGAGTCATTTGGTGAGTTTTGAGTGAAATCCAATCGCTAGAAGTATGGAATACACCAACCACTCCAATTAGGAACGAACTGCCGTTGAACTTGAATTGTCCAATTTCTCACACCTATTGATTTCGGATCGAGCCCAAAACCTGGGCAACATGATAATATGGTGGGCGGGGTCATTTGGTGAGTTTTGGTTGACATCCAATCGCTAGAAGTATGGAATACACCAACCACTCCAATTAGGAACGAACTGCCGTTGAACTTGAATTGTCCAATTTCTCACACCTATTGATTTCGTATCGAGCCCAAAACTTGGGCAACATCATAATATGGTGGGAGGAGTCATTTGGTGAGTTTTGAGTGAAATCAATTAGCTAGAAGTATGGACTACACCAACCCCTCCAATTAGGAACGAACTTCCGTTGAACTTGAATTGTCCAATTTCTCAAACCTATTGATTTCGGATCGAGCCCAAAACCTGGGCAACATGATAATATGGTCGGAGGGGTCATTTGGTGAGTTTTGGGTGAAATCCAATCGCTAGAAGTATGGAATACACCAACCACTCCAATTAGGAACGAACTGCCGCTGAACTTGAATTGTCCAATTTCTCAAACCTATTGATATCGGATTGAGCCCAAAACTTGGGCAAAATCATAATATGGTGGGAGGAGTCATTTTGTGAGTTTTGAGAGAAATCCAATCGCTAGAAGTGTGGAATACACCAACCACTCCAATTAGGAACGAACTGCCGTTGAACTTGAACTGTACAATTTCTCACACATATTGATTTCGGATCGGGCCCAAAACTTGGGCAACTTCATAATATGGTGGGAGGAGTCATTTGGTGAGTTTTGAGTGAAATCCAATCGCTAGAAGTACGGAATACACCAACCACTCTAATTAGGAACGAACTGCCGTTGAACTTGAATTGTCCAATTTCTCACACCTATTGATTTCGGATGGAGCCAAAAACCTGGGCAACATGATAATATGGTGGGAGATGTCATTTCGTGAGTTTTGGGTTAAATCCAATCGCTAGAAGTGTGGAATACACCAACCACTCCAATTAGGAACGAACAGCCGTTGAACTTGAATTGTCCAATTTCTCACACCTATTGTTTCCGATTGAGCCCAAAACTTGTGCAACATGATAATATGGTGGGAGGAGTCATTTGGTGAGTTTTGGGTGGAATCCAATCGCTAGAAGTATGGAATACACCAACCACTCCAATTAGGAACGAACTGCCGCTGAACTTGAATTGTCCAATTTCTCACAGCTATTGATTTCGAATCGAGCTCCAAACATGGGCAACATCATAATATGGTGGGAGGAGTCATTTGGTGAGTTTTGAGTGAAATCCAATCGCTAGAAGTATGGAATACGCCAACCACTCCAATTAGGAATGAACTGCCGTCGAACTTGAATTGTAAAATTTCTCACACCTATTGATTTCGGATCGAGCCCAAAACTTGGGCAACATCATAATATGGTGGGAAGAGTCATTTTGTGAGTTTTGAGTGAAATCCAATCAATACAAGTATGGAATACACCAACCACTCCAATTAGGAACGAACTGCCGTTGAACTTGATTTGTCCAATTTCTAACACCTATTTATTTCGGATCGAGCCCAAAACTTTGGCAACCTCATAATATGGTGGGAGGAGTCACTTGGTGAGTTTGAGTGAAATCCAATCGCTAGAAGTATGGAATACACCAACCACTCCAATTAGGAACGAACTGCCGTTGAACTTGAATTGTCCAATTTGGAACACCTATTGATTTCGGATCGAGCCCAAAACTTGGGCAACATCATAATATGGTGGGAGGTGTCATTTGGTGAGTTTTGAGTGAAATCCAATCGCTAGAAGTAAGGAATACACGAACCACTCCAATTAGGAACGAACTGCCGTTGAACTTGAATTGTCCAATTTTGAACACCTATTGATATCGGATCGAGCCCAAAACTTGGGCAACATCATAATATGGTGGGAGGAGTCATTTGGTGAGTTTTGAGTGGAATCCAATCGCTAGAAGTATGGAATACACCAACCACTCCAATTAGGAACGAACTGCCGTTGAACTTGAATTGTCCAATTTCTCACACCTATTGATTTCGTATCGAGCCCAAAACTTGGGCAACGTCATAATATGGTGGGAGGAGTCATTTGGTGAGTTTTGAGTGAAATCCAATCGATAGAAGTATGGAATACACGAACCACACCAATTAGGAACGAACTGCCGTTGAACTTGAATTGTCTAATTTCTCATACCTTTTGATTTCGGATCGAGCCCAAAACTTGGGCAACTTCGTAATATGGTGGGAGGAGTCATTCGGTTTGTTTTGAGTGAAATCCAATCGCTAGAAGTATGGAATACACCAACCACTCCAATTAGGAACGAACTACCGTTGAACTTGAATTGACCAATTTCTCACACCTATTGATTTCTTATCAAGCCCAAAACTTGGGCAACGTCATAATATGGTGGGAGGAGTCATTTTGTGAGTTTTGAGTGAAATCCAATCGCTAGAAGTATGGAATACACCAACCACTCGAATTAGGAACGAACTGCCGTTGAACTTGAATTGTCCAATTTCTCACACCTCTTGATTTCAGATCGAGCCCAAAACTTGGGCAACATCATAATAAGGTGGGAGGAGTCATTTGGTGAGTTTTGAGTGAAATCCAATCGCTAGAAGTATGGAATACACCAACCACTCCAATTAGGAATGAACTGCCGTTGAACTTGAATTGTCCAATTTGGAACACCTACTGATTTCGGATCGAGCCCAAAACTTGGGTAACGTCATAATATGGTGGGAGGAGTCATTTGGTGAGTTTTGAGTGATATCCAATCGCTAGAAGTATGGAATACACCAACCACTCGAATTAGGAACGAACTGCCGTTGAACTTGAATTGTCCAATTTCTCATACCTATTGATTTCGGATAGAGCCCCAAACTTGGGCAACATCATAATATGGTGGGAGGAGTCATTTGGTGAGTTTTGAGTGAAATCCAATCGCTAGATGTCTGGAATACACCAACCACTCCACTTAGGAACGAACTGCCATTGAACTGGAATTGTCGAATTTCTCACACCTATTGATTTCGGATCGAGCCCAAAACTTGGGCAACTTCGTAATCTGGTGGGAGGAGTCATTTGGTGAGTTTTGAGTGAAATCCAATCGCTAGAAGTATGGAATACACCAACCACTCCAATTAGGAACGAACTGTCGTTGAACTTGAATTGTCCAATTTCTCACACCAATTGATTTTGGATCGAGCCCAAAACTTGAGCAACATCATAGTATGGTGGGAGGAGTCATTTTGTGAGTTTTGAGTGAAATCCAATCGCTAGAAGTTTGGAATACACCAACCACTCCAATTAGAAACGAACTGCCGTTGAACTTGAATTGTCCAATTTCTCACACCTATTGATATCGGATCGAGCCCAAAATTTGGGTAACGTCATAATATGGTGGGAAGAGTCATTTGGTGAGTTTTGAGTGAAATCCAATCGCTAGATGTCTGGAATACACCAACCATTCCACTTAGGAACGAACTGCCATTGAACTGGAATTGTCGAATTTCTCACACCTATTGATTTCGGATCGAGCCCAAAACTTGGGCAACTTCGTAATCTGGTGGGAGGAGTCATTTGGTGAGTTTTGAGTGAAATCCAATTGCTAGAAGTATGGAATACACCAACCACTCCAATTAGGAAAGAACTGCCGTTGAGCTTGAATTGTCCAATTTCTCACGCCTATTGCTTTCAGATCAAGCCCAAAACTTGGGCAACATCATAATATGGTGGGAGGAGTCATGTGTGAGTTTTGGGTGAAATCCATTCGCTAGAAGTATGGAATACACCAACCACGCCAATTAGGAACGAACTGCCGTTGAACTTGAATTGTCCAATTTCTCACACCTATTGATTTCGGATCGATCCCAAAACTTGGGCAACATCATAATATGGTGGGAGGACTCATTTGGTGAGTTTTGAGTGAAATCCAATCGCCAGAAGTATGCAATACACCAACCACTCCAATTTCCACGAACTGCCGTTGAACTTCAATTGTCCAATTTCTCACACCTATTGATTTCCGATTGATCCAAAGACTTGGGCAACATGATAATATGGTGGGAGAAGTCATTTGGTGAGTTTTGGGGGAAATCCAATCGCTAGAAGTATGGAATACACCAACCACGCCAATTAGGAACGAACTGCCGTTGAACTTGAATTGTCCAATTTCTCACACCTATTCATTTCCGATTGAGCCAAAAACTTGGGAAACATGATAATATGGTGGGAGAAGTCATTTGGTGAGTTTTGGGGGAAATCCAATCGCTAGAAGTATGGAATACACCAACCACGCCAATTAGGAACGAACTGCCGTTGAACTTGAATTGTCCAATTTCTCGCACCTATTGATTTCGGATCAAGCCCAAAACTTGGGCAACAACATAATATGGTGGGAGGAGTCGTTTGGTGTGGTTTGAGTGAAATCCAATCGCTAGAAGTATGGAATACACCAACCACTCCAATTAGGAACGAACTGCCGTTGAACTTGAATTGTCCAATTTCTCACACCTATTGATTTCGGATCGAGCCCCAAACTTGGGCAACATCATAATATGGTGTTAGGAGTCAATTGGTCAGTTTTGAGTGAAATCCAATCGCTAGAAGTATGGAATACACCAACCACTGCAATTAGGAACGAATTGCCGTTGAACTTGAATTGTCCAATTTCTCACACCTATTGATTTCGGATCGAGCCCCAAACTTGGGCAACTTCATAATATGGTGGGAGGATTCAGTTGGTGAGTTTTGAGTGAAATCCAGTCGCTAGAAGTATGGAATACACCAACCACTCCAATTAGGAACGAACTGCCGTTGAACTTGAATTGTCCAATTTCTCACACCTATTGATTTCGGATCGAGCCCCAAACTTGGGCAACATCATAATATGGTGTGAGGAGTCATTTGGTGAGTTTTGAGTGAAATCCAATCGCTAGAAGTATGGAATACATCAACCACTCCAATTAGGAACGAACTGCCGTTGAACTTGAATTGTCCAATTTCTCACACCTATTCATTTCCGATTGAGCCAAAAACTTGGGCAACATGATAATATGGTGGGAGAAGTCATTTGGTGAGTTTTGGGGGAAATCCAATCGCTAGAAGTATGGAATACACCAACCACGCCAAGTAGGAACGAACTGCCGTTGAACTTGAATTGTCCAATTTCTCACACCTATTCATTTCCGATTGAGCCAAAAACTTGGGAAACATGATAATATGGTGGGAGAAGTCATTTGGTGAGTTTTGGGGGAAATCCAATCGCTAGAAGTATGGAATACACCAACCACGCCAATTAGGAACGAACTGCCGTTGAACTTGAATTGTCCAATTTCTCACACCTATTGATTTCGGATCAAGCCCAAAACTTGGGCAACAACATAATATGGTGGGAGGAGTCGTTTGGTGTGGTTTGAGTGAAATCCAATAGCTAGAAGTATGGAATACACCAACCACTCCAATTAGGAACGAACTGCCGTTGAACTTGAATTGTCCAATTTCTCACACCTATTGATTTCGGATCGAGCCCCAAACTTGGGCAACATCATAATATGGTGTTAGGAGTCATTTGGGGAGTTTTGAGTGAAATCCAATCGCTAGAAGTATGGAATACACCAACCACTGCAATTAGGAACGAATTGCCGTTGAACTTGAATTGTCCAATTTCTCACACCTATTGATTTCGGATCGAGCCCCAAACTTGGGCAACATCATAATATGGTGGGAGGATTCAGTTGGTGAGTTTTGAGTGAAATCCAGTCGCTAGAAGTATGGAATACACCAACCACTCCAATTAGGAACGAACTGCCGTTGAACTTGAATTGTCCAATTTCTCACACCTATTGATTTCGGATCGAGCCCAAAACTTGGGCAACATCATAATATGGTGGGAGGACTCATTTGGTGAGTTTTGAGTGAAATCCAATCGCCAGAAGTATGCAATACACCAACCACTCCAATTTCCACGAACTGCCGTTGAACTTCAATTGTCCAATTTCTCACACCTATTGATTTCCGATTGATCCAAAGACTTGGGCAACATGATAATATGGTGGGAGAAGTCATTTGGTGAGTTTTGGGGGAAATCCAATCGCTAGAAGTATGGAATACACCAACCACGCCAATTAGGAACGAACTGCCGTTGAACTTGAATTGTCCAATTTCTCACACCTATTGATTTCGGATCGAGCCCAAAACTTGAGCAACATCATAGTATGGTGGGAGGAGTCATTTTGTGAGTTTTGAGTGAAATCCAATCGCTAGAAGTTTGGAATACACCAACCACTCCAATTAGAAACGAACTGCCGTTGAACTTGAATTGTCCAATTTCTCACACCTATTGATATCGGATCGAGCCCAAAATTTGGGTATCGTCATAATATGGTGGGAGGAGTCATTTGGTGAGTTTTGAGTGAAATCCAATCGCTAGAAGTATGGAATACACCAACCACTCCAATTAGGAACGAACTGCCGTTGAACTTGAATTGTCCAATTTCTCACACCAATTGATTTCGGATCGAGCCCCAAACTTGGGGAACATGATAATATGGTGGGAGGAGTCATTTTGTGAGTTTTGAGAGAAATCCAATCGCTAGAGGTATGGAATACACCAACCACTCCAATTAGGAACGAACTGCCATTGAACTTGAATTGTCCAATTTCTCACACCTATTGATTTCGGATCGAGCCCCAAACTTGGGCAACATCATAATATGGTGTCAGGAGTCATTTGGTGAGTTTTGAGTGAAATCCAATTGCTAGAAGTATGGAATACATCAACCACTCCAATTAGGAACGAACTGCCGTTGAACTTGAATTGTCCAATTTCTCGCACCTATTGATTTCGGATCGAGCCCCAAACTTGGGCAACATTATAATATGGTGTTAGGAGTCATTTGGGGAGTTTTGAGTGAAATCCAATCGCTAGAAGTACGGAATACACCAACCACTCCAATTAGGAACGAATTGCCGTTGCACTTGAATTGTCCAATTTCTCACACCTATTGATTTCGGATCGAGCCCCAAACTTGGGCAACATCATAATATGGTGGGAGGATTCCGTTGGTGAGTTTTGAGTGAAATCCAGTCGCTAGAAGTATGGAATACACCAACCACTCCAATTAGGAACGAACTGCCGTTGAACTTGAATTGTCCAATTTCTCACACCTATTGATTTTGGATCGATTCCCAAACTTGGGCAACATCATAATATGGTGTCAGGAGTCATTTGGTGAGTTTTGAGTGAAATCCAATCGCTTGAAGTATGGAATACACCAACCACACCAATTAGGAATGAAATGCCGTTGAACTTGAATTGTCCAATTTCTTTCACCTATTGGTTTCGGATCGAGCCCAAAACTTGGGCAACACCATAATATGGTGGGAGGAGTCATTTGGTGAGTTTTGAGAGAAATCCAATCGCTAGAGGTATGGAATACACCAACCACTCCAATTAGGAACGAACTGCCGTTGAACTTGAATTGTCCAATTTCTCACAACTATTGATTTCGGATCGAGCCCCAAACTTGGGCAACATCATAATATGGTGGGATGAGTCATTTGGTGAGTTTTGAGAGAAATCCAATCGCTAGAGGTATGGAATACATCAACCACTCCAATTAGGAACGAACTGCCGTTGAACTTGAATTGTCCAATTTCTCACACCTATTGATTTCGGATCGAGCCCCAACCTTGGGCAACATCATAATATGGTGGGAGGAGTCATTTGTTGAGTTTTGAGAGAAATCCAATCGCTAGAGGTATGGAATACACCAACCACTCCAATTAGGAACGAACTGCCGTTGAACTTGAATTGTCCAATTTCTCACACCTATTGATTTCGGATCGAGCCCCAAACTTGGGCAACATCATAATATGGTGTCAGGAGTCATTTGGTGAGTTTTGAGTGAAATCCAATCGCTAGAAGTGTGGAATACATCAACCACTCCAATTAGGAACGAACTGCCGTTGAACTTGAATTGTCCAATTTCTCACACCTATTGATTTCGGATCGAGCCCCAAACTTGGGCAACATTATAATATGGTGTTAGGAGTCATTTGGGGAGTTTTGAGTGAAATCCAATCGCTAGAAGTATGGAATACACCAACCACTCCAATTAGGAACGAATTGCCGTTGCACTTGAATTGTCCAATTTCTCACACCTATTGATTTCGGATCGAGCCCCAAACTTGGGCAACATCATAATATGGTGGGAGGATTCCGTTGGTGAGTTTTGAGTGAAATCCAGTCGCTAAAAGTATGGAATACACCAACCACTCCAATTAGGAACGAACTGCCGCTGAACTTGAATTGTCCAATTTCTCACACCTATTGATTTCGGATCGAGCCCCAAACTTGGGCAACATCATAATATGGTGGGAGGAGTCATTGGGTAAGTTTTGAATGAAATCCAATCGCTAGAAGTATGGAATACACCAACCACACCAATTAGGAACGAACTGCCGTCGAACTTGAATTGTATAATTTCTCACACCTATTGATTTCGGATCGATTCCCAAACTTGGGCAACATCATAATATGGTGTCAGGAGTCATTTGGTGAGTTTTGAGTGAAATCCAATCGCTTGAAATATGGAATACACCAACCACACCAATTTGGAATGAAATGCCGTTGAACTTGAATTGTCCAATTTCTCACACCTATTGATTTCGGATCGAGCCCAAAACTTGGGCAACATCATAATATGGTGGGAGGAGTCATTTGGTGAGTTTTGAGTGAAATCCAATCGCTAGGAGTATGGAATACACCAACCACTACAATTAGGAACGAACTGCCGTTGAACTTGAATTGTCCGATTTCTCACACCTATTGATTTCGGATCGAGCCCAAAACTTGGGCAACATCATAATATGGTGGGAGGAGTCATGTGGTGAGTTTTGAGTGAAATCCAATCCCTAGAAGTATGGAATAAACCAACCAATCCAATTAGGAACGAAATGCCGTTGAAATTGAATTGACCAATTTCTCACACCTATTGATTTCGGATCGAGCCCAAAACTTGGGCAACATCATAATATGGTGGGAGGAGTCATTTGGTGAGTTTTGAGTGAAATCCAATCGCTAGAAGTATGGAATACACCAACCACTCCAATTTGGAACGAACTGCCGTTGAACTTGAATTGTCCAATTTCTCACACCTATTGATTTCGGATCGAGCCCCAAACTTGGGCAACATCATAATTTGGTGGGAGGAGTCATTTGGTGAGTTTTGAGTGAAATCCAATCACTAGAAGTATGGAATACACCAACCACTCCAATTAGGAACGAAATGCCGTTGAAATTGAATTGACCAATTTCTCACACCTACTGATTTCGGATCGAGCCCAAAACTTGGGCAACATCATAATATGGTGGGAGGAGTCATTTGGTGAGTTTTGAGTGAAATCCAATCGCTAGAAGTATGGAATACACCAACCACTCCAATTAGGAACGAAATGCCGTTGAAATTGAATTGACCAATTTCTCACACCTACTGATTTCGGATCGAGCCCAAAACTTGGGCAACATCATAATATGGTGGGAGGAGTCATTTGGTGAGTTTTGAGTGAAATCCAACCGCTAGAAGTATGGAATACACCAACCACTCCAATTAGGAACGAAATGCCATTGAAATTGAATTGACCAATTCCTCACACCTATTGATTTCGGATCGAGCCCAAAACTTGGGCAACATCATAATATGGTGGAAGGAGTCATTTGTTGAGTTTTGAGTGAAATCCAATCGCTAGAAGTATGGAATACACCAACCACTCCAATTAGGAACGAACTGTCGTTGAACTTGAATTGTCGAATTTCTCACACCTATTGATTTCGGATCGAGCCCAAAACTTGGGCAACATCATAATATGGTGGGAGGAGTCATTTGGTGAGTTTTGAGTGAAATCCAATCGCTAGAAGTATGGAATACACCAACCACTCCAATTAGGAACGAAATGCCGTTGAAAATGAATTGACCAATTTCTCACACCTACTGATTTCGGATCGAGCCCAAAACTTGGGCAACATCATAATATGGTGGGAGGAGTCATTTGGTGAGTTTTGAGTGAAATCCAATCGCTAGAAGTATGGAATACACCAACCACTCCAATTAGGAACGAACTGCCGTTGAAATTGAATTGTCCAATTTGGAACACCTATTGATTTCTGCTCGAGCCCAAAACTTGGGCAACATCATAATATGGTGGGAGGAGTCATTTGGTGAGTTTTGAGTGAAATCCAATCGCTAGAAGTATGGAATACACCAACCACTCCAATTAGGAACGACCTCCCGTTGAACTTAAATTGTCCAATTTCTCACACCTATTGATTTCGGATCGAGCCCCAAACTTGGGCAACATCATAATATGGTGGGAGGAGTCATTGGAGAGTTTTGAGTGAAATCCAATCGCCAGAAGTATGGAATACACCAACCACTCCAATTAGGAACGAACTGCCGTTGAACTTGAACTGTCCAATTTCTCACACCTATTGATTTCGGATCGAGCCCAAAACTTGGGCAACATCATAATATGGTGGGCGGAGTCATTTGGTGAGTTTTGAGTGAAATCCAATCGCTAGAACTATGGAATACACCAACCACTCCAATTAGGAACGAACTGCTATTGAACTTGAATTGTCCAATTTCTCACACCTATTGATTTCGGATCGGGCCCAAAACTTGGGCAACATCATAATATGGTGGGAGGAGTCATTTGGTGAGTTTTGAGTGAAATCCAATCGCAAGAAGTATGGAATACACCAACCACTCCAATTAGGAACGACATGCTGTTGAAATTGAATTGACCAATTTCTCACACCTATTGATTTCGGATCGATCCCAAAACTTGTGCAACCTCATAATATGGTGGGAGGAGTCATTTGGTTCGTTTTGAGTGAAATCCAATCGCTAGAACTATGGAATACACCAACCACTCCAATTAGGAACGAACTGCCGTTCAACTTGAATTGTCCAATTTCTCACACCGATTGATTTCGGATCGAGCCCAAAACTTGGGCAACATCATAATATGGTGGGAGGAGTCATTTGGTGAGTTTTGAGTGAAATCCAATCGCTAGAACTATCGAATACACCAATCACTCCAATTTGGAACGAACTGCCGTTCAACTTGAATTGTCCAATTTCTCACACCTATTGATTTCGGATCGAGCCCAAAACTTGGGCAACATCATAATATGGTGGGAGGAGTCATTTGGTGCGTTTTGAGTGAAATCCAATCGCTAGAAGTAAGGAATACCCCAACCACTCCAATTAGGAACGAACTGCCGTTCAACTTGAATTGTCCAATTTCTCACACCTATTGATTTCGGATCGAGCCCAAAACTTGGGCAACATCATAATATGGTGGGCGGAGTCATTTGGTGAGTTTTTAGTGAAATCCAATCGCTAGAACTATGGAATACACCAACCACTCCAATTAGGAACGAACTGCTGTTGAACTTGAATTGTCCAATTTCTCACACCTATTGATTTCGGATCGGGCCCAAAACTTGGGCAACATCATAATATGGTGGGAGGAGTCATTTGGTGAGTTTTGAGTGAAATCCAATCGCATGAAGTATGGAATACACCAACCACTCCAATTAGGAACGACATGCTGTTGAAATTGAATTGACCAATTTCTCACACCTATTGATTTCGGATCGATCCCAAAACTTGTGCAACCTCATAATATGGTGGGAGGAGTCATTTGGTTCGTTTTGAGTGAAATCCAATCGCTAGAACTATGGAATACACCAACCACTCCAATTAGGAACGAACTGCCGTTCAACTTGAATTGTCCAATTTCTCACACCGATTGATTTCGGATCGAGCCCAAAACTTGGGCAACATCATAATATGGTGGGAGGAGTCATTTGGTGAGTTTTGAGTGAAATCCAATCGCTAGAACTATGGAATACACCAACCACTCCAATTAGGAACGAACTGCCGTTGAACTTGAATTGTCCAATTTGGAACACCTATTGATTTCGGATCGAGCCCAAAACTTGGGCAACATCATAATATGGTGGGAGGAGTCATTTGGTGAGTTTTGAGTGAAATCCAATCGCTAGAACTATGGAATACACCAACCACTCCAATTAGGAACGACATGCCGTTGAAATTGAATTGACCAATTTCTCACACCTATTGATTTCGTATCGATCCCAAAACTTGTGCAAGATCATAATATGGTGGGAGGAGTGTTCGGTTCATTTTTACACATGATTTTGCATGTTATTCACCCACTATTTTGAGTTAGTTCTTGACATTTTATAGCTTTTTACTTCCTTTTTGTGTTTTCTTAGATTTTACCTTGGTTGGAATGAAAATGAGCTAAAAGTGCTTTATTTGTTATAAATTTTGTTTTTGTTCATTTTCGTAGGTCAACTTCTTGGCCTGGGATCAACATGCTCTGGTGCTCGGATGAGGTCATGATCTTCATGAGACTTGTTCCAATGGATGTTAACTACAACATATCCAAATTTGAGCTCCATTGGACAAGTATTGCCTATCCAACCAATCCAGCATGTTACCACAGCTCTGGAAATCCGGAATTGGCCAGCTTTTACCTCCATTGTGTCATCTTGATTATTCTTGTTACCATAACAGTTGGTAACAAGAATTTACCTTAGTAGATGAGATATTTTCTGAAGCATTTGGCATCTTTGTGAGGACAAGGCTTCATTATTTGCAAGGGGACAAGAAGACAATGGGTGAAGACTTTGCATTAGAATACTAAAAGTAAAGCTGGAAAGGAGGAGAGAGGGAAGCAAAGGGAGTGTAATCTTATATTGGAGAGGCTTTTCAACGGGGGTATTGGATTCATTACATCATTCCACAATTGAGGAGGAGATTGGAGAGCAAAAAAGCTAAGGAAGGAAGGAGAGGGAGGTGCAGCCGCAGGAAGAAGGGGGAAGACTTCCACCATTGAAGACTTCAAGCTTTCATCATTTCCAAATCTGTAAACTCTTTCTAGTTATATTTCGAATTTGTGTTTGAAATGATTATGAGGAACTAAACTCCATAGCTAGGGCTTAGGTTGAAGCCCTAAACATGATTACCTTATTGTTTTGATGCTTGAGTGTATGAATTTCTAGATATTGTTGATGAATTCCAATTCACCAAATTAATCTATCCTTGATGTGTGTTTTTCCTTGGTTGGCCATCTTTGAAAGCATGCCTCTTCAGATTGTTGGGATTATGTGTATCTTCATGTTATCCTAAGCAATAAATGGATGAAGTAAGAATCATCCATGTGATTTGGTTTCTTGAATACCTAATGTAAATACCATGCTATTAGGATTCTTGTGATGTTCATATTCTCTTTGAACTTAATGGGTTCTCCTTGTAATTGAATCGAAGTACGAACCATACCTAGGTTCGGTTATGGGGAGGGCACAAGTATTGTAGCACGAACCATGCACTTTACGTATATTAGAGAGAATCAATGCGTCTTGAGCCACGACCCATGGTCTTGATTGCGAACATCTTCATCAACACGTTTAGAGTTCATCACTTGAGTATCCATGAACATTGGTAGAATTGTTTAGGGTGGATTCCAAAACCCTAGTGTTTGTTACATCTTGATTCCACTCTTTCATAATTCATCTCTGCCATTCTCATTTAATTTCAAAGTCCATTTACTTTCATGCAATAGAAATAGGTCACTTCAAACAAATCAAACCCCCCCCCCCCCCAATGTGTGTGTGAGTTGCGTGTTTGACACGTTATGTGTCTTTGTTACTAAATTTTATCTGTTTCCGTAATTGTTTTGGACCTTTGGTCTGTGTGTTCTTGCATTTTCTGTGCTGAATCCAACCGTATAAAGAACGTGAATTTTGGACGTACGGTTGGAAAGTTATAGGCAAAACACTGGACAGAGGTCGAAACTGAAAAACAGAGAAACGAATCTGCCAAAAACGACCGGTCGTTACTGTTTAGCCGACCGGTCGCACATGAATCTGTCCAAAAACGACCGGTCGTCACTGTTCACGACCGGTCGCACTGTTCACTGTTCACGACACTGTTCACAGGTGATAAAGTGGTGATAAAATGGCGATAGAAAATGCTGTTTGTGTTTTTGTTTAGTTTTCTTGTGTTGTTTCATTTCTTTTACACTTCTTTACTCATTTTTAGTTTCCATTTTGCATTTGTGCATTTGTGGTGTGTCAATTAAGTGTTCTTTACGTACTCAAATTAGAACTTATAGGAAGCCGACAAGTTCTTCGTGGGATCGACCCCGTACTTACATAATCTATACTTCAATAGATTCGTGCACTTGCGGGTATTTTTAATTGGTTGTTTGTACATTAATTTGTGTCCTCTTAGGAATGCAACAAGGAGTCATTTGGTGAGTTTTGAGTGAAATCCAATCGCTAGAAGTATGGAATACACCAACCACTCCAATTAGGAACGAACTGCCGTTGAACTTGAATTGTCCAATTTGAAACACCTATTGATTTCGGATCGAGCCCAAAACTTGGGCAACATCATAACATGGTGGGAGGAGTCATTTGGTGAGTTTTGAGTGAAATCCAATCGCTAGAAGTATGGAATACACCAACCACTCCAATTAGGAACGAACTGCCGTTGAACTTGAATTGTCCAATTTCTCACACCTATTGATTTCGGATCGAGCCCAAAACTTGGGCAACATCATAATATGGTGGGAGGAGTCATTTGGTGAGTTTTGAGTGAAATCCAATCGCAAGAAGTATGGAATACACCAACCACTCCAATTAGGAACGAACTGCCGTTCAACTTGAATTGTCCAATTTGGAACACCTATTGATTTCGGATCGAGCCCAAAACTTGGGCAACGTCATAATACGGTGGGAGGAGTCATTTGGTGAGTTTTGAGTGAAATCCAATCGCTAGAAGTATGGAATTCACCAACCACTCCAATTAGGAACGAACTGCCGTTGAACTTGAATTGTCCAATTTTGAACACCTATTGATTTCGGATCGAGCCCAAAACTTGGGCAAGATCATAATATGGTGGGAGGAGTCATTTGGTGTGTTTTGAGTGAAATCCAATCGCTAGAAGTATGGAATACACCAACCACTCCAATTAGGAACGAACTGCCGTTGAACTTGAATTGTCCAATTTCTCACACCTATTGATTTCGGATCGAGCCCCAAACTTGGGCAACATCATAATATGGTGGGAGGAGTCATTTGGTTAGTTTTGAGTGAAATCCAATCGCTAGAAGTATGGAATTCACCAACCACTCCAGTTAGGAACGAACTGCCGTTGAACTTGAATTGTCCAATTTGGAACACCTATTGATTTCGGATCGAGCCCAAAACTTGGGCAGCATCATAATATGGTGGGAGTAGTCATTTGGTGAGTTTTGAGTGAAATCCAATCGCAAGAAGTATGGAATACACCAACCACTCCAATTAGGAACGAACTGCCGTTCAACTTGAATTGTCCAATTTGGAACACCTATTGATTTCGGATCGAGCCCAAAACTTGGGCAACGTCACAATATGGTGGGAGGAGTCATTTGGTGAGTTTTGAGTGAAATCCAATCGCTAGAAGTATGGAATTCACCAACCACTCCAATTAGGAACGAACTGCCGTTGAACTTGAATTGTCCAATTTTGAACACCTATTGATTTCGGATCGAGCCCAAAACTTGGGCAACATCATAATATGGTGGGAGGAGTCATTTGGTGTGTTTTGAGTGAAATCCAATCGCTAGAAGTATGGAATACACCAACCACTCCAATTAGGAACGAACTGCCGTTGAACTTGAATTGTCCAATTTCTCACACCTATTGATTTCGGATCGAGCCCCAAACTTGGGCAACATCATAATATAGTGGGAGGAGTCATTTGGTTAGTTTTGAGTGAAATCCAATCGCTAGAAGTATGGAATTCACCAACCACTCCAGTTAGGAACGAACTGCCGTTGAACTTGAATTGTCCAATTTGGAACACCTATTGATTTCGGATCGAGCCCAAAACTTGGGCAGCATCATAATATGGTGGGAGTAGTCATTTGGTGAGTTTTGAGTGAAATCCAAACGCTAGAAGTATGGAATACACCAACCACTCCAATTAGGAACGAACTGCCGTTGAACTTGAATTGTCCAATTTCTCACACCTATTGACGTCAGATCGAGCCCAAAGTTTGGGCAACATCATAATATGGTGGGAGGAGTCATTTCGTTAGTTTTGAGTGAAATCCAATCACTAGAAGGATGGAATACACCAATCACTCTAATTAGGAACGAACTGCCGTTGAACTTGAATTGTCCAATTTGGAACACCTATTGATTTCGGATCGAGCCCAAATCTTGGGCAACATCATAATATGGTGGGAGGAGTCATTTGGTTAGTTTTGAGTGAAATCCAATTGCTAGAAGTGTGGAATTCACCAACCACTCCAATTAGGAACGAACTGCCGTTGAACTTGAATTGTCCAATTTCTCACACCTATTGATTTCGGATCGAGCCCAAAACTTGGGCAACATCATAATATGGTGGGTGGAGTCATTTGGTGAGTTTTGAGTGAAATCCAATCGCTAGAAGTATGGAATTCACCAACCACTCCAATTAGGAACGAACTGTCGTTGAACTTGAATTGTCCAATACTGAACACCTATTGATTTCGGATCGAGCCCAAAACTTGGGCAACATCATAATATGGTGGGAGGAATCATTTGGTGAGTTTTGAGTGAAATCCAATCGCTAGAAGTATGGAATACACCAACCACTCCAATTAGGAACGAACTGCCGTTGAACTTGAATTGTCCAATTTGGAACACCTATTGATTTCAGATCGAGCCCAAAGTTTGGGCAACATCATAATATGGTGGGAGGAGTCATTTCGTTAGTTTTGTGTGAAATCCAATCACTAGAAGGATGGAATACACCAACCACTCCAATTAGGAACGAACTGCCGTTGAACTTGAATTGCCCAATTTGGAACACCTATTGATTTCGGATCGAGCCCAAAACTTGGGCAGCATCATAATATGGTGGGAGTAGTCATTTGGTGAGTTTTGAGTGAAATCCAATCGCTAGAAGTATGGAATACACCAACCACTCCAATTAGGAACGAACTGCGATTGAACTTGAATTGTCCAATTTCTCACACCTATTGATTTCGGCTCAAGCCCAAAAGTTGGGCAACAAGATAATATGGTGGGAGGAGTCATTTGGTGAGTTTTGAGTGAAATCCAATCGCTAGAAGTATGGAATACACCAACCACTCCAATTAGAAACGAACAACCGTTGAACTTGAATTGTCCAATTTGGAACACCTATTGATTTCGGTTCGAGCCCAAAACTTGGGCAACATGATAATATGGTGGGAGGAGTCATTTGGTGAGTTTTGGGTGAAATCCAATCTCTAGAAGTATGGAATACACCAACCACTCCAATTAGGAACGAACTGCCGTTGAACTTGAATTGTCCAATTTCTCACACCTATTGATTTCGGCTCGAGCCCAAAAGTTGGGCAACATGATAATATGGTGGGAGGAGTCATTTGGTGAGTTTTGAGTGAAATCCAATCGCTAGAAGTATGGAATACACCAACCACTCCAATTAGAAACGAACAGCCGTTGAACTTGAATTGTCCAATTTGGAACACCTATTGATTTCGATTCGAGCCCAAAACTTGGCCAACATGATAATATGGTGGGAGGAGTCATTTGGGGAGTTTTGGGTGAAATCCAATATCTAGAAGTATGGAATACACCAACCACTCCAATTAGGAACGAACTGCCGTTGAACTTGAATTGTCCAATTTCTCACACCTATTGATTTCGGATCGAGCCCCAATCTTGGGCAACATCATAATATGGTGGGAGGACTCATTTGGTGAGTTTTGAGTGAAATCCACTCGCTAGAAGTATGGAATACACCAACCACTCCAATTAGGAACGAACTGCCGTTGAACTAGAATTGTCCAATTTCTCACACCTATTGATTTCAGACACCTATTGATTTCAGATCGAGCCCAAAACTTGGGCAACTTCATAATATGGTGGGAGGAGTCATTTCGTTAGTTTTGAGTGAAATCCAATCACTAGAAGGATGGAATACACCAACCACTCCAATTAGGAACGAACTGCCGTTCAACTTGCACTGCCCAATTTGGAACACCTATTGGTTTCGGATCGAGCCCAAAACTTGGGCAACATCATATTATGGTGGGAGGAGTCATTTGGTGAGTTTTAAGTGAAATCCAATCGCTAGAAGTATGGAATTCACCAACCACTCCAATTAGGAACGAACTGCCGTTGAACTTCAATTGTCCAATTTTGAACACCTATTGATTTCGGATCGAGCCCAAAACTTGGGCAACATCATAACATGGTGGGAGGAATCATTTGGTGAGTTTTGAGTGAAATCCAATCGCTAGAAGTATGGAATACACCAACCACTCCAATTAGGAACGAACTGCCGTTGAACTTGAATTGTCCAATTTCTCACACCTATTGATTTCGGATCGAGCCCCAAACTTGGGCAACATCATAATATGGTGGGAGAAGTCATTTGGTTAGTTTTGACTGAAATCCAAACGCTAGAAGTATGGAATACACCAACCACTCCAATTAGGAACGAACTGCTGTTGAACTTGAATTGTCCAATTTGGAACACCTATTGATTTCGGATCGAGCCCAAAACTTGGGCAACGTCATAATATGGTGGGAGGAGTCATTTGGTGAGTTTTGAGTGAAATCCAATCGCTAGAAGTATGGAATTCACCAACTACTCCAATTAGGAACGAACTGCCATTGAACTTGAATTGTCCAATTTCTCACACCTATTGATTTCGGATCGAGCCCAAAACTTGGGCAACATCATAATATGGTGGGAGGAGTCATTTGGTTAGTTTTGAGTGAAATCCAATCACTTGAAGTATGGAATACACCAACCACTCCAATTAGGAACGAACTGCTGTTGAACTTGAATTGTCCAATTTGGAACACCTATTAATTTCGGATCGAGCCCAAATCTTGGGCAACATCATAATATGGTGGGAGGAATCTTTTGGTGAGTTTTGAGTGAAATCCAAACGCTAGAAGTATGTAATACACCAGCCACTCCAATTAGGAACGAACTGCCGTTGAACTTGAATTGTCCAATTTCTCACACCTATTGATTTCGGATCGAGACCAAAACTTGGGCAACGTCATAATATGGTGGGAGGAGTCATTTGGTGAGTTTTGAGTGAAATCCAATCGCTAGAAGTATGGAATTCACCAACCACTCCAATTAGGAACGAACTGTCGTTGAACTTGAATTGTCCAATTTTGTAGACCTATTGATTTCGGATCGAGCCCAAAACCTGGGCAACAACATAATATGGTGGGAGGAGTCATTTGGTGAGTTTTGAGTGAAATCCAATCGCTAGAAGTATGGAATACACCAACCACTCCAATTAGGAACGAACTGCCGTTGAACTTGAATTGTCCAATATGGAACACCTATTGATTTCGGATCGAGCCCAAAACTTGGGCAACATCATGATATGGTGGGAGGAGTCATTTGGTGAGTTTTGAGTGAAATCCAATCGCTAGAAGTATGGAATACACCAACCACTCCAATTAGGAACGAACTGCCGTTGAACTTGAATTGTCCAATTTGGAACACCTATTGATTTCGGATCGAGCCCAAAACTTGGGCAACAACATAATATGGTGGGAGGAGTCATTTGGTGAGTTTTGAGTGAAATCCAATCGCTAGAAGTATGGAATACACTAACCACTCCAATTAGGAACGAACTGCCGTTGAACTTGAATTGTCCAATTTCTCACACCTATTGATTTCGGATCGAGCCCCAAACTTGGGCAACATCATAATATGGTGGGAGGAGTCATTTGGTGAGTTTTGAGTTAAATCCAATCGCTAGAAGTACGGAATACACCAACCACTCCAATTAGGAACGAACTGCCGTTGAACTTGAATTGTCCAATTTCCTACACCTATTGATTTCGGATCGAGCCCAAAACTTGGGCAACATCATAATATGGTGGGAGTAGTCATTTGGTTAGTTTTGAGTGAAATCCAATCACTTGAAGTATGGAATACACCAACCACTCCAATTAGGAACGAACTGCTGTTGAACTTGAATTGTCCAATTTCTCACACCTATTGATTTCGGATCGAGCCCCAAACTTGGGCAACATCATAATATGGTGGGAGGACTCATTTGGTGAGTTTTGAGTGAAATCCACTCGCTAGAAGTATGGAATACACCAACCACTCCAATTAGGAACGAACTGCCGTTGAACTAGAATTGTCCAATTTCTCACACCTATTGATTTCAGACACCTATTGATTTCAGATCGAGCCCAAAACTTGGGCAACTTCATAATATGGTGGGAGGAGTCATTTCGTTAGTTTTGAGTGAAATCCAATCACTAGAAGGATGGAATACACCAACCACTCCAATCAGGAACGAACTGCCGTTCAACTTGCACTGCCCAATTTGGAACACCTATTGGTTTCGGATCGAGCCCAAAACTTGGGCAACATCATATTATGGTGGGAGGAGTCATTTGGTGAGTTTTGAGTGAAATCCAATCGCTAGAAGTATGGAATTCACCAACCACTCCAATTAGGAACGAACTGCCGTTGAACTTCAATTGTCCAATTTTGAACACCTATTGATTTCGGATCGAGCCCAAAACTTGGGCAACATCATAACATGGTGGGAGGAATCATTTGGTGAGTTTTGAGTGAAATCCAATCGCTAGAAGTATGGAATACACCAACCACTCCAATTAGGAACGAACTGCCGTTGAACTTGAATTGTCCAATTTCTCACACCTATCGATTTCGGATCGAGCCCCAAACTTGGGCAACATCATAATATGGTGGGAGAAGTCATTTGGTTAGTTTTTACGGAAATCCAAACGCTAGAAGATTGGAATACACCAACCACTCCAATTAGGAACGAACTGCTGTTGAACTTGAATTGTCCAATTTGGAACACCTATTGATTTCGGATCGAGCCCAAAACTTGGGCAACGTCATAATATGGTGGGAGGAGTCATTTGGTGAGTTTTGAGTGAAATCCAATCGCTAGAAGTATGGATTACACCAACCACTCCAATTAGGAACGAACTGCCGTTGAACTGGAATTGTCCAATTTCCCACACCTATTGATTTCAGATCAATCCCAAAACTTGGGCAACATCATAATATGGTGGGAGGAGTCATTTCGTTAGTTTTGAGTGATATCCAATCACTAGAAGTATGGAATACACCAACCACTCCAATTAGGAATAAACTGCCATTGAACTTGAATTGTCCAATTTCTCACACCTATTGATTTCGGCTCGAGCCCAAAAGTTGGGCAACATGATAATATAGTGGGAGGAGTCATTTGGTGAGTTTTGAGTGAAATCCAATCGGTAGAAGTATGGAATACACCAACCACTTCAATTAGGAACGAACTGCCGTCGAACTTGAGTTGTCCAATTTCTCAAACCTATTGATTTCGGATCGAGCCCCAAACTTGGGCAACATCACAATATGGTCGGAGGAGTCATTTGGTTAGTTTTGAGTGAAATCCAATCACTTGAAGTATGGAATACACCAACCACTCCAATTAGGAACGAACTGTCGTTGAACTTGAATTGTCCAATTTCTCACACCTATTGATTTCGGATCGAGACCAAAACTTGGGCAACGTCATAATATGGTGGGAGGAGTCATTTGGTGAGTTTTGAGTGAAATCCAATCGCTAGAAGTATGGAATACACCAACCACTCCAATTAGGAACGAACTGCCGTTGAACTTGAATTGTCCAATTTGGAACACCTATTGATTTCGGATCGGGCCCAAAACTTGGGCAACAACATAATATGGTGGGAGGAGTCATTTGGTGAGTTTTGAGTGAAATCCAATCGCTAGAAGTATGGAATACACTAACCACTCCAATTAGGAACGAACTGCCGTTGAACTTGAATTGTCCAATTTCTCACACCTATTGATTTCGGATCGAGCCCCAAACTTGGGCAACATCATAATATGGTGGGAGGAGTCATTTGGTGAGTTTTGAGTTAAATCCAATCGCTAGAAGTACGGAATACACCAACCACTCCAATTAGGAACGAACTGCCGTTGAACTTGAATTGTCCAATTTCCTACACCTATTGATTTCGGATCGAGCCCAAAACTTGGGCAACATCATAATATGGTGGGAGGAGTCATTTGGTTAGTTTTGAGTGAAATCCAATCACTTGAAGTATGGAATACACCAACCACTCCAATTAGGAACGAACTGCTGTTGAACTTGAATTGTCCGATTTGGAACACCTATTGATTTCGGATCGAGCCCAAATCTTGGGCAACATCATAATATGGTGGGAGGAATCATTTGGTGAGTTTTGAGTGAAATCCAATCGCTAGAAGTATGGAATACACCAACCACTCCAATTAGGAACGAACTGCCGTTGAACTTGAATTGTCCAATTTCTCACACCTATTGATTTCGGATCGAGACCAAAACTTGGGCAACGTCATAATATGGTGGGAGGAGTTATTTGGTGAGTTTTGAGTGAAATCCAATCGCTAGAAGTATGGAATTCACCAACCACTCCAATTAGGAACGAACTGTCTTTGAACTTGAATTGTCCAATTTTGTAGACCTATTGATTTCGGATCGAGCCCAAAACCTGGGCAACAACATAATATGGTGGGAGGAGTCATTTGGTGAGTTTTGAGTGAAATCCAATCGCTAGAAGTATGGAATACACCAACCACTCCAATTAGGAACGAACTGCCGTTGAACTTGAATTGTCCAATATGGAACACCTATTGATTTCGGATCGAGCCCAAAACTTGGGCAACATCATGATATGGTGGGAGGAGTCATTTGGTGAGTTTTGAGTGAAATCCAATCGCTAGAAGTATGGAATACACCAACCACTCCAATTAGGAACGAACTGCCGTTGAACTTGAATTGTCCAATTTGGAACACCTATTGATTTCGGATCGAGCCCAAAACTTGGGCAACAACATAATATGGTGGGAGGAGTCATTTGGTGAGTTTTGAGTGAAATCCAATCGCTAGAAGTATGGAATACACTAACCACTCCAATTAGGAACGAACTGCCGTTGAACTTGAATTGTCCAATTTCTCACACCTATTGATTTCGGATCGAGCCCCAAACTTGGGCAACATCATAATATGGTGGGAGGAGTCATTTGGTGAGTTTTGAGTTAAATCCAATCGCTAGAAGTACGGAATACACCAACCAGTCCAATTAGGAACGAACTGCCGTTGAACTTGAATTGTCCAATTTCCTACACCTATTGATTTCGGATCGAGCCCAAAACTTGGGCAACATCATAATATGGTGGGAGGAGTCATTTGGTTAGTTTTGAGTGAAATCCAATCACTTGAAGTATGGAATACACCAACCACTCCAATTAGGAACGAACTGCTGTTGAACTTGAATTGTCCAATTTCTCACACCTATTGATTTCGGATCGAGCCCCAAACTTGGGCAACATCATAATATGGTGGGAGGACTCATTTGGTGAGTTTTGAGTGAAATCCACTCGCTAGAAGTATGGAATATACCAACCACTCCAATTAGGAACGAACTGCCGTTGAACTAGAATTGTCCAATTTCTCACACCTATTGATTTCAGACACCTATTGATTTCAGATCGAGCCCAAAACTTGGGCAACTTCATAATATGGTGGGAGGAGTCATTTCGTTAGTTTTGAGTGAAATCCAATCACTAGAAGGATGGAATACACCAACCACTCCAATCAGGAACGAACTGCCGTTCAACTTGCACTGCCCAATTTGGAACACCTATTGGTTTCGGATCGAGCCCAAAACTTGGGCAACATCATATTATGGTGGGAGGAGTCATTTGGTGAGTTTTGAGTGAAATCCAATCGCTAGAAGTATGGAATTCACCAACCACTCCAATTAGGAACGAACTGCCGTTGAACTTCAATTGTCCAATTTTGAACACCTATTGATTTCGGATCGAGCCCAAAACTTGGGCAACATCATAACATGGTGGGAGGAATCATTTGGTGAGTTTTGAGTGAAATCCAATCGCTAGAAGTATGGAATACACCAACCACTCCAATTAGGAACGAACTGCCGTTGAACTTGAATTGTCCAATTTCTCACACCTATCGATTTCGGATCGAGCCCCAAACTTGGGCAACATCATAATATGGTGGGAGAAGTCATTTGGTTAGTTTTTACTGAAATCCAAACGCTAGAAGTATGGAATACACCAACCACTCCAATTAGGAACGAACTGCTGTTGAACTTGAATTGTCCAATTTGGAACACCTATTGATTTCGGATCGAGCCCAAAACTTGGGCAACGTCATAATATGGTGGGAGGAGTCATTTGGTGAGTTTTGAGTGAAATCCAATCGCTAGAAGTATGGAATTCACCAACTACTCCAATTAGGAACGAACTGCCGTTGAACTTGAATTGTCCAATTTCTCACACCTATTGATTTCGGATCGGGCCCAAAACTTGGGCAACATCATAATATGGTGGGAGGAGTCATTTGGTTAGTTTTGAGTGAAATCCAATCACTTGAAGTATGGAATACACCAACCACTCCAATTAGGAACGAACTGCTGTTGAACTTGAATTGTCCAATTTGGAACACCTATTGATTTCGGATCGAGCCCAAATCTTGGGCAACATCATAATATGGTGGGAGGAATCTTTTGGTGAGTTTTGAGTGAAATCCAAACGCTAGAAGTATGTAATACACCAACCACTCCAATTAGGAACGAACTGCCGTTGAACTTGAATTGTCCAATTTCTCACACCTATTGATTTCGGATCGAGACCAAAACTTGGGCAACGTCATAATATGGTGGGAGGAGTCATTTGGTGAGTTTTGAGTGAAATCCAATCGCTAGAAGTATGGAATTCACCAACCACTCCAATTAGGAACGAACTGTCGTTGAACTTGAATTGTCCAATTTTGTAGACCTATTGATTTCGGATCGAGCCCAAAACCTGGGCAACAACATAATATGGTGGGAGGAGTCATTTGGTGAGTTTTGAGTGAAATCCAATCGCTAGAAGTATGGAATACACCAACCACTCCAATTAGGAACGAACTGCCGTTGAACTTGAATTGTCCAATATGGAACACCTATTCATTTCGGATCGAGCCCAAAACTTGGGCAACATCATGATATGGTGGGAGGAGTCATTTGGTGAGTTTTGAGTGAAATCCAATCGCTAGAAGTATGGAATACACCAACCACTCCAATTAGGAACGAACTGCCGTTGAACTTGAATTGTCCAATTTGGAACACCTATTGATTTCGGATCGAGCCCAAAACTTGGGCAACAACATAATATGGTGGGAGGAGTCATTTGGTGAGTTTTGAGTGAAATCCAATCGCTAGAAGTATGGAATACACTAACCACTCCAATTAGGAACGAACTGCCGTTGAACTTGAATTGTCCAATTTCTCACACCTATTGATTTCGGATCGAGCCCCAAACTTGGGCAACATCATAATATGGTGGGAGGAGTCATTTGGTGAGTTTTGAGTTAAATCCAATCGCTAGAAGTACGGAATACACCAACCACTCCAATTAGGAACGAACTGCCGTTGAACTTGAATTGTCCAATTTCCTACACCTATTGATTTCGGATCGAGCCCAAAACTTGGGCAACATCATAATATGGTGGGAGGAGTCATTTGGTTAGTTTTGAGTGAAATCCAATCACTTGAAGTATGGAATACACCAACCACTCCAATTTGGAACGAACTGCCGTTGAACTTGAATTGTCCAATTTCTCACACCTATTGATTTCGGATCGAGACCAAAACTTGGGCAACGTCATAATATGGTGGGAGGAGTCATTTGGTGAGTTTTGAGTGAAATCCAATCGCTAGAAGTATGGAATTCACCAACCACTCCAATTAGGAACGAACTGTCGTTGAACTTGAATTGTCCAATTTTGTAGACCTATTGATTTCGGATCGAGCCCAAAACCTGGGCAACAACATAATATGGTGGGAGGAGTCATTTGGTGAGTTTTGAGTGAAATCCAATCGCTAGAAGTATGGAATACACCAACCACTCCAATTAGGAACGAACTGCCGTTGAACTTGAATTGTCCAATATGGAACACCTATTGATTTCGGATCGAGCCCAAAACTTGGGCAACATCATGATATGGTGGGAGGAGTCGTTTGGTGAGTTTTGAGTGAAATCCAATCGCTAGAAGTATGGAATACACCAACCACTCCAATTAGGAACGAACTGCCGTTGAACTTGAATTGTCCAATTTGGAACACCTATTGATTTCGGATCGAGCCCAAAACTTGGGCAACAACATAATATGGTGGGAGGAGTCATTTGGTGAGTTTTGAGTGAAATCCAATCGCTAGAAGTATGGAATACACTAACCACTCCAATTAGGAACGAACTGCCGTTGAACTTGAATTGTCCAATTTCTCACACCTATTGATTTCGGATCGAGCCCCAAACTTGGGCAACATCATAATATGGTGGGAGGAGTCATTTGGTGAGTTTTGAGTTAAATCCAATCGCTAGAAGTACGGAATACACCAACCACTCCAATTAGGAACGAACTGCCGTTGAACTTGAATTGTCCAATTTCCTACACCTATTGATTTCGGATCGAGCCCAAAACTTGGGCAACATCATAATATGGTGGGAGGAGTCATTTGGTTAGTTTTGAGTGAAATCCAATCACTTGAAGTATGGAATACACCAACCACTCCAATTAGGAACGAACTGCTGTTGAACTTGAATTGTCCGATTTGGAACACCTATTGATTTCGGATCGAGCCCAAATCTTGGGCAACATCATAATATGGTGGGAGGAATCATTTGGTGAGTTTTGAGTGAAATCCAATCGCTAGAAGTATGGAATACACCAACCACTCCAATTAGGAACGAACTGCCGTTGAACTTGAATTGTCCAATTTCTCAAACCTATTGATTTCGGATCGAGCCCCAAACTTGGGCAACATCATAATATGGTACGAGGAGTCATTTGGTGAGTTTTGAGTGAAATCCAATCGCTAGAAGTATGGATTACACCAACCACTCCAATTAGGAACGAACTGCCGTTGAACTGGAATTGTCCAATTTCCCACACCTATTGATTTCAGATCAAGCCCAAAACTTGGGCAACATCATAATATGGTGGGAGGAGTCATTTCGTTAGTTTTGAGTGATATCCAATCACTAGAAGTATGGAATACACCAACCACTCCAATTAGGAATAAACTGCCATTGAACTTGAATTGTCCAATTTCTCACACCTATTGATTTCGGCTCGAGCCCAAAAGTTGTGCAACATGATAATATAGTGGGAGGAGTCATTTGGTGAGTTTTGAGTGAAATCCAATCGGTAGAAGTATGGAATACACCAACCACTTCAATTAGGAACGAACTGCCGTCGAACTTGAGTTGTCCAATTTCTCAAACCTATTGATTTCGGATCGAGCCCCAAACTTGGGCAACATCACAATATGGTCGGAGGAGTCATTTGGTTAGTTTTGAGTGAAATCCAATCACTTGAAGTATGGAATACACCAACCACTCCAATTAGGAACGAACTGCCGTTGAACTTGAATTGTCCAATTTCTCACACCTATTGATTTCGGATCGAGACCAAAACTTGGGCAACGTCATAATATGGTGGGAGGAGTCATTTGGTGAGTTTTGAGTGAAATCCAATCGCTAGAAGTATGGAATTCACCAACCACTCCAATTAGGAACGAACTGCCGTTGAACTTGAATTGCCCAATTTGGAACACCTATTGATTTCGGATCGAGCCCAAAACTTGGGCAGCATCATAATATGGTGGGAGTAGTCATTTGGTGAGTTTTGAGTGAAATCCAATCGCTAGAAGTATGGAATACACCAACCACTCCAATTAGGAACGAACTGCCATTGAACTTGAATTGTCCAATTTCCCACACCTATTGATTTCGGCTCGAGCCCAAAAGTTGGGCAACATGATAATATGGTGGGAGGAGTCATTTGGTGAGTTTTGAGTGAAATCCAATCGCTAGAAGTATGGAATACACCAACCACTCCAATTAGGAACGAACAGCCGTTGAACTTGAATTGTCCAATTTGGAACACCTATTGATTTCGGTTCGATCCCAAAACTTGGGCAACATGATAATATGGTGGGAGGAGTCATTTGGTGAGTTTTGGGTGAAATCCAATCGCTAGAAGTATGGAATACACCAACCACTCCAATTAGGAACGAACAGCCATTGAACTTGAATTGTCCAATTTCTCACACCTTTTGATTTCGGCTCGAGCCCTGTTGTGTAGATTTCAGCTGCACCAAAATGGATTAAGCTGCATCCTCAACTTGTGATACTCGCAAGTGCACGAGCCGTTTGGTAGTATAGCATATGTAAGTGCGAGGTCGATCCCACGAGGATTGGTGATTGAATGATCCAATTCATTTTCCCTACACAAAACAGAAATGAAAAAGAAAGGAAATAAATAAAACAAGGAAGAAATAACTCAATCAAATAAGTTCCCAAGTTCAATTAGATTAATGGATTGATTCTAGCTAAAGTATGATTAAGCCATGGTGTGTGGTCATAACCTTGTGTTCCTAATTCCCTAATTTGATCATTTGTTGTCTAACCTAAAATTAAGCATTAGGAACCCATTAAGCATAGACGAACAATTTAAACAACCAAGCATGTATCTAATCCCTGTTGTCGAATGTCCATACATACTCTTCCTATTCATAGTTCAATTCGAATTAAAGCATGGTGTATACTCTTAATTCAAACCAAGATAGCTAACATGCAAGCCTAAATGGTGATCAATCATTCAAACTAGCATATTAACTTATAAGCATAATGAATAAGAACATGAACCATAATTGAAACTTGGAAACTAATCAAACTTGAAACTAAATAAAAGAATTTACATAATGAAAAGTTAAGTGGAACTAAGAAAACTTAAGAAGAATTTCAGCACAAATATTTCATTACAACAATTGAAAACTAGAAAATGAAACTAAGAGAATTTGAGGGAGAGAAGGGAAGGGAGCTCTAGAGAAGTGTTTGAGAGCTCCCCCCCTTGGGGTGTGTTTACAAGCTTAGAGAACATCCCTATTTATAGGCCTAGGGGAAGTGAAAATCTGAATTCAATATGGCTAATGCATACAACACTTGTATTATAAAATCTTGAATTGGTTGATGCACTTGTATTAGAAAATCTTGAATTGGTTGATGCACTTCACCAATAGATCCCACCAGCAGCCCTAGCTCATCTTCATGTCACCATGACCAAGCTTCCAACCAGAAATGATGGCTCATACCTAGCTCACCATGACCAAGCATCCAACCAGCACATGCTGAGGTCAGCATGACCAGAAACTTCAAGGGCTTACAACTTGGGCTTCTCTTAATCAAATTAAGACTTTAAGCACTCGAAATTGAAGTTCAGAATGTCTTCTTTCCAGCCATATGTTATTTGGGCCAATCCAAGGTCGGAGGAGGAAGTTAAGGCCAAAACAAATTGCTAACTCATTTTCCGCGCTGATAAGATCCATCCTGAGCATGGTTCTGTGTTTGCTAGGTAACGGACTCCAGATTTATCCAATGGGGCTGAATTTTGGATATGTTATAGTACACACCAATTGGAACAACTTTCATAAAGAATGTGGCCTCATTCGAGCTATGTAGGTTGTTGAAACAAAGCTTGCAATATGACCTACGGAACTGGACTGGCAGGGGGCTGTAGCCAAAATGAGTTTGTCTTTAAGCTCTTCATCCATTCATCCAAATTAGGCCTTAACATGCTTGAATTGCATGAATTATGCTCTCTAAAGCCATCATTATTACCTAAAGCTCAATGAACTGAAAGATAAACACAAAAAGGATTAAAGCACAAGTTTAACTCAAAAACATAACCAAATCATAAGCTAGAAGGGTACAAAATGATATACAATTATGAACCGATCAAGCCCAAAATTGGGCAACCTGATAATATGGTGGGAGGAGTCATTTGGTGAGTTTTGAGTGAAATCCAATCGCTAGAAGTATGGAATACACCCACCACTCCAATTAGGAACGAACTGCCGTCGAACTTGAATTGTCCAATTTCTCACACCTATTGATTTCGGATCGAGCCCAAATCTTGGGCAAGATCATAATATGGTGGGAGGAATCATTTGGTGAGTTTTGAGTGAAATCCAATCCCTAGAAGTATGGAATACACCAACCACTCCAATTAGGAACGAACTGCCGTTGAACTTGAATTGTCCAATTTCTCACACCTATTGATTTCAGATCGAGCCCAAAACTTGGGCAACATCATAATACGGTGGGAGGAGTCATTTGGTTAGTTTTGAGTGAAATCCAATCACTAGAAGTATCGAATACACCAACCACTCCAATTAGGAACGAACTGCCGTTGAACTTGAATTGCCCAATTTGGAATACCTATTGATTTCGGATCGAGCACAAAACTTGGGCAACATCATAATATGGTGGGAGGAGTCATTTGGTGAGTTTTCAGTGAAATCCAATCGCTAGAAGTATGGAATACACCAACCACTCCAATTAGGAACGAACTGCCATTGAACTTGAATTGTCCAATTTCTCACAACTATTGATTTCGGCTCGAGCCAAAAATTGGGCAACCTGATAATATGGTGGGAGGAGTCATTTGGTGAGTTTTGAGTGAAATCCAATCGCTAGAAGTATGGAATACACCAACCACTCTAATTAGGAACGAACTGCCGTCGAACTTGAATTGTCCAATTTGGAACACCCATTGATTTCGGTTCGAGCCCAAAACTTGGGCAACAAGATAATATGGTGGGAGGAGTCATTTGGTGAGTTTTGGGTGAAATCCAATCGCTAGAAGTATGGAATACACCAACCACTCCAGTTAGGAACGAACTGCCGTTGAACTTGAATTGTCCAATTTGGAACACCTATTGATTTCGGATCGAGCCCAAATCTTGGGCAACATCATAATATGGTGGGAGGAATCATTTGGTGAGTTTTGACTGAAATCCAATCTCCAGAAGTATGTAATACATCAACCACTCCAATTAGGAACGAACTTCCGTTGAACTTGAATTGTCCAATTTCTCACACCTATTGATTTCGGATCGAGCCCCAAACTTGGGCAACATCATAATATGGTGGGAGGAGTCATTTGGTGAGTTTTCAGTGAAATCCAATCGCTAGAAGTATGGAATACACCAACCACTCCAATTAGGAACGAACTGCCGTTGAACTTGAATTGTCCAATTTCTCACACCTATTGATATCGGAACGAGCCCAAAACTTGGTTAACATCATAATATGGTGGGAGGAATCATTTGGTGAGTTTTGAGTGAAATCCAATCGCTAGAAGTATGGAATACACCAACCACTCCAATTCAGAACGAACTGCCGTTGAACTTGAATTGTCCAATTTCTTTCACCTATTAATTTCATATCGAGGCTCAAACTTGGGCAACAACATAATATGGTGGGAGGAGTCATTTGGTGAGTTTTGAGTGAAATCCAATCGCTAGAAGTATGGAATACACCAACCACTCCAATTAGGAACGAACTGCCGTTGAACTTGAATTGTCCAATTTCTCACAACTATTACTTTTGGAATGAGCCCAAAACTTGGGCAACATCATAATATGGTGGGAGGAGTCATTTGGTGAGTTTTGAGTGAAATCCAATCGCTAGAAGTATGGAATACACCAACCACTCCAATTAGGAACGAACTGCCGTTGAACTTGAATTGTCCAATTTCTCACAACTATTGATTTTGGAACGAGCCCAAAACTTGGGCAACATCATAATATGGTGGGAGGAGTCATTTGGTGAGTTTTGAGTGAAATCCAATCGCTAGAAGTATGGACTACACCAACCACTCCAATTAGGAACGAACTGCCGTTGAACTTGAATTTTCCAATTGCTCACACCTATTGATATCGGATCGAGCCCAAAACTTGGGCAACATCATAATATGGTGGGAGGAGTCATTGGGTAAATTTTGAGTGAAATCCAATCGCTAGAAGTACGGAATACACCAACCACTCCAATTAGGAACGAACTGCCGTTGAACTTGAATTGTCCAATTTCTTACGCCTATTCATTTCGGATCGAGCCCCAAACTTGGGCAACATCATAATATGGTGGGAGGAGTCATTTGGTGAGTTTTGAGTGAAATCCAATCGCTAGAAGTATGGAATACACCAACCACTCCAATTAGGAACGAACTGCCGTTGAACTTGAATTGTCCAATTTCTCACACCTATTGATTTCGGATTGAGCCCAAAACTTGGGCAACACGATAATATGGTGGGAGGAGTCATTTGGTGAGTTTTGAGTGAAATCCAATCGCTAGATGTATGGAATACACCAACCACTCCAATTAGGAACGAACCGCTTTTGAACTTGAATTGTCCAATTTCTCACACCAATTGAATTCGGATCGAGCCCAAAACTTGGGCAACAAGGTAATATGGTGGGAGGAGTAGTTTGGTGAGTTTTGAGTGAAATCCAATCGCTAGAAGTGTGGCATACACCAACCACTCCAATTAGGAATGAACTGTCGTTGAACTTGAATTGTCCAATTTGGAACACCTATTGATTTCGGATCGAGCCCCAAACTTGGGCAACATGATAATATGGCGGGAGGAGTCATTAGGTGAGTTTTGAGTGAAATCCAATCGCTAGAAGTATGGAATACACCATCCACTCCAATTTGGAACGAACTGCCGTTGAACTTGCATTAGCCATATTGAATTCAGATTTTTCACTTCCTTAGGCCTATAAATAGGGAGGTTCTCTAAGCCTGTAAACACACCCCAAGGTAAGGGTGGGCACGGTCCCGTTCGGCCCGGTTCTCCCCTAAACCTGAAACCGGAACCGGTACTATTCATCCGGTCCGGTTCGTTCCGATTTTTCAATTAAACACCTAAGAGAATCGCACCAACCCGAACCGGTTTATATCCGGTTCGGTTTCCGGTTTTACAATTTGGACCGGCCCTTGGGCCCAATTGATTTTTTTATTATAAATTTTTAGAGATTTAAGCCCAACTGAAGTTTTTAAACAAAATTTGGGCCTACAAATTCACAATTAGCCTAATTCCCACCCAATCATCCCAAACATTAAATTTAAAATTACATGCCAATAACAAAACAAATACACTTAATTGCAAACAAAATTACTAAAAAAATTATAGAAATAACATTTAAACTACTCCATTTTCCACTGAAAAAAAAAAGAAAAAAAAAGCTCCATCTTCCCCTTGTTCTTTCTCGGAGGCAAGGGCAACACAAAGAGACATCTTCTTCAAACCTTCTCTATTAAGCTCTCCCAGCCCCTGGATTTCCTGTGCAAAGATATACTGCTTCTTCTGTTATCTGCTGCTGTGAAGCCATATGAGTTGACTGCAGGTGAGAAAGTATGTCCTCTATGATATGATTGCACAAAAGTCTTGTCCAATGAATTAATAAATTTTGGAGAATCGGAAACTACATACATGTCATTGTTATGTGTTCTCATGTCACCATTGCTAAGCCGCACAACTGCCGCCAAGCCACTCTCAGACACATCAAGCCTAGTCCAAAAAAAAAAATACAGAGAGAGAGAGAGAGAGAGAGAGAGAGAGAGAGAGAGAGAAAATTGGGGTTTTACTTCGAGCTTGAAATTTTCATTTTCATTATCTCCAAACAGCAATTAGGGTTTTACTTCGAGCTTGAAATTTTTACAGTAGAAAAAACAACGAGAATGAAACGAAGGAATACTGAACGTTTGCGTTTGATAGAACCCTAAATCAATCATACCCACATCTTCGATCGTGAATCAAATAAAACAAAAAATGAGAGAACGAGGCAACACAATAAGCAATGAAGAATTAGAAAGAGAGTAACTAGCTCACCTGGTTTCGTGACGCTGCCGAGTCAGAGAGAATGAGAGAGAGAGAAAATTGGAATTAGAAAGAGGAAGAAGAAAGAGAAAGAAGAAGAAAGAGAGAGAGAGAGAGAGAAACAGAGAGAGAGAGAGAGACAAAAAATAAAAGAGAGAAGCTGCGGCGGATTGAAAAGATAAAGGAGAGAGGAAGGAAAGAAAAGGTGGTTTTAGGGTTAGGTGTTGGTTGATGGGCTTTTGTTGTTGGGCTTGGCTAAGGTTAGATGTTAGTAGTTGGGTTTGGGAAGTGAGAAAAATTCTGGGCTTAGTGGTTGGGCCACCAAAAAATATATATTAAATACTAGACCGGTTCGATCCGGTGCTATTTTGTGTAAAACAGGAACTGGAACCGATTTGAACCGGTCCGGTCCGATTTTGTTGACTTTTTAGTCAACTCGGTTTTTTCCGGTTTTTTTTCATCCAGTTTGGTTCGGTTTTCCGGTTTTCCGGTTTATATGCCCACCCCTACCCCAAGGGGGGGAGCTCTCAAACACTTCTCTAGAGAATTTGAGGGAGAGAAGGGAAGGGAGCTCTAGAGAAGTGTTTGAGAGCTCCCCCCCTTGGGGTGTGTTTACAAGCTTAGAGAACCTCCCTATTTATAGGCCTAAGGAAGTGAAAAATCTGAATTCAATATGGCTAATGCATACAACACTTGTTTTATAAAATCTGAAATGGTTGATGCACTTCACCAATAAATCCCACCAGCAGCCCTAGCTCATCTTCATGTCACCATGACCAAGCTTCCAACCAGCTCAATAGCTCATGCCTAGCTCACCATGACCAAGCTTCCAACCAGAAACAATAGCTCATCCTGAGGTCAGCATGACCAGTAACTTCAAGGGCTTACGAATTGGGCTTCCCTTAAGCAAATTAAGACTTTAAGCACTCAAACGTGAACTTCAGAATGTCTTCTTTCCAGCCATATATCATTTGGGCCAATCCAAGGTCGGAGGAGGAAGTTAAGGCCAAAACAAACTTCTAACTCATTTTGCGCGCTGATAAAATCCATCCTGAGCATGGCTCTGTGTTTGCTAGGTAATAGACTCCATATTTATCCAATGGGGCTGCATTTTGGATATGTTATAGTACACACCCATTGGAACAACTTTCATGAAGAATTCTACCTCATCCGAGCTGTGTAGGTTGCTGAAACAAAGCTTGCAATATGACCTACGGAACTGGACTGGCAGGGGGCTGTAGCCAAAATGAGTTTGTCTTTTAAGCTCTTCATCCATTCATCCAAATTGGGCCTTAACATGCTTGAATTGCATGAATTATGCTCTCTTGCTCTATTTGCCTACAAAACACACAAAGGGAGGCAAATAACATAGAAATCTAGGAAACTAAGAAAAAGAAGTAAGTAAATTTGGGCATGTATATGTATGAAATTATGAGCTTAACAACCATCCACTCCAATTTGGAACGAACTGTCGTTGAACTTGAATTGTCCAATTTCTCACACCTATTGATTTCGGATCGAGCCCCAAACTTGGGCAACATCATAATATGGTGGGAGGAGTCATTTGGTGAGTTGTGAGTGAAATCCAATCGCAAGAAGTATGGAATACACCAACCACTCCAATTAGGAACGAACTGCCGTTGAACTTGAATTGTCCAATTTCTCACACCTATTGATTTCATATCGAGCCCAAAACTTGGGCAACATCATAATATGGTGGGAGTAGTCATTTGGTGAATTTTGAGTGAAATCCAATCGCTAGAAGTATGGAATACACCAACCACTCCAATTAGGAACGAACTGCCGTTGAACTTGAATTGTCCAATTTCTCACATCTATTGATTTCGGGTTGAGCCCAAAACTATGGGAACTTCATAATATGTTGGGAGGAGTCATTTCGTGTGTTTTGAGTGAAATCCAATCGCTCGAAGTATGGAATACACCAACCACTCTAATTAGGAACGAACTGCCTTTGAACTTGAATTGTCCAATTTCTCACACCTATTGATTTCGGATTGAGCCCAAAACTTGGGCCACATGATAATATGGTGTTAGGAGTCGTTTGGTGAGTTTTGAGTGAAATCCAATCGCTAGAAGTATAGAATACAGCAACCACTCCAATTTGGAATGAACTGCCGTTGAACTTGAATTGTCCAATTTCCCACACCTATTGATTTCAAATCGAGCCCAAAACTTGGGCAACATCATAATATTGTGGGAGGAGTCATTTGGTGAATTTTGAGTGAAATCCAATCGCTAGAAGTATGGAATACACCAACCACTCCAATTAGGAACGAACAGCCGTTGAACTTGAATTGTCCAGTTTCTTTCTCCTATTGATTTCGGATCGAGCCCAAAACTTGGGCAACATCATAATATGGTGGGAGGAGTCATTTGGTGAGTTTTGAGTGAAATCCAATCGCTAGAAGCATGGAATACACCAAACACTACAATTAGGTACGAACGGACGTTGAAATTGAATTGTCCAATTTCTCACACTAATTGATTTCGGATCGAGCCCAAAACTTGGGCAACACCATAATATGTTGGGAGGAGTCATTTGGCGTGTTTTGAGTGAAATCCAATCGCTCGAAGTATGGAATACACCAACCACTCCAATTAGGAACGAACTGCCGTTGAACTTGAATTGTCCAATTTCTCACACCTATTGATTTCGGATCGAGCCCAAAACTGGGGCAACATGATAATATGGTGTTAGGAGTCGTTTGGTGAGTTTTGAGTGAAATCCAATCGCTAGAAGTATACAATACAGCAACCACTCCAATTATGAACGAACTGCCGTTGAACTTGAATTGTCCAATTTCTCACACCAATTGATTTCGGATCGAGCCCCAAACATGGGCAACATCATAATATGGTCTGAGGAGTCATTTGGTGAGTTTTGAGTGAAATCCAATTGCTAGAAGTTGGAAATACACCAACCACTCCAATTAGGAACGAACTGCCGTTGAACTTGAATTGTCCAATTTCTCACACCTATTGATTTCAGATCGAGCCCAAAACTTGGGCAACATCATAATATGGTGGGAGTAGTCATTTGGTGAATTTTGAGTGAAATCCAATCGCTAGAAGTATGGAATACACCAACCACTCCAATTAGGAACGAACTGCCGTCGAACTTGAATTGTCCAATTTCTCACATCTATTGATTTCGGGTTGAGCCCAAAACTATGACAACTTCATAATATGGTGGGAGGAGTCATTTGGTGAGTTTTGAGTGAAATCGAATCGCTAGAAGTATGGAATACAGCAACCACTCCAATTAGGAAGGAACTGCCTTTGAACTTGAATTGTCCAATTTCTCACACCTATTGATTTCGGATCGAGCCCAAAACTTGGGCAACATCATAATATGGTGGGAGGAGTCATTTGGTGAATTTTGAGTGAAATCCAATCGCTAGAAGTATGGAATACACCAACGACTCCAATTAGGAACGAACTGCCGTTGAACTTGAATTGTCCAATTTGGAACACCTATTGATTTCGGATCGAGCCCAAAACATGGGCAACATCATAATATGGTGGGAGGAGTCATTTGGTGAGTTTTGAGTGAAATCCAATTGCTAGAAGTATGGAATACACCAACCACTCCAATTAGGAACGAACTGCCGTTGAACTTGAATTGTCCAGTTTCTTTCACCTGTTGATTTCGGATCGAGCCCAAAACTTGGGCAACATCGTAATATAGTGTTAGGAGTCATTTGGTGAGTTTTGAGAAAAATCCAATCGCCAGAAGTATGGAATACACCAACCACTCCAATTAGGAACGAACTGCCGTTGAACTTGAATTGTCCAATTTCTCACACCTATTCATTTCGGATCGAGCCCAAAACTTGGGCAACGTGATAATATGGTGTTAGGAGTCATTTGGTGAGTTTTGAGTGAAATCCAATCGCTAGAAGTATAGAATACACTCCAATTAGGAACGAACTGCCGTTGAACTTGAATTGTCCAATTTCTCACACCTATTGATTTCGGATCGAGCCCCAAACTTGGGCAACATCATAATATGGTGGGAGGAGTCATTTGGTGAGTTTTGAGTGAAATCCAATCGCTAGAAGTATGGAATACAGCAACCACTCCAATCAGGAAGGAACTGCCTTTGAACTAGAATTGTCCAATTTCTCACACCTATTGATTTCGGATCGAGCCCAAAACTTGGGAAACAACATAATATGGTGGGAGGAGTCATTTGGTGAGTTTTGGGTGAAATCCAATCGCTAGAAGTATTGAATACCACTCCAATTAGGAATGAACTGCCGTTGAACTTGAATTATCCAATTTGGAACACCTATTGATTTCGGCTCGAACCCAAAACTTGGGCAACATCATAATATGGTGGGAGAAGTCATTTGGTGAGTTTGGAGTGAAATCCAATCACTAGAAGTATGGAATACACCAACCACTTCAATTTGGAACGAACTGCCGTTGAACTTGAATTATCCAATTTCGAACACCTATTGATTTCGGATCGAGCCCAAAACTTGGGCAACATCATAATATGGTGGGAGGAGTCCTTTGGTTAGTTTTGAGTGAAATCCAATCGCTAGAAGTATGGAATACACCAACCACTCCAGTTAGGAACGAACTGCCGTTGAACTTGAATTGTCCAATTTGGAACACCTATTGATTTCGGATCGAGCCCAAAACTTGGGCAACATCATAATATGGTGGGAGGAGTCATTTGGTGAGTTTTGAGTGAAATCCAATCGCCAGAAGTATGGAATAAACCAACCACTCCAATTAGGAACGAACTGCCGTTGAACTTGAATTGTCCAATTTCTCACACCTATTGATTTCGACTCGAGCCCCAAACTTGGGCAACATCATAATATGGTGGAAGGAGTCATTTGGTGAGTTTTGAGTGAAATCCAATCGCTAGAAGTATGGAATACACCAACCACTCCAATTAGGAACGAACATCCATTAAACTTGAATTGTCTAATTTCACACACCTATAGATTTCGGATCGAGCCCAAAACTTGGGCAACATCATAATATGGTGGGAGGAGTCCTTTGGTGAATTTTGAGTGAAATCCAATCACTAGAAGTAAGGAATACACCAACCACTCCAATTAGGAACGAACTGCCGTTGAACTTGAATTGTCCAATTTCGAACACCTATTGATTTCGGATCAAGCCCAAAAGTTGGGCAACATCATAATATGGTGGGAGGAGTCCTTTGGTAAGTTTTGAGTGAAATGCAATCGCTAGAAGTGTGGAATATACCAACCACTCCAATTAGGAACGAACTGCTGTTGAACTTGAATTGTCCAATTTCTCACACCTATTGATTTCGGATGGAACCCTAAACTTGGGCAACATCATAATATGGTGGGAGGAGTCATTTGGTGAGTTTTGAGTGAAATCCAATCGCTAGAAGTATGGAATACACCAACCACTCCAATTCGGAACGAACTGCCGTTGAACTTGAATTGTCCAATTTCTCAAACCGATTGATTTCGGATCGAGCCCGAAACTTGTGCAACATCATAATATGGTGGGAGGAGTCATTTGGTGAGTTTTGAGTGAAATCCAATCGCCAGAAGTATGGAATACACCAACCACTCCAATTAGGAACAAACTGCCGTTGAACTTGAATTGTCGAATTTTTCAAACCTATTGATTTCGACTCGAGCCCCAAACTTGGGCAACATCATAGTATGGTGGGAGGAGTCATTTGGTGAGTTTTGAGTGAAATCCAATCGCTAGAAGTATGGAATACACCAACCACTCCAATTAGGAACGAACTGCCGTTGAACTTGAATTGTCCAATTTCTCACACCTATTGATTTCGACTCGAGCCCCAAACTTGGGCAACATCATAATATGGTGGGAGGAGTCATTTGGTGAGTTTTGAGTGAAATCCAATCGCTAGAAGTAGGGAATACACCAACCACTCCAATTAGGAACGAACTGCCGTTGAACTTGAATTGTCCAATTTCTCACACCTATTGATTTCGGACCGAGCCCCAAACTTGGGCAACATCATAATATGGTGGGAGGAATCATTTGGTGAGTTTTGAGTGAAATCCAATCGCTAGAAGTAGGGAATACACCAACCACTCCAATTAGGAACGAACTGCCGTTGAACTTGAATTGTCCAATTTGGAACACCTATTGATTTCGGATCGAGCCCAAAACTTGGGCAACATCATAATATGGTGGGAGGAGTCATGTGGTGAGTTTTGAGTGAAATCCATTCGCTAGAGGTATGGAATACACCAACCACTCCAATTAGGAAAGAACTGCCGTTGAACTTGAATTGTCCAATTGCTCAAACCTATTGATTTCGGATCGAGACCCAAACTTGGGCAACATCATAATATGGTGGGAGGAGTCATTTGGTGAGTTTTGAGTGAAATCGAATCTCTAGAAGTATGGAATACACCAACCACTCCAATTAGGAACAAACTGCCGTTGAACTTGAATTGTCCAATTTCTCACACCTATTGATTACGGATCGAGCCCAAAACTTGGGCAACATCATAATATGGTGGGAGGAGTCCTTTGGTGAATTTTGAGTGAAATCCAATCACTAGAAGTATGGAATACACCAACCACTCCAATTAGGAACGAACTGCCGTTGAACATGAATTGTCCAGTTAGGAACGAACTGCCGGTGAACTTGAATTGTCCAATTTCTCACACCTATTGATTTCGGATCGAGCCCAAAACTTGGGCAACATCATAATATGGTGGGAGGAGTCATTTGGTGAGTTCTGAGTGAAATCCAATCGCTAGAAGTATGGAATACACCAACCACTCCAAGTAGGAACGAACTGCTGTCGAACTTGAATTGTCCAATTTCTCACACCTATCGATTTCGGATCGAGCCCAAAACTTGGGCAACATCATAATATGGTTGGAGGAGTCATTTGGTGAGTTTCCAGTGAAATCAAATCGCTAGAAGTATGGAATACACCAACCACTCCAATTAGGTACGAACTGCCGTTGAACTTCAATTGTCCAATTTCTCACACCTATTGATTTCGGATCGAGCCCAAAACTTGGGCAACATCATAATATGGTGGGAGGAGTCATTTGGTGAGTTTTGAGTGAAATGCAATCGCTAGAAGTGTGGAATACACCAACCACTCCAAGTAGGAACGAACTGCTGTCGAACTTGAATTGTCCAATTTCTCACACCTATCGATTTCGGATCGAGCCCAAAACTTGGGCAACATCATAATATGGTGGAGGAGTCATTTGGTGAGTTTCGAGTGAAATCCAATCGCTAGAAGTGTGGAATACACCAACGACTCCAATTAGGAACGAACTGTCGTTGAACTTGAATTGTCCAATTTGGAACATCTATTGATTTCGGATCGAGCCCAAAACTTGGGCAACATCGTAATATGGTGGGAGAAGTCATTTGGTGAGTTTTGAGAGAAATCCAATCGCTAGAAGTATGGAATACACCAACCACTCCAATTTGGAACGAACTGCCATTGAACATGAATTTTCCAATTTCTCAAACCCATTGATTTCTAATTAATCCCCAAACTTGGGCAACATCATAATATGGTGGGAGGAATCATTTGGTGAGTTTTGAGTGAAATCCAATCGCTAGAAGTATGGAATACACCAACCACTCTAATTAGGAAGGAACTGCCGTTGAACTTGAATTGTCCAATTTGGAACACCTATTGATTTCAGATCGAGCCCAAAACTTTGGCAACATCATAATAGTGTGGGAGGAGTCATTTGGTGAGTTTTGGGTGAAATCGAATCGCTAGAAGTAGGGAATACACCAACCACTCCAATTAGGAACGAACTGCCATCGAACTTGAATTGTCCAATTTCTCACACCTAATGATTTCGGATCGAGCCCAAAACGTGGGCAACATCATAATATTGTAGGAGGAGTCATTTGGTGAGTTTTGAGTGAAATCCAAATGCTAGAAGTATGGAATACACCAACCACTCCAATTAGGAACGAACTGCCGTTGAACTTGAATTGTCCAATTTCTTTCACCTATTGATTTCGGATCGATCCCAAAACTTGGGCAACATCATAATATAGTGTTAGGAGTCATTTGGTGAGTTTTTAGTAAAATCCAATCGCCAGAAGTATGAAATACACCAACCACTCCAATTAGGAACGAACTGCCGTTGAACTTGAATTGTCCAATTTCTCACACCTATTGATTTCGGATCGAGCCCAAAACTTGGGCAACCTGATAATATGGTGTTAGGAGTCATTTGGTGAGTTTTGAGTGAAATCCAATCGCTAGAAGTATAGAATACACTCCAATTTGGAACGAACTGCCGTTGAACTTGAATTGTCCAATTTCTCACACCTATTGATTTCGGATCGAGCCCAAAACTTGGGCAACATGATAATATGGTGGGAGGAGTCATTTGGTGAGTTTTGAGGGAAATCCAATCGCTAGAAGTATGGAATACACCAACAACTCCAATTAGGAACGAACTGCCGTTGAACTTGAATTGTCCAATTTCTTTCACCTATTGATTTCGGATCGATCCCAAAACTTGGGCAACATCATAATATGGTGGTCGGAGTCATTTGGTGAGTTTTGAGTGAAATCCAATCGCTAGAAGTATGGAATACACCAACCACTACAATTAGGTATGAACTGCCGTTGAACTTGAATTGTCCAATTTCTCACACCTATTGATTTCGGATCGAGCCCAAAACTTGGGCAACACCATAATATGTTGGGAGGAGTCATTTGGTGTGTTTTGAGTGAAATCCAATCGCTCGAAGTATGGAATACACCAACCACTCCAATTAGGAACGAACTGCCTTTGAACTTGAATTGTCCAATTTCTCACACCTATTGATTTCGGATTGAGCCCAAAACTTGGGCCACATGATAATATGGTGTTAGGAGTCGTTTGGTGAGTTTTGAGTGAAATCCAATCGCTAGAAGTATAGAATACAGCAACCACTCCAATTTGGAATGAACTGCAGTTGAACTTGAATTGTCCAATTTCCCACACCTATTGATTTCAGATCGAGCCCAAAACTTGGGCAACGTCATAATATGGTGGGAGGAGTCATTTGGTGAGTTTTGAGTGAAATCGAATCGCTAGAAGTAGGGAATGCACCAACCACACCAATTAGGAACGAACTGCCATTGAACTTGAGTTGTCCAATTTCTCACACCAAATGATTTCGGATCGAGCCCAAAACGTGGGCAACATCATAATATTGTGGGAGGAGTCATTTGGTGAGTTTTGTGTGAAATCCAATCGCTAGAAGTATGGAATACACCAACCACTCCAATTAGGAACGAACTGCCGTTGAACTTGAATTGTCCAGTTTCTTTCTCCTATTGATTTCGGATCGAGCCCAAAACTTGGGCAACATCATAATATAGTGTTTGGAGTCATTTGGTGAGTTTTGAGTAAAATCCAATCGCCAGAAGTATGGAATACACCAACCACTCCAATTAGGAACGAACTGCAGTTGAACTTGAATTGTCCAATTTCTCACACCTATTGATTTCGGATCGAGCCCAAAACTTGGGCAACGTGATAATATGGTGTTAGGAGTCATTTGGTGAGTTTTGAGTGAAATCCAATCGCTAGAAGTATAGAATACACTCCAATTAGGAACGAACAGACATTGAACTTGAATTGTCCAATTTCTCACACCTATTGATTTCGGATCGAGCCCAAAACTTGGGCAACATGATAATATGGTGGGAGGAGTCATTTGGTGAGTTTTGAGGGAAATCCAATCGCTAGAAGTATGGAATACACCAACAACTCCAATTAGGAACGAACTGCCGTTGAACTTGAATTGTGCAATTTGGAACACCTATTGATTTCGGATCGAGCCCAAAACTTGGGCAACACCATAATATGTTGGGAGGAGTCATTTGGTGTGTTTTGAGTGAAATCCAATCGCTCGAAGTATGGAATACACCAACCACTCCAATTAGGAACGAACTGCCGTTGAACTTGAATTGTCCAATTTCTCACACCTATTGATTTCGGATCGAGCCCAAAACTGGGGCAACATGATAGTATGGTGTTAGGAGTTTTTTGGTGAGTTTTGAGTGAAATCCAATCGCTAGAAGTATAGACTACAGCAACCACTCCAATTTTGAACGAACTGCCGTTGAACTTGAATTGTCCAATTTCTCACACCTATTGATTTCGGATCGAGCCCCAAACATGGGCAACATCATAATATGGTCTGAGGAGTCATTTGGTGAGTTTTGAGTGAAATCCAATTGCTAGAAGTAGGAAATACATGAACCACTCCAATTAGGAACGAACTGCCGTTGAACTTGAATTGTCCAATTTCTCACACCTATTGATTTCGGATCGAGCCCAAAACTTGGGCAACATGATAATATGGTGGGAGGAGTAATTAGGTGAGTTTTGAGTGAAATCCAATCGCTAGAAGTATGGAATACACCAACCACTCCAATTAGGAACGAACTGCCGTTGAACTTGAATTGTCCAATGTCTCACACCAATTGATTTCGGATCGAGCCCAAAACTTGGGCAACATGGTAATATGGTGGGAGGAGTAATTTGGTGAGCTTTGAGTGAAATCCAATCACTAGAAGTATGGAATACACCAACCACTCCAATTAGGAACGAACTGCCGTTGAACTTGAATTGTCCAATGTCTCACACCAATTGATTTCGGATCGAGCCCAAAACTTGGGGAACATGGTAATATGGTGGGAGGAGTAATTTGGTGAGCTTTGAGTGAAATCCAATCACTAGAAGTATGGAATACACCAACCACTCCAATTAGGAACGAACTGCCGTTGAACTTGAATTGTCCAATTTCTCACACCTATCGATTTCGGATCGAGCCCAAAAGTTGGGCAACATGATAATCTGGTGTTAGTAGTCAGTTGGTGAGTTTTGAGTGAAATCCAATCGCTAGAAGTATGGAATACACCATCCACTCCAATTTGGAACGAACTGCCGTTGAACTTGCATTAGCCATATTGAATTCAGATTTTTCACTTCCTTAGGCCTATAAATAGGGAGGTTCTCTAAGCTTGTAAACACACCCCAAGGTAAGGGTGGGCACGGTCCGGTTCGGCCTGGTTCTCCCCTAAACCCGAAACCGAAACCGGTACTGTTCATTCGGTCCGGTTCGGTCCGGTTTTTCAATTAAACACCTAAGAGAACCGCACCAACCCGAACCGGTTTATATCCGGTTCGGTTTCCGATTTTACAATTTGGACCGTCCCTTGGGCCCAATTGATTTTTTTATTATAAATTTTTAGAGATTTAAGCCCAACTGAAGTTTTTAAACAAAATTTGGGCCTACAAATTCACAATTAGCCCACTTCCCACCCAATCATCCCAAACATTAAATTTAAAATTACATGCCAATAACAAAACAAATACACTTAATTGCAAACAAAATTACTAAAAAAAATTATAGAAATAACATTTAAACTACTCCATTTTCCACTGAAAAAAAAAGAAAAAAAATGCTCCATCTTCCCCTTGTTCTTTCTCGGAGGCAAGGGCAACACAAAGAGGCATCTTCTTCAAACCTTCTCTATTAAGCTCTCCCAGCCCCTGGATTTCCTGTGCAAAGATATACTGCTTCTTCTGTTATCTGCTGCTGTGAAGCCATATGAGTTGACTGCAGGTGAGAAAGTATGTCCTCCATGATATGATTGCACAAAAGTCTTGTCCAATGAATTAATAAACTTTGGAGAATCGGAAACTACATACATGTCATTGTTATGTGTTCTCATGTCACCATTGCTAAGCCGCACAACTGCCGCCAAGCCACTCTCAGACACATCAAGCCTAGTCCAAAAAAAAAAAAATACAGAGAGAGAGAGAGAGAGAGAGAGAGAGAGAGAGAGAGAGAAAATTGGGGTTTTACTTCGAGCTTGAAATTTTCATTTTCATTATCTCCAAACAGCAATTAGGGTTTTACTTCGAGCTTGAAATTTTTACAGTAGAAAAAACAACGAGAATGAAACGAAGGAATACTGAACGTTTGCGTTTGATAGAACCCTAAATCAATCATACCCACATCTTCGATCGTGAATCAAATAAAACAAAAAATGAGAGAACGAGGCAACACAATAAGCAATGAAGAATTAGAAAGAGAGTAACTAGCTCACCTGGTTTCGTGACGCCGCCGAGTCAGAGAGAATGAGAGAGAGAGAAAATTGGAATTAGAAAGAGGAAGAAGAAAGAGAAAGAAGAAGAAGAGAGAGAGAGAGAGAGAGAGAGAGAGAGAGAGAGAGAGAGAGAGAGAGAAAATAAAAGAGAGAAGCTGCGGCGGATTGAAAAGATAAAGGAGAGAGGAAGGAAAGAAAAGGTGGTTTTAGGGTTAGGTGTTGGTTGATGGGCTTTTGTTGTTGGGCTTGGCTAAGGTTAGATGTTAGTAGTTGGGTTTGGGAAGTGAGAAAAATTCTGGGCTTAGTGGTTGGGCCACCAAAAAATATATATTAAATACTGGACCGGTCCGGTCCGGTGCTATTTTGTGTAAAACCGGAACTGGAATCGGTTTGAACCGGTCCGGTCCGGTCCGGTCCGGTTTTGTTGACTTTTTAGTCAACTCAGTTTTTTCTGGTTTTTTTTCATCCGGTTTGGTTCGGTTTTCCGGTTTATATGCCCACCCCTACCCCAAGGGGGGGAGCTCTCAAACACTTCTCTAGAGAATTTGAGGGAGAGAAGGGAAGGGAGCTCTAGAGAAGTGTTTGAGAGCTCCCCCCCTTGGGGTGTGTTTACAAGCTTTGAGAACCTCCCTATTTATAGGCCTAAGGAAGTGAAAAATCTGAATTCAATATGGCTAATGCATACAACACTTGTTTTATAAAATCTGAAATGGTTGATGCACTTCACCAATAAATCCCACCAGCAGCCCTAGCTCATCTTCATGTCACCATGACCAAGCTTCCAACCAGCTCAATAGCTCATGCCTAGCTCACCATGACCAAGCTTCCAACCAGAAACAATAGCTCATCCTGAGGTCAGCATGACCAGCAACTTCAAGGGCTTACGAATTGGGCTTCCCTTAAGCAAATTAAGACTTTAAGCACTCAAACTTGAAGTTCAGAATGTCTTCTTTCCAGCCATATATCATTTGGGCCAATCCAAGGTCGGAGGAGGAAGTTAAGGCCAAAACAAACTTCTAACTCATTTTGCGCGCTGATAAAATCCATCCTGAGCATGGCTCTGTGTTTGCTAGGTAATAGACTCCATATTTATCCAATGGGGCTGCATTTTGGATATGTTATAGTACACACCCATTGGAACAACTTTCATGAAGAATTCTGCCTCATCCGAGCTGTGTAGGTTGCTGAAACAAAGCTTGCAATATGACCTACGGAACTGGACTGGCAGGGCGCTGTAGCCAAAATGAGTTTGTCTTTTAAGCTCTTCATCCATTCATCCAAACTAGGCCTTAACATGCTTGAATTGCATGAATTATGCTCTCTTGCTCTATTTGCCTACAAAACACACAAAGGGAGGCAAATAACATAGAAATCTAGGAAACTAAGCAAAAGAAGTAAGTAAATTTGGGCATGTATATGTATGAAATTATGAGCTTAACAACCATCCACTCCAATTAGGAACGAACTGTCGTTGAACTTGAATTGTCCAATTTGGAACACCTATTGATTTTGGATTGAGCCCAAAACTTGGGCAACATCATAATATGGTGGGAGGAGTCATTTGGTTAGTTTTGAGTGAAATCCAATTGCTAGAAGTATGGAATACACCAACGACTCCAATTAGGAACGAACTGCCGTTGAACTTGAATTGTCCAATTTGGAACACCTATTGATTTCGGATCGAGCCCAAAACATGGGCAACATCATAATATGGTGGGAGGAGTCATTTGGTGAGTTTTGAGTGAAATCCAATTGCTAGAAGTATGGAATACACCAACCACTCCAATTAGGAACGAACTGCCGTTGAACTGGAATTGTCCAATTTCTCACACCTATTGATTTCAGATCGAGCCCAAAACTTGGGCAACATCATAATATGGTGGGAGGAGTCATTTGGTTAGTTTTGAGTGAAATCCAATCGCTAGAAGTATGGAATACACCAACCACTCCAATTAGGAACGAACTGCCGTTGAACTTGAATTGTCCAATTTCTCACACCTATTGATTTCGGATCGAGCCACAAACTTGGGCAACATCATAATATGGTGGGAGGAGTCATTTGGTGAGTTTTGAGTGAAATCCAATCGCTAGAAGTATGAAATACACCAACCACTCCAATTAGGAACGAACTGCCGTTGAACATGAATTGTCCAATTTCTCACACCTATTGATATCAGATCGAGCCCAAAACTTGGGCAACATCATAATATGGTGGGAGGAGTCATTTGGTTAGTTTTGAGTGAAATCCAATCGCTAGAAGTATGGAATACACCAACCACTCCAATTAGGAACGAACTGCCGTTGAACTTGAATTGTCCAATTTCTCACACCTATTGACTTCGGATCGAGCCCTAAACTTGGGCAACATCATAATATGGTGGGAGGAGTCATTTGGTGAGTTTTGAGTGAAATCCAATCGCTAGAAGTATGGAATACACCAACCACTCCAATTAGGAACGAACTGCCGTTGAACTTGAATTGTCCAATTTGAAACACCTATTGATTTCGGATCGAGCCCAAAACTTGGGCAACAGCATAATATGGTGGGAGGAGTCATTTGGTGAGTTTCGAGTGAAATCAAATCGCTCGAAGTATGGAATACACCAACCACTCCAATTAGGAACGAACTGTCGTTGAACTTGAATTGTCCAATTTCTCACACCTATTGATTTCAGATCGAGCCCAAAACTTGGGCAACATCATAATATGGTGGGAGGAGTCATTTGGTGAGTTTTGAGTGAAATCCAATCGCTAGAAGTATGGAATACACCAACCGCTCCAATTAGGAACGAACTGTCGTTGAACTTGAATTGTCCAATTTCTCACACCTATTGATTTCGAATCGAGCCGCAAACTTGGGCAACATCATAATATGGTGGGAGGAGTCATTTGGTGAGTTTTGGGTGAAATCCAATCGCTAGAAGTGTGGAATACACCAACCACTCCAATTAGGAACAAACTGCCGTTGAACATGAATTGTCCAATTTCTCACACCTATTGATTTCGGATCGAGCCCAAAACTTGGGCAACATCATAATATGGTGGGAGGAGTCATTTGGTGAATTTTGAGTGAAATCCAATCGCTAGAAGTATGGAATACACCAACGACTCCAATTAGGAACGACCTGCCGTTGAACTTGAATTGTCCAATTTGGAACACCTATTGATTTCGGATCGAGCCCAAAACACGGGCAACATCATAATATGGTGGGAGGAGTCATTTGGTGAGTTTTGACTGAAATCCAATTGCTAGAAGTATGGAATACACCAACCACTCCAATTAGGAACGAACTGCCGTTGAACTTGAATTGTCCAATTTCTCACACCTATTGATTTCAGATCGAGCCCAAAACTTGGGCAACATCATAATATGGTGGGAGGAGTCATTTGGTTAGTTTTGAGTGAAATCCAATCGCTAGAAGTATGGAATACACCAACCACTCCAATTAGGAACGAACTGCCGTTGAACTTGAATTGTCCAATTTCTCACACCTATTGATTTCGGATCGAGCCCCAAACTTGGGCAACTTCATAATATGGTGGGAGGAGTCATTTGGTGAGTTTTGAGTGAAATCCAATCGCTAGAAGTATGGAATACACCAACCACTCCAATTAGGAACGAACTGTCGTTGAACTTGAATTGTCCAATTTCTCACACCTATTGATTTCGGATCGAGCCGCAAACTTTGGCAACATCATAATATGGTGGGAGGAGTCATTTGGTGAGTTTTGGGTGAAATCCAATCGCTAGAAGTGTGGAATACACCAACCACTCCAATTAGGAACGAACTGCCGTTGAACTTGAATTGTCCAATTTCTCACACCTATTGATTTCGGATTGAGCCCAAAACTTGGGCAACATCATAATACGGTGGGAGGAGTCATTTGGTTAGTTTTGAGTGAAATCCAATCGCTAGAAGTATGGAATACACCTACCACTCCAATTAGGAACGAACTGCCGTTGAACATGAATTGTCCAATTTCTCACACCTATTGATTTCGGATCGAGCACCAAACTTGGGCAACATCATAATATGGTGGGAGGAGTCATTTGGTGAGTTTTGAGTGAAATCCAATCGCTAGAAGTATGGAATACACGAACCACTCCAATTAGGAACGAACTGTCGTTGAACTTGAATTGTCCAGTTTCTCACACCTATTGATTTCGGATCGAGCCGCAAACTTGGGCAACATCATCATATGGTGGGAGGAGTCATTTGGTGAGTTTTGAGTGAAATCCAATCGCTAGAAGTATGGAATACCACTGCAATTAGGAACCAACTGCCGTTGAACTTGAATTGTCCAATTTGGAACTCCTATTGATTTCGGATCGAGCCCAAAACTTGGGCAATATCATAATATGGTGGGAGGAGTCATTTGGTGAGTTTTAAGTGAAATCCAATTGCTAGAAGTACGGAATACACCAACCACTCCAATTAGGAACGAACTGCCGTTGAACTTGAATTGTCAAATTTGGAACACCTATTGATTTCGGATCTAGCCCAAAACTTGGGCAACATCATAATATGGTGGGAGGAGTCATTTGGTGAGTTTTGGGTGAAATCCAATCGCTAGAAGTGTGGAATACACCAACCACTCCAATTAGGAACGAACTGCCGTTGAACTTGAATTGTCCAATTTCTCACAACTATTGATTTCGGATTGAGCCCAAAACTTGGGCAACATCATAATACAGTGGGAGGAGTCATTTGGTTAGTTTTGACTGAAATCCAATCGCTAGAAGTATGGAATACACCAACCACTCCAATTAGGAACGAACTGCCGTTGAACTTGAATTGTCCAATTTCTCACACCTATTGATTTCGGATCGAGCCCCAAACTTGGGAAACATCATAATATGGTGGGAGGAGTCATTTGGTGAGTTTTGAGTGAAATCCAATCGCTAGAAGTATGGAATACACCAACCACTCCAATTAGGACTGAACTGTCGTTGAACTTGAACGGTCCAATTTCTCACACCTATTGATTTCGGATCGAGCCGCAAACTTGGGCAACATCATAATATGGTGGGAGGAGTCATTTGGTGAGTTTTGGGTGAAATCCAATCGCTAGAAGTGTGGAATACACCAACCACTCCAATTTGGAACTAACTGCCGTTGAACTTGAATTGTCCAATTTCTCACACCTATTGATTTCGGATCGAGCCCAAAACTTGGGCAACATCATAATATGGTGGGAGGAGTCAGTTGGTTAGTTTTGAGTGAAATCCAATCGCTAGAAGTATGGAATACACCAACCACTCCAATTAGGATCGAACTGCCGTTGAACTTGAATTGTCCAATTTCTCACACCTATTGATTTTGGATCGAGCCCAAAACTTGGGCAACATCATAATATGGTGGGAGTAGTCATTTGGTGAATTTTAAGTGAAATCCAATCGCTAGAAGTATGGAATACACCAACCACTCCAATTAGGAACGAACTGCCGTTGAACTTGAATTGTCCAATTTCTCACACCTATTGATTTCGGGTTGAGCCCAAAACTATGGCAACTTCGTAATATGGTGGGAGGAGTCATTTGGTGAGTTTTGAGAGAAATCGAATCGCTAGAAGTATGGAATACAGCAACCACTCCAATTAGGAACGAACTGCCGTTGAACTTGAATTGTCCAATTTCTCACACCTATTGATTTCGGATCGAGCCCCAAACTTGGGAAACATCATAATATGGCGGGAGGAGTCATTTGGGGAGTTTTGAGTGAAATCCAATCGCTAGAAGTATGGAATACACCAACGACTCCAATTAGGAACGAACTGCCGTTGAACTTGAATTGTCCAATTTCTCACACCTATTGATTTCGGGTTGAGCCCAAAACTATGGCAACTTCATAATATGGTGGGAGGAGTCATTTGGTGAGTTTTGAGTGAAATCGAATCGCTAGAAGTATGGAATACACCAACCACTCCAATTAGGAACGAACTGTCGTTGAACTTGAATTGTCCAATTTCTCACACCTATTGATTTCGGATCGAGCCGCAAACTTGGGCAACATCATAATATGGTGGGAGGAGTCATTTGGTGAGTTTTGGGTGAAATCCAATCGCTAGAAGTGTGGAATACACCAACCACTCCAATTTGGAACGAACTGCCGTTGAACTTGAATTGTCCAATTTCTCACACCTATTGATTTCGGATCGAGCCCAAAACTTGGGCAACATCATAATATGGTGGGAGGAGTCATTTGGTGAGTTTCGAGAGAAATCGAATCGCTAGAAGTATGGAATACAGCAACCACTCCAATTAGGAACGAACTGCCGTTGAACTTGAATTGTCCAATTTCTCACACCTATTGATTTCGGATCGAGCCCCAAACTTGGGAAACATCATAATATGGCGGGAGGAGTCATTTGGGGAGTTTTGAGTGAAATCCAATCGCTAGAAGTATGGAATACACCAACGACTCCAATTAGGAACGAACTGCCGTTGAACTTGAATTGTCCAATTTCTCACACCTATTGATTTCGGGTTGAGCCCAAAACTATGGCAACTTCATAATATGGTGGGAGGAGTCATTTGGTGAGTTTTGAGTGAAATCGAATCGCTAGAAGTATGGAATACACCAACCACTCCAATTAGGAACGAACTGTCGTTGAACTTGAATTGTCCAATTTCTCACACCTATTGATTTCGGATCGAGCCGCAAACTTGGGCAACATCATAATATGGTGGGAGGAGTCATTTGGTGAGTTTTGGGTGAAATCCAATCGCTAGAAGTGTGGAATACACCAACCACTCCAATTTGGAACGAACTGCCGTTGAACTTGAATTGTCCAATTTCTCACACCTATTGATTTCGGATCGAGCCCAAAACTTGGGCAACATCATAATATGGTGGGAGGAGTCATTTGGTTAGTTTTGAGTGAAATCCAATCGCTAGAAGTATGGAATACACCAACCACTCCAATTAGGAACGAACTGCCGTTGAACTTGAATTGTCCAATTTCTCACACCTATTGATTTTGGATCGAGCCCAAAACTTGGGCAACATCATAATATGGTGGGAGTAGTCATTTGGTGAATTTTGAGTGAAATCCAATCGCTAGAAGTATGGAATACACCAACCACTCCAATTAGGAACGAACTGCCGTTGAACTTGAATTGTCCAATTTCTCACACCTATTGATTTCGGGTTGAGCCCAAAACTATGGCAACTTCATAATATGGTGGGAGGAGTCATTTGGTGAGTTTTGAGTGAAATCGAATCGCTAGAAGTATGGAATACAGCAACCACTCCAATTAGGAAGGAACTGCCTTTGAACTAGAATGGTCCAATTTCTCACACCTATTGATTTCGGATCGAGCCCAAAACTTGGGCAACAGCATAATATGGTGGGAGGAGTCATTTGGTGAATTTTGAGTGAAATCCAATCGCTAGAAGTATGGAATACACCAACGACTCCAATTAGGAACGAACTGCCGTTGAACTTGAATTGTCCAATTTCTCACACCTATTGATTTCGGGTTGAGCCCAAAACTATGGCAACTTCATAATATGGTGGGAGGAGTCATTTGGTGAGTTTTGAGTGAAATCGAATCGCTAGAAGTATGGAATACACCAACCACTCCAATTAGGAACGAACTGTCGTTGAACTTGAATTGTCCAATTTCTCACACCTATTGATTTCGGATCGAGCCGCAAACTTGGGCAACATCATAATATGGTGGGAGGAGTCATTTGGTGAGTTTTGGGTGAAATCCAATTGCTAGAAGTGTGGAATACACCAACCACTCCAATTTGGAACGAACTGCCGTTGAACTTGAATTGTCCAATTTCTCACACCTATTGATTTCGGATCGAGCCCAAAACTTGGGCAACATCATAATATGGTGAGAGGAGTCATTTGGTGAGTTTTGAGAGAAATCGAATCGCTAGAAGTATGGAATACAGCAACCACTCCAATTAGGAACGAACTGCCGTTGAACTTGAATTGTCCAATTTCTCACACCTATTGATTTCGGATCGAGCCCCAAACTTGGGAAACATCATAATATGGCGGGAGGAGTCATTTGGGGAGTTTTGAGTGAAATCCAATCGCTAGAAGTATGGAATACACCAACGACTCCAATTAGGAACGAACTGCCGTTGAACTTGAATTGTCCAATTTCTCACACCTATTGATTTCGGGTTGAGCCCAAAACTTTGGCAACTTCATAATATGGTGGGAGGAGTCATTTGGTGAGTTTTGAGTGAAATCGAATCGCTAGAAGTATGGAATACACCAACCACTCCAATTAGGAACGAACTGTCGTTGAACTTGAATTGTCCAATTTCTCACACCTATTGATTTCGGATCGAGCCGCAAACTTGGGCAACATCATAATATGGTGGGAGGAGTCATTTGGTGAGTTTTGGGTGAAATCCAATCGCTAGAAGTGTGGAATACACCAACCACTCCAATTTGGAACGAACTGCCGTTGAACTTGAATTGTCCAATTTCTCACACCTATTGATTTCGGATCGAGCCCAAAACTTGGGCAACATCATAATATGGTGGGAGGAGTCATTTGGTTAGTTTTGAGTGAAATCCAATCGCTAGAAGTATGGAATACACCAACCACTCCAATTAGGAACGAACTGCCGTTGAACTTGAATTGTCCAATTTCTCACACCTATTGATTTTGTATCGAGCCCAAAACTTGGGCAACATCATAATATGGTGGGAGTAGTCATTTGGTGAATTTTGAGTGAAATCCAATCGCTAGAAGTATGGAATACACCAACCACTCCAATTAGGAACGAACTGCCGTTGAACTTGAATTGTCCAATTTCTCACACCTATTGATTTCGGGTTGAGCCCAAAACTATGGCAACTTCATAATATGGTGGGAGGAGTCATTTGGTGAGTTTTGAGTGAAATCGAATCGCTAGAAGTATGGAATACAGCAACCACTCCAATTAGGAAGGAACTGCCTTTGAACTAGAATGGTCCAATTTCTCACACCTATTGATTTCGGATCGAGCCCAAAACTTGGGCAACAGCATAATATGGTGGGAGGAGTCATTTGGTGAATTTTGAGTGAAATCCAATCGCTAGAAGTATGGAATACACCAACGACTCCAATTAGGAACGAACTGCCGTTGAACTTGAATTGTCCAATTTCTCACACCTATTGATTTCGGGTTGAGCCCAAAACTATGGCAACTTCATAATATGGTGGGAGGAGTCATTTGGTGAGTTTTGAGTGAAATCGAATCGCTAGAAGTATGGAATACACCAACCACTCCAATTAGGAACGAACTGTCGTTGAACTTGAATTGTCCAATTTCTCACACCTATTGATTTCGGATCGAGCCGCAAACTTGGGCAACATCATAATATGGTGGGAGGAGTCATTTGGTGAGTTTTGGGTGAAATCCAATCGCTAGAAGTGTGGAATACACCAACCACTCCAATTTGGAACGAACTGCCGTTGAACTTGAATTGTCCAATTTCTCACACCTATTGATTTCGGATCGAGCCCAAAACTTGGGCAACATCATAATATGGTGGGAGGAGTCATTTGGTGAGTTTTGAGAGAAATCGAATCGCTAGAAGTGTGGAATACAGCAACCACTCCAATTAGGAACGAACTGCCGTTGAACTTGAATTGTCCAATTTCTCACACCTATTGATTTCGGATCGAGCCCCAAACTTGGGAAACATCATAATATGGCGGGAGGAGTCATTTGGGGAGTTTTGAGTGAAATCCAATCGCTAGAAGTATGGAATACACCAACGACTCCAATTAGGAACGAACTGCCGTTGAACTTGAATTGTCCAATTTCTCACACCTATTGATTTCGGGTTGAGCCCAAAACTATGGCAACTTCATAATATGGTGGGAGGAGTCATTTGGTGAGTTTTGAGTGAAATCGAATCGCTAGAAGTATGGAATACACCAACCACTCCAATTAGGAACGAACTGTCGTTGAACTTGAATTGTCCAATTTCTCACACCTATTGATTTCGGATCGAGCCGCAAACTTGGGCAACATCATAATATGGTGGGAGGAGTCATTTGGTGAGTTTTGGGTGAAATCCAATCGCTAGAAGTGTGGAATACACCAACCACTCCAATTTGGAACGAACTGCCGTTGAACTTGAATTGTCCAATTTCTCACACCTATTGATTTCGGATCGAGCCCAAAACTTGGGCAACATCATAATATGGTGGGAGGAGTCATTTGGTGAGTTTTGAGAGAAATCGAATCGCTAGAAGTATGGAATACAGCAACCACTCCAATTAGGAACGAACTGCCGTTGAACTTGAATTGTCCAATTTCTCACACCTATTGATTTCGGATCGAGCCCCAAACTTGGGAAACATCATAATATGGCGGGAGGAGTCATTTGGGGAGTTTTGAGTGAAATCCAATCGCTAGAAGTATGGAATACACCAACGACTCCAATTAGGAACGAACTGCCGTTGAACTTGAATTGTCCAATTTCTCACACCTATTGATTTCGGGTTGAGCCCAAAACTATGGCAACTTCATAATATGGTGGGAGGAGTCATTTGGTGAGTTTTGAGTGAAATCGAATCGCTAGAAGTATGGAATACACCAACCACTCCAATTAGGAACGAACTGTCGTTGAACTTGAATTGTCCAATTTCTCACACCTATTGATTTCGGATCGAGCCGCAAACTTGGGCAACATCATAATATGGTGGGAGGAGTCATTTGGTGAGTTTTGGGTGAAATCCAATCGCTAGAAGTGTGGAATACACCAACGACTCCAATTAGGAACGAACTGCCGTTGAACTTGAATTGTCCAATTTCTCACACCTATTGATTTCGGGTTGAGCCCAAAACTATGGCAACTTCATAATATGGTGGGAGGAGTCATTTGGTGAGTTTTGAGTGAAATCGAATCGCTAGAAGTATGGAATACACCAACCACTCCAATTAGGAACGAACTGTCGTTGAACTTGAATTGTCCAATTTCTCACACCTATTGATTTCGGATCGAGCCGCAAACTTGGGCAACATCATAATATGGTGGGAGGAGTCATTTGGTGAGTTTTGGGTGAAATCCAATTGCTAGAAGTGTGGAATACACCAACCACTCCAATTAGGAACGAACTGCCGTTGAACTTGAATTGTCCAATTTCTCACACCTATTGATTTCGGGTTGAGCCCAAAACTATGGCAACTTCATAATATGGTGGGAGGAGTCATTTGGTGAGTTTTGAGTGAAATCGAATCGCTAGAAGTATGGAATACAGCAACCACTCCAATTAGGAAGGAACTGCCTTTGAACTAGAATGGTCCAATTTCTCACACCTATTGATTTCGGATCGAGCCCCAAACTTGGGAAACATCATAATATGGCGGGAGGAGTCATTTGGGGAGTTTTGAGTGAAATCCAATCGCTAGAAGTATGGAATACACCAACGACTCCAATTAGGAACGAACTGCCGTTGAACTTGAATTGTCCAATTTCTCACACCTATTGATTTCGGGTTGAGCCCAAAACTTTGGCAACTTCATAATATGGTGGGAGGAGTCATTTGGTGAGTTTTGAGTGAAATCGAATCGCTAGAAGTATGGAATACACCAACCACTCCAATTAGGAACGAACTGTCGTTGAACTTGAATTGTCCAATTTCTCACACCTATTGATTTCGGATCGAGCCGCAAACTTGGGCAACATCATAATATGGTGGGAGGAGTCATTTGGTGAGTTTTGGGTGAAATCCAATCGCTAGAAGTGTGGAATACACCAACCACTCCAATTTGGAACGAACTGCCGTTGAACTTGAATTGTCCAATTTCTCACACCTATTGATTTCGGATCGAGCCCAAAACTTGGGCAACATCATAATATGGTGGGAGGAGTCATTTGGTTAGTTTTGAGTGAAATCCAATCGCTAGAAGTATGGAATACACCAACCACTCCAATTAGGAACGAACTGCCGTTGAACTTGAATTGTCCAATTTCTCACACCTATTGATTTTGTATCGAGCCCAAAACTTGGGCAACATCATAATATGGTGGGAGTAGTCATTTGGTGAATTTTGAGTGAAATCCAATCGCTAGAAGTATGGAATACACCAACCACTCCAATTAGGAACGAACTGCCGTTGAACTTGAATTGTCCAATTTCTCACACCTATTGATTTCGGGTTGAGCCCAAAACTATGGCAACTTCATAATATGGTGGGAGGAGTCATTTGGTGAGTTTTGAGTGAAATCGAATCGCTAGAAGTATGGAATACAGCAACCACTCCAATTAGGAAGGAACTGCCTTTGAACTAGAATGGTCCAATTTCTCACACCTATTGATTTCGGATCGAGCCCAAAACTTGGGCAACAGCATAATATGGTGGGAGGAGTCATTTGGTGAATTTTGAGTGAAATCCAATCGCTAGAAGTATGGAATACACCAACGACTCCAATTAGGAACGAACTGCCGTTGAACTTGAATTGTCCAATTTCTCACACCTATTGATTTCGGGTTGAGCCCAAAACTATGGCAACTTCATAATATGGTGGGAGGAGTCATTTGGTGAGTTTTGAGTGAAATCGAATCGCTAGAAGTATGGAATACACCAACCACTCCAATTAGGAACGAACTGTCGTTGAACTTGAATTGTCCAATTTCTCACACCTATTGATTTCGGATCGAGCCGCAAACTTGGGCAACATCATAATATGGTGGGAGGAGTCATTTGGTGAGTTTTGGGTGAAATCCAATCGCTAGAAGTGTGGAATACACCAACCACTCCAATTTGGAACGAACTGCCGTTGAACTTGAATTGTCCAATTTCTCACACCTATTGATTTCGGATCGAGCCCAAAACTTGGGCAACATCATAATATGGTGGGAGGAGTCATTTGGTGAGTTTTGAGAGAAATCGAATCGCTAGAAGTGTGGAATACAGCAACCACTCCAATTAGGAACGAACTGCCGTTGAACTTGAATTGTCCAATTTCTCACACCTATTGATTTCGGATCGAGCCCCAAACTTGGGAAACATCATAATATGGCGGGAGGAGTCATTTGGGGAGTTTTGAGTGAAATCCAATCGCTAGAAGTATGGAATACACCAACGACTCCAATTAGGAACGAACTGCCGTTGAACTTGAATTGTCCAATTTCTCACACCTATTGATTTCGGGTTGAGCCCAAAACTATGGCAACTTCATAATATGGTGGGAGGAGTCATTTGGTGAGTTTTGAGTGAAATCGAATCGCTAGAAGTATGGAATACACCAACCACTCCAATTAGGAACGAACTGTCGTTGAACTTGAATTGTCCAATTTCTCACACCTATTGATTTCGGATCGAGCCGCAAACTTGGGCAACATCATAATATGGTGGGAGGAGTCATTTGGTGAGTTTTGGGTGAAATCCAATCGCTAGAAGTGTGGAATACACCAACCACTCCAATTTGGAACGAACTGCCGTTGAACTTGAATTGTCCAATTTCTCACACCTATTGATTTCGGATCGAGCCCAAAACTTGGGCAACATCATAATATGGTGGGAGGAGTCATTTGGTGAGTTTTGAGAGAAATCGAATCGCTAGAAGTATGGAATACAGCAACCACTCCAATTAGGAACGAACTGCCGTTGAACTTGAATTGTCCAATTTCTCACACCTATTGATTTCGGATCGAGCCCCAAACTTGGGAAACATCATAATATGGCGGGAGGAGTCATTTGGGGAGTTTTGAGTGAAATCCAATCGCTAGAAGTATGGAATACACCAACGACTCCAATTAGGAACGAACTGCCGTTGAACTTGAATTGTCCAATTTCTCACACCTATTGATTTCGGGTTGAGCCCAAAACTATGGCAACTTCATAATATGGTGGGAGGAGTCATTTGGTGAGTTTTGAGTGAAATCGAATCGCTAGAAGTATGGAATACACCAACCACTCCAATTAGGAACGAACTGTCGTTGAACTTGAATTGTCCAATTTCTCACACCTATTGATTTCGGATCGAGCCGCAAACTTGGGCAACATCATAATATGGTGGGAGGAGTCATTTGGTGAGTTTTGGGTGAAATCCAATCGCTAGAAGTGTGGAATACACCAACGACTCCAATTAGGAACGAACTGCCGTTGAACTTGAATTGTCCAATTTCTCACACCTATTGATTTCGGGTTGAGCCCAAAACTATGGCAACTTCATAATATGGTGGGAGGAGTCATTTGGTGAGTTTTGAGTGAAATCGAATCGCTAGAAGTATGGAATACACCAACCACTCCAATTAGGAACGAACTGTCGTTGAACTTGAATTGTCCAATTTCTCACACCTATTGATTTCGGATCGAGCCGCAAACTTGGGCAACATCATAATATGGTGGGAGGAGTCATTTGGTGAGTTTTGGGTGAAATCCAATCGCTAGAAGTGTGGAATACACCAACCACTCCAATTTGGAACGAACTGCCGTTGAACTTGAATTGTCCAATTTCTCACACCTATTGATTTCGGATCGAGCCCAAAACTTGGGCAACATCATAATATGGTGGGAGGAGTCATTTGGTTAGTTTTGAGTGAAATCCAATCGCTAGAAGTATGGAATACACCAACCACTCCAATTAGGAACGAACTGCCGTTGAACTTGAATTGTCCAATTTCTCACACCTATTGATTTTGGATCGAGCCCAAAACTTGGGCAACATCATAATATGGTGGGAGTAGTCATTTGGTGAATTTTGAGTGAAATCCAATCGCTAGAAGTATGGAATACACCAACCACTCCAATTAGGAACGAACTGCCGTTGAACTTGAATTGTCCAATTTCTCACACCTATTGATTTCGGGTTGAGCCCAAAACTATGGCAACTTCATAATATGGTGGGAGGAGTCATTTGGTGAGTTTTGAGTGAAATCGAATCGCTAGAAGTATGGAAAACACCAACCACTCCAATTAGGAAGGAACTGCCTTTGAACTAGAATGGTCCAATTTCTCACACCTATTGATTTCGGATCGAGCCCAAAACTTGGGCAACAGCATAATATGGTGGGAGGAGTCATTTGGTGAATTTTGAGTGAAATCCAATCGCTAGAAGTATGGAATACACCAACGACTCCAATTAGGAACGAACTGCCGTTGAACTTGAATTGTCCAATTTGGAACACCTATTGATTTCGGATCGAGCCCAAAACTTGGGCAACATCATAATACGGTGGGAGGAGTCATTTGGTTAGTTTTGAGTGAAATCCAATCGCTAGAAGTATGGAATACACCAACCACTCCAATTAGGAACGAACTGACGTTGAACTTGAATTGTCCAATTTCTCACACCTATTGATTTCGAATCGAGCCCCAAACTTGGGCAACATCATAATATGGTGAGAGGAGTCATTTGGGGAGTTTTGAGTGAAATCCAATCGCTAGAAGTATGGAATACCACTCCAATTAGGAACGAACTGCCGTTGAACTTGAATTGTCCAATTTCGAACACCTATTGATTTCGGATCGTACCCAAAACTTGGGAAACATCATAATATGGTGGGAGGAGTTATGTGGTGAGTTTTGAGTGAAATCCAATCGCTAGAAGTATGGAATACACCAACCACTCCAATTAGGAACGAACTGACATTGAACTTGAATTGTCCAATTTCTCACACCTATTGATTTCGGATCGAGCCCCAAACTTGGGCAACATCATAATATGGTGGGAGGAGTCATTTGGTGAGTTTTGAGTGAAATCCAATCACTAGAAGTATGGAATACCACTCCAATTAGGAACGAACTACCGTTGAACTTGAATTGTCCAATTTGGAACACCTATTGATTTCGGATCGAGCCCAAAACTTGGGCAACATCATAATATGGTGGGAGGAGTCTTTTGGTGAATTTTGATTGAAATCCAATCGCTAGAAGTATGGAATACACCAACCACTCCAATTAGGAACGAACTGCCGTTGAACTTGAATTGTCCAATTTGGAACACCTATTGAATTCGGATCGAGCCCAAAACTTGGGCAACATCATAATGTGGTGGGAGGAGTCATTTGGTGAGTTTTGAGTGAAATCCAATCGCTAGAAGTATGGAATACACCAACCACTCCAATTAGGAACCAACTGCCGTTGAACTTGAATTGTCCAATTTCTCACACCTATTGATTTCGGATCGAGCCCTAAACTTGGGCAACATCATAATATGGTGGGAGGAGTCATTTGGTGAGTTTTGAGTGAAATCCAATCGCTAGAAGTATGGCATACACCAACCACTCCAATTAGGAACGAACTGCCGTTGAACTTGAATTGTCCAATTTGGAACACCTATTGATTTCGGATCGAGCCCCAAACTTGGGCAACATCATAATATTGGCGGAGGAGTCATTTGGTGAGTCTTGAGTGAAATCCAATCGCTAGAAGAATGGAATACCACTCCAATTAGGAACGAACTGCCGTTGAACTTGGATTGTCCAATTTGGAACACCTATTGATTTCGGATCGAGCCCAAAACTTGGGCAACATCATAATATGGTGGGAGGAGTCATTTGGGGAGTTTTGAGTGAAATCCAATCGCTAGAAGTATGGAATGCACCAACCACTCCAATTAGGAACGAACTGCCGTTGAACTTGAGTTGTCCAATTTCTCACACCTATTGATTTCAGTTCGAGCCCCAAACTTGGGCAACATCATAATATGGTGGGAGGAGTCATTTGGTGAGTTTTAAGTGAAATCCAATCGCTAGAAGTATGGAATACCACTCCAATTTGGAACGAACTGCCGTTGAACTTGAATTGTCCAATTTGGAACACCTATTGATTTCGGATCGAGCCCCAAACTTGGGCAACATCATAATATGGTGGGAGGAGTCATTTGGTGAGTTTTGAGTGAAATCCAATTGCTAGAAGTATGGAATACCACTCCAATTAGGAACGAACTGCCGTTGAACTTGAATTGTCCAATTTGGAACACCTATTGATTTCGGATCGACCCCAAAACTTGGGCAACATCATAATATGGTGGGAGGAGTCATTTGGGGAGTTTTGAGTGAACACTACAACACAAAAACCCTTCTATGACGTCTGATTTGCGTCATGGAAGGCATTTAATGACGCGGATCAGGCGTCGTAACCTGCGTCGTCGAAGGGGGGGTCATGGAAACTTTTTTCAAAACACGACGTCTGTTCCGCGTCATGGAATGGGGTTTCAATGACGCGGATCGTGTGTCGTCCTACTCTTTCCATGACGCGTCCTCGATGTCGTGGATGAAGTTTTGATGACGTCAATTAAGCGTCATTAAGAATATGACGTTCTATTTGACGCCTTCTTTTAGGACTTTACATGACGCGGACTAGGCGTCATGGAACTTAACGACGCTGATGAGACGTCATTGAAATATTTTTCATGACACAGTTCAGACGTCATTGAAATTCTTTATTTATAAAAAAAAAATTAAAATTCTAATATTTATATATATCCCATCATTATAATTATTAAAAAATAAATTAATATATAGAAGCAAAAATGAAGACACAAAGGCAAAGTACTCTAAATTATATTTCTATTACTCAAAATGATGCTAGTACATTAATATTGTCTTGAACTAATCCCACAAAGTCAATCCTATGAAGTTTGAGAAGATTTGATACTTGGACTGTCCAAAACAAAGTATGCTCCATGATCGTATGAGAGGATGTGATGCTTCATGTCCAAATGAGAGTGTAAAAGTTACTAAAATAATTACAACCACACCTGCATTAAAACAGAAGATTAGAAAATAATGAAGGTCTAGAAATTACAAGCAAGCATGAATGAAAATGATACAGGTCTGTAAATTCTTGGTCAAAATTGGAAATTTCATTTGTGGAAATTTCATTTGATAGAAATGTCTTGCTAAACCAAATGCCAAATAAAACAAGGGGAACAATAGAATCCAACAAAACAAATTTTAAGGACCAAAAATTCCTGAATGAAGTTAACTTACCAAAAAACCAGAAAAAAAGAAAGATAAGAAATAGGTGCAAGTACGGGGAGGGATGGTAAGAGAAACTAATATCATATATGGCATTATATCCAAAACCCAAAAACCAGTTAGTTTTGTTCAATTCTTTTGGGCTGGAACCTATCACCTCTCAAAGACGATCAATTGCATAGAAGGTTAATTGGGGTTACAATCTTGACAGAGGAAATCCTAAGCTCTGTGGCCATGCCCCTAACATTTGCAGTGGTGTTGCTAACTAAACATTCAGTTTAATTCAAAAGAATGTAAAACTTTCCAGATCATAACAAGACATATAGAACCTCATCATATCAAAAATTCATTCAATTCGAAGTTCAGGAATCATGTCAAAAACTGAATTCAAAACAGACTAAGTTACAGACTTTTCTGTTTTTCTGCAGCATAACACTAACTTGGAAAAGTTACCATAAATTCAATTTAACTCTGATTTACATGAAACAAGTTTTCAAATGTTCATTGAGATGTCTATTTTCATATAACAAAGGTAAGTGTTTCAAAACTGAAACTGCAGCCCCTGTTTTTGACAGATTTTGTAGTCATACTTTAATTACCAAACTTTAGGTATCAAACTTCAGCCAAATTACATGATATCAGAGGGCTTTTAATCCTGGATATGTATAGTTTAAAACCAAGTACTTATATCTCAAAACTAACCCACAACCTGTGCAAAACTAACAGTCAATGTGGGTAAAACAATCACACTTTCTAAAAATCTGAAACTGAACAACTTCTGCACCTATTTTTTTTTTTAACAAAACAAAACCCCAAAACACTTTTGAACAATCTTAAAAACAAGTATATATTTCAGTTATGACTGCTACTCAATTACCAACAAGAATCGAAGTTTGAAAAACCAAAACCCGAAACTGAAAGTTGATCAATACACCCAAACTTAATAAATCCAATTCATACTCTTCTTCCATTTAGTTTCGTGGGTTCTGTGGAGCAATCAATCAACTACACAATTTAAATAATCAACCCAACAAGACAACAACATCCAAAAACAAGAAATTAAAATCTGAGAAAACAAACTTACAAAGGGTTCAAGAAGAAATTCAAAATTCCTTAGCTCTCTCAACGAATTGCCCAAGCTGACAATGGCTTTATGAAGCTCTCTCAAATGTCCCCAGAAGAAATTAAAGGCTCGAAAAGACACCTCTTCAACAGCTCAAATGTCCCGAAAATTCATTACAAAAATGATAATATAAAAAAGAATTAGGGGCAAACTAAAATATAAATGAGAAAAATGCAAAGAAGAGAAGAAGAAGAAAAAATTCGTACCTTGAGCATTGAATTACCACAACTTCAATTAGAATCTCCACCTTCAAAACTCAATATCACACATCCCCAGCAAAATAAGCCACCGTTGGAGATACACGAGAAGAAAAGATGAGGAGAAGATCAGGGGGTGCTGGAGAATGAGTGAAGAGTGAACAGAAAAAGAAAAGAAAGGGAAGGGAGAGATTTGGTGTGTTTTGAGTGAAATCCAATCTTAAGAAGTATGGAATACACCAACCACTCCAATTAGGAACAAACTGCCATTGAACTTGAATTGTCCAATTTGGAACACCTATTGATTTCAGATCGAGCCCAAAACTTGGGCAACATCATAATATGGTGGGAGGAGTCATTCGGTGAGTTTTGAGTGAAATCCAATCGCTAGAGGTATGGAATACACCAACCACTCCAATTAGGAACGAACTGCCGTTGAACTTGAATTGTCCAATTTCCCAAACCTATTGATTTCGGATCGAGCCCCAAACTTAGGCAACGTCATAATATGGTGGGAGGAGTCATTTGGTGAGTCTTGAGTGAAATCCAATCGCTAGAAGTGTGGAATACACCAACCACTCCAATTAGGAACGAACTTCCGTTTAGTTTTGAGTGAAATCCAATCGCTAGAAGTATGGAATACAACAACGACTCCAATTAGGAACGAACTGCCGTTGAACTTGAATTGTCCAATTTGGAACATCTATTGATTTCGGATCGAGCCCAAAACTTGGGCAACATCATAATATGGTGGGAGGAGTCATTTGGTGAGTTTTGAGTGAAATCCAATCGGTAGAAGTATGGAATACACCAACCACTCCAATTAGGAACAAACTGCCGTTGAACTTGAATTGTCCAATTTCTCACACCTATTGATTCCGGATCGAACCTAAAACTTGGGCAACATCATAATATGGTGGTAGGAGTCATTTGGTGAGTTTTGAGTGAAATCCAATCTTTAGAAGTATGGAATACACCAACCACTCCAGTTAGGAACGAACTTCCGTTGAACTTGAATTGTCCAATTTCTCACACCTATTGATTTCGGATCGAGCTCAAAACTTGGGCAACATCATAATATGGTGGGCGGAGTCATTTGGTGAGTTTTTAGTGAAATCCAATCGCTAGAAGTATGGAATACACCAACCACTCCAATTAGGAACGAACTGCCGTTGAACTTGAATTTTCCAATTTCTCAAACCTATTGATTTCGGATCGAGCCCCAAACTTGGGCAACATCATAATATGGTGGGAGGAGTCATTTGGTGAGTTTTGAGTGAAATCCAATCTTTAGAAGTATGGAATACACCAACCACTCCAATTAGGAACAAATTGCCGTTGAACTTGAATTGTCCAATTTGGAACACCTATTGATTTCGGATCGAGCCCAAAACTTGGGCAACATCATAATATGGTGGGAGGAGTCATTTGGTGAGTTTTTAGTGAAATCCAATCGCTAGAAGTATGGAATACACCAACCACTCCAATTAGGAACGAGCTGCCCTTGAACTTGAATTGTCCAATTTGGAACACCTATTGATTTCGGATCGAGCCCAAAACTTGGGCATCATAATATGCTGGGAGGATTCATTTGGTGAGTTTTGAGAGAAATCCAATCGCTAGAAGTAGGGAATACCCCAAGCACTCCAATTAGGAACGAACTGCCGTTGAACTTGACTTGTCCAATTTCTCAAACCTATTGATTTCGGATCGAGACCCAAACTTGGGCAACATCATAATATGGTGGGAGGAGTCATTTGGAGAGTTTTGAGTGAAATCGAATCGCTAGAAGTGTGGAATACACCAACCACTCCAATTATGAACGAACTGCCGTTGAACTTGAATCGTCCAATTTGGAACACCTATTGATTTCGGATCGAGCCCAAAACTTGGGCAACATCATAATATGGTGGGAGGAGTCATTTGGTGAGTTTTGAGTGAAATGCAATCGCTAGAAGTGTGGAATACACCATCCACTCAAATTTGGAACGAACTGCCGTTGAACTTGAATTGTCCAATTTCTCACACCTATTGACTTCGGACCAAGCCCAAAACTTGGGCAACATCATAATATGGTGGGAGGAGTCATTTGGTGAGTTTTGAGTGAAATCCAATCGCTAGAAGTACGGAATACACCAACCACTCCAATTAGGAACGAACTGCCGTCGAACTTGAATTGTCCAATTTCTCACACCTACTGATTTCGGATCGAGCCCTAAACTTGGGCAACATCATAATATGGTGGGAGGAGTCATTTGGTTAGTTTCGAGTGAAATCCAATCACTAGAAGTACGGAATACACCAACCACTCCAATTAGGAACGAACTGCCGTGGAACATGAATTGTCCAATTTCTCACACCTATTGATTTCGGATCGAGCCCAAAACTTGGGCAACAGCATAATATGGTGGGAGGAGTCATTTGGTGAGTTTTGAGTGAAATCCAATCGTTAGAAGTATGGAATACACCAACCACTTCAATTAGGAACGAACTGCCGTTGAACATGAATTGTCCAATTTCTCAAACGGATTGATTTCGGATCGAGCCCCAAACTTGGGCAAAATCATAATATGGTGGGAGGAGTCATTTGGTGAGTTTTGAGTGAAATCCAATCGCTAGAAGTATGGAATACACCAACCACTTCAATTAGGAACGAACTGCCGTTGAACTTGAACTGTCCAATTTCTCACACCTATTGATTTCGGATCGAGCCCAAAACTTGGGAAACATCATAATATGGTGGGAGGAGTCATTTGGTGAGTTTTGAGTGAAATCCAATCGCTAGAAGTATGGAATACACCAACCACTCCAATTAGGAACAAACTGCCGTCGAACTCGAATTGTCCAATTTGGAACACCTATTGATTTCGAATCGAGCCCAAAACTTGGGCAACATCATAATATGGAGGGAGGAGTCATTTGGTGAGTTTTGAGAGAAATCCAGTCGCTAGAAGTATGGAATACACCAACCACTCCAATTAGGAACGAACTGCCGTTGAACTTGAATTGTCCAATTTGGAACACCTATTGATTTCGGATCGAGCCCAGAACTTGGACAACACCATAATATGGTGGGAGGAGTCATTTGGTGAGTTTTGAGTGAAATCCAATCGCCAGAAGTATGGAATACACCAACCACTCCAATTAGGAACAAACTGCCGTTGAACTCGAATTGTCCAATTTGGAACACCTATTGATTTCGGATCGTGCCCAAAACTTGGGCAACATCATAATATGGTGGGAGGAGTCATTTGGTGAGTTTTGAGTGAAATCCAATCGCTAGAAGTATGGAATACACCAACCACTCCAATTAGGAACGAACTGCCGTTGAACTTGAATTGTCCAATTTCTCACACCTACTGATTTCGGATTGAGCCCCAAACTTGGTAAACATCATAATATGGTGGGAGGAGTCATTTGGTGAGTTTTGAGTGAAATCCAGTCGCTAGAAGTATGGAATACACCAACCACTCCAATTAGGAACGAACTGCCGTTGAACTTGAATTGTCCAATTTCTCACACCTATTGATTACGGATCGAGCCCAAAACTTGGGCAACATCATAATATGGTGGGAGGAGTCATTTGGTGAGTATTGAGTGAAATCCAATCGCTAGAAGTATGGAATACACCAACCACTTCAATTAGGAACGAATTGCCGTTGAACTTGAATCGTCCAATTTGGAACACCTATTGATTTCGGACCGAGGCCCAAACTTGGGCAACATCATAATATGGTGGGAGGAGTCTTTTGGTTAGTTTTGAGTGAAATCCAATCGCTAGAAGTATGGAATACACCAAGGACTCCAATTAGGAACGAACTGCCGTTGAACTTGAATTATCCAATTTAGAACACCTATTGATTTCGGATCGAGCCCAAAACTTGGGCAACATCATAATATGGTGGGAGGAGTCATTTGGTGAGTTTTGAGTGAAATCCAATCGCTAGAAGTGTGGAATACACCAACCACTCCAGTTAGGAAGGAACTGCCGTTGAACTTGAATTGTCCAATTTGGAACACCTATTGATTTCGGATCGAGCCCAAAACTTGGGCAACATCATAATATGGTGGGAGGAGTCATTTGGTTAGTTTTGAGTGAAATCCAATCGCTAGAAGTATGGAATACACCAACCACTCCAATTAGGAACGAACTGCCGTTGAACTTGAATTGTCCAATTTGGAACGGCTATTGATTTCGGATCGAGCCCAGAACTTGGGCGACACCATAATATGGTGGGAGGAGTCATTTGGTGAGTTTTGAGTGATACAATCGCTAGAAGTATGGAATACACCAACCACTCCAATTAGGAACAAACTGCCGTTGAACTCGAATTGTCCAATTTGGAACACCTATTGATTTCGGATCGAGCCCAAAACTTGGGCAACATCATAATATGGTGGGATTAGTCAATTGGTGAGTTTTGAGTGAAATCCAATCGCTAGAAGTATGGAATACACCAACCACTCCAGTTAGGAAGGAACTGCCGTTGAACTTGAATTGTCCATTTTGGAACACCTATTGATTTCGGATCGATTCCAAAACTTGGGCAACATCATAGTATGGTGGGAGGAGTCATTTGGTTAGTTTTGAGTGAAATCCAATTGCTAGAAGAATGGAATACACCAACCACTCCAATTAGGAACGAACTGCCGTTGAACTTGAATTGTCCAATTTCTCACACCTATTGATTTCGGATCGAGCCCCAAACTTGGGCAACATCATAGTATGTTGGGAGGAGTCATTTGGTGAGTTTTGAGTGAAATCCAATCGCTAGAAGTATGGAATACACCAACCACTCCAGTTAGGAACGAACTGCCGTTGAACTTGAATTGTCCAATTTGGAACACCTATTGATTTCGGATCGAGCCCAAAACTTGGGCAAGATCATAATATGGTGGGAGGAGTCATTTCGTGAGTTTTGAGTGAAATCCAATCGCTAGAAGTATGGAATACACCAACCACTCCAATTAGGAACGAACTGCCATTGAACTTGAATTGTCCAATTTGGAACACCTATTGATTTCGGATCGAGCCCAAAACTTGGGCAACATCATCATATGGTGGGAGGAGTCATTTGGTTAGTTTTGAGTGAAATCCAATCGCTAGAAGTATGGAATACACCAACCACTCCAATTAGGAACGAACTGCCGTTGAACTTGAATTGTCCAATTTCTCACACCTATTGATTTCGGATCGAGCCCCAAACTTGGGCAACATCATAATATGGTGGGAAGAGTCATTTGGTGAGTTTTGAGTGAAATCCAATCGCTAGAAGTATGGAATACACCAACCACTCCAGTTAGGAACGAGCTGCCGTTGAACTTGAATTGTCCAATTTGGAACACATATTGATTTCGGATCGAGCCCAAAACTTGGGCAACATCATAATATGGTGGGAGGAGTCATTTGGTGAGTTTTGAGTGAAATCCAATCGCTAGAAATATGGAATACACCAACCACTCCAATTAGGAACGAACTGCCGTTGCACTCGAATTGTCTAATTTGGAACACCTATTGATTTCGAATCCAGCCCAAAACTTGGGCAACATCAAAATATGGAGGGAGGAGTCATTTGGTGAGTTTCGACTGAAATCCAATCGCTAGAATTATGGAATACACCAACCACTCCAATTAGGAACGAGCTGCCGTTGAACTTGAATTGTCTAATTTGGAACCCCTATTGATTTCGGATCGATCCCAAAACTTGGGCAACATCATAATATGGTGGGAGGAGTCATTTGGTGAGTTTTGAGTGAAATCCAATCGCAAGAACTATGGAATACACCAACCACTCCAATTGGGAACGAACTGTCGTTGAACTCGAATTGTCCAATTTCTCACACCTATTGATTGCGGATCGAGCCCAAAACTTGGGCAACATCATTATATGGTGGGAGGAGTCATTTGGTGCGTTTTGAGTGAAATCCAATCGCTAGAAGTATGGAATACACCAACCACTCCAATTTGGAACGAAATGCCGTTGAACTTGAATTGTCCAATTTCTCACACTTATTGATTTCGGATCGAGCCCCAAACTTGGGCAACATCATAATATGGTGGGAGGAGTCATTTGGTGAGTTCTGAGTGAAATCCAATTGCTAGAAGTATGGAATACACCAACCACTCCAATTAGGAACGAACTGCCGTTGAACTTGAATTGTCCAATTTGGAACACCTATTGATTTCGGATCGAGCCCAAAACTTGGGCAACATCTTAATATGGTGGGAGGAGTGATTTGGTGCGTTTTGAGTGAAATCCAATCGCTAGAAGTATGGAATACACCAACCACTCCAATTTGGAACGAAATGCCGTTGAACTTGAATTGTCCAATTTCTCACACTTATTGATTTCGGATCGAGCCCAAAACTTGGGCAACATCTTAATATGGTGGGAGGAGTCATTTGATGAGTTTTGAGTGAAATCCAATCGCTAGAAGTATGGAATACACCAACCACTCCAATTAGGAACGAACTGCCGTTGAACTTGAATTGTCCCATTTCTCACACCTATTGATTTCGGATCGAGCAAAAAACTTGGGCAACATCATAATATGGTGGGAGGAGTCATTTGGTGAGTTTTGAGTGAAATCCAATCGCTATAAGGATGGAATCCACCAACCACTCCAATTAGGAACGAACTGCCGTTGAACTTGAATTGTCCAATTTCTCACACCTATTGATTTCGGATCGAGCCCAAAACTTGGGCAACATCATAATATGGTGGGAGGAGTCATTTGGTGAGTTTTGAGTGAAATCCAATCGCAAGAAGTATGGAATACACCAACCACTCCAATTGGGAACGAACTGCCGTTGAACTTGAATTGTCCAATTTGGAACACCGATTGATTTCGGATCGAGCCCAAAACCTGGGCAACATCATAATATGGTGGGAGGAGTCATTTGGTGCGTTCTGAGTGAAATCCAATCGCTAGAAGTATGGAATACACCAACCACTCCAATTAGGAACGAACTGCCGTTGAACTTGAATTGTCCAATTTGGAACACCTATCGATTTCGGATCGAGTCCAAAACATGGGCAACATCATAATATGGTGGGAGGAGTCATTTGGTGAGTTTTGAGTGAAATCCAATGGCTAGAAGTATGGAATACACCAACCACTCCAATTGGGAACGAACTGCCGTTGAACTTGAATTGTCCAATTTGGAACACTGATTGATTTCGGATCGAGCCCAAAACCTGGGCAACATCATAATATGATGGGAGGAGTCATTTGGTGAGTTTTGAGTGAAATCCAATCGCTAGAAGTATGGAATACACCTACCACTCCAATTAGGAACGAACTGCCGTAGAAATTGAATTGTCCAATTTCTCACACGTATTGATTTCTGATCGAGCCCAAAACTTGGGCAACATCATAATATGGTGGGAGGAGTCATTTGTTGAGTTTTGAGTTAAATCCAATCGCTAGAAGTATGGAATACACCAACCACTCCAATTAGGAACGAACTGCCGTTGAACTTGAATTGTCCAATTTCTCACACCAATTGATTTCGGATCGAGCCCAAAACTTGGGCAACATCATAATATGGTGGGAGGAGTCATTTGGTGAGTTTTGAGTGAAATCGAATCGCTAGCAGTATGGAATACACCAACCACTCCAATTAGGAACGAACTGCCATTGAACTTGAATTGTCCAATTTCTCACACCTATTGATTTCGGATCGAGCCCAAAACTTGGGCAACATCATAATGCGGTGGGAGGAGTCATTTGGTGAGTTTTGAGTGAAATCCAATCGCTAGAAGTATGGAATCCGCCAGCCACTCCAATTAGGAATGAACTGCCGTTGAACTTGAATTGTCCAATTTCTCACACCTATTGATTTCGGATCGAGCCCAAAACTTGGGCAACATCATAATATGGTGGTTGGAGTCATTTGGTGAGTTTTGAGTGAAATCCAATCGCTAGAAGTATGGAATACACCAACCACTCCAATTAGGAACGAACTGCCGTTGAACTTGGATTGTCCAATTTGGAACACCTATTGATATCGGATCGAGCCCAAAACTTGGGAAACATCATAATATGGTGGGCGGAGCCATTTGGTGAGTTTTGAGTGAAATCCAATCGCTAGAAGTATGGAATACACCAACCCCTCCAATTAGGAACGAACTGCCATTGAACTTGAATTGTCCAATTTCTCACACCTATTGATTTCGGATCGAGCCCAAAACTTGGGCAACATCATAATATGGTGGGAGGAGTCATTTGGTGAGTTTTGAGTGAAATCCAATCGCAAGAAGTATGGAATACACCAACCACTCCAATTGGGAACGAACTGCCGTTGAACTTGAATTGTCCAATTTGGAACACCGATTGATTTCGGATCGAGCCCAAAACCTGGGCAACATCATAATATGGTGGGAGGAGTCATTTGGTGCGTTCTGAGTGAAATCCAATCGCTAGAAGTATGGAATACACCAACCACTCCAATTAGGAACGAACTGCCGTTGAACTTGAATTGTCCAATTTGGAACACCTATCGATTTCGGATCGAGTCCAAAAAAAGGGCAACATCATAATATGGTGGGAGGAGTCATTTGGTGAGTTTTGAGTGAAATCCAATGGCTAGAAGTATGGAATACACCAACCACTCCAATTGGGAACGAACTGCCGTTGAACTTGAATTGTCCAATTTGGAACACTGATTGATTTCGGATCGAGCCCAAAACCTGGGCAACATCATAATATGATGGGAGGAGTCATTTGGTGAGTTTTGAGTGAAATCCAATCGCTAGAAGTATGGAATACACCTACCACTCCAATTAGGAACGAACTGCCGTAGAAATTGAATTGTCCAATTTCTCACACGTATTGATTTCTGATCGAGCCCAAAACTTGGGCAACATCATAATATGGTGGGAGGAGTCATTTGGTGAGTTTTGAGTTAAATCCAATCGCTAGAAGTATGGAATACACCAACCACTCCAATTAGGAACGAACTGCCGTTGAACTTGAATTGTCCAATTTCTCACACCAATTGATTTCGGATCGAGCCCAAAACTTGGGCAACATCATAATATGGTGGGAGGAGTCATTTGGTGAGTTTTGAGTGAAATCGAATCGCTAGCAGTATGGAATACACCAACCACTCCAATTAGGAACGAACTGCCATTGAACTTGAATTGTCCAATTTCTCACACCTATTGATTTCGGATCGAGCCCAAAACTTGGGCAACATCATAATGCGGTGGGAGGAGTCATTTGGTGAGTTTTGAGTGAAATCCAATCGCTAGAAGTATGGAATCCGCCAGCCACTCCAATTAGGAATGAACTGCCGTTGAACTTGAATTGTCCAATTTCTCACACCTATTGATTTCGGATCGAGCCCAAAACTTGGGCAACATCATAATATGGTGGTTGGAGTCATTTGGTGAGTTTTGAGTGAAATCCAATCGCTAGAAGTATGGAATACACCAACCACTCCAATTAGGAACGAACTGCCGTTGAACTTGAATTGTCCAATTTGGAACACCTATTGATATCGGATCGAGCCCAAAACTTGGGAAACATCATAATATGGTGGGCGGAGCCATTTGGTGAGTTTTGAGTGAAATCCAATCGCTAGAAGTATGGAATACACCAACCCCTCCAATTAGGAACGAACTGCCGTTGAACTTGAATTGTCCAATTTCTCACACCTATTGATTTCGGATCGAGCCCAAAACTTGGGCAACATCATAATATTGTGGGAGGAGTCATTTGGTGAGTTTTGAGTGAAATCCAATCGCTAGAAGTATGGAATACACCAACCACTCCAATTAGGAACGAACTGCCGTTGAACTTGAATTGTTCAATTTCACACACCTATTCATCTCGGATCGAGCCCAAAACTCGGGCAACATCATAATATGGTGGGAGGAGTCATTTGGTGAGTTTTGAGTGAACTCCAATCGCTATAAGGATGGAATCCACCAACCACTCCAATTAGGAACGAACTGCCGTTGAACTTGAATTGTCCAATTTGGAACACCTATTGATTTCGGATCGAGCCCAAAACCTGGGCAACATCGTAATATGGTGGGAGGAGTGATTTAGTGAGTTTTGAGTGAAATCCAATCGCCACCAACCACTGCAAATAGGAACGAACTGCTGTCGAACTTGAATTGTCCAATTTCTCACACCTATTGATTTCGGATCGAGCCCCAAACTTGGACAACATCATAATATGGTGGGAGGAGTCATTTGGTGAGTTTTGAGTGAAATCCAATCGCTAGAAGTATGGAATCCACCAACCACTCCAATTAGGAATGAACTGCCGTTGAACTTGAATTGTCCAATTTCTCACACCTATTGATTTCGGATCGAGCCCAAAACTTGGGCAACATCATAATATGGTGGTTGGAGTCATTTGGTGAGTTTTGAGTGAAATCCAATCGCTAGAACTATGGAATACACCAACCACTCCAATTAGGAACGAACTGCCATTGAACTTGAATTGTCCAATTTGGAACACCTATTGATTTCGGATCGAGCCCAAAACTTGGGCAACATCATAATATGGTGGGAGGAGTCATTTGGTGAGTTTTGAGTGAAATCCAATCGCTACAAGTATGGAATACACCAACCACTCCAATTAGGAACGAACTGCCGTTGAACTTGAATTGTCCAATTTCTCACACCAATTGATTTCGGATCGAGCCCAAAACTTGGGCAACATCATAATATGGTGGGAGGAGTCATTTGGTGAGTTTTGAGTGAAATCCATTCGCTAGAAGTATGGAATACACCAACCACTCCAATTAGGAACGAACTGCCGTTAAACTTAAATTCTCCAATTTCTCACACCTATTGATTTCGGATCGACCCCAAAACGTGGGCAACATCATAATATGGTGTTAGGAGTCATTTGGTGAGTTTTGAGTGAAATCCAATCGCTAGAAGTATGGAATACACCAACCACTGCAATTAGGAACGAACTGCCGTTGAACTTGAATTGTCCAATTTGGAACACCTATTGATTTCGGATCCAGCCCAAAACTTGGGCAACATCATAATATGGTGGGAGGAGTCATTTGGTGAGTTTTGAGTGAAATCCAATAGCTAGAAGTATGGAATACACCAACCTCTCCAATTAGGAACGAACTGCCGTTAAACTTGAATTGTCCAATTTCTCACACCTATTGATTTTGGATCGTGCCGAAAACTTGGGCAACATCATAATATGGTGGGAGTAGTCATTTGGTTAGTTTTGAGTGAAATCCAATCGCTAGATGTATGGAATACACCAACCACTCCAATTAGGAACGAACTGCCCTTAAACTTGAATTCTCCAATTTCTCACACCTATTGATTTCGGATCGAGCCCAAAACTTGGGCAACATCATAATATGGTGGGAGGAGTCATTTGGTGAGTTTTGAGTGAAATCCAATCGCTAGAAGTATCTAATACACCAACCACTCCAATTAGGAACGAACTGCCATTGAACTTGAATTGTCCAATTTGGAACACCTATTGATTTCGGATCGAGCCCAAAACTTGGGCAACACCATAATATAGTGGGAGGAGTCATTTGGTTAGTTTTGAGTGAAATCCAATCTCTAGAAGTATGGAATACACCAACCACTCCAATTAGGAACGAACTGCCGTTGAACTTGAATTGTCCAATTTCTCACACCTATTGATTTCGGATCGAGCCCCAAACCTGGGCAACATCATAATATGGTGGGAGGAGTCATTTGGTGAGTTTTGAGTGAAATCCAATCGCTAAAAGTATGGAATACACCAACCAGTCCAATTAGGAACGAACAGCCGTTGAACTTGAATTGTCCAATTTCTCACACCTATTGATTTCGGATCGAGCCCCAAACTTGGGCAACATCATAATATGGTGGGAGGAGTCATTTCGTGAGTTTTGAGTGAAATCCAATCGCAAGAAGTATGGAATACACCAACCACTCCAATTAGGAACGACCTGCCGTTGAACTTGAATTTTCCAATTTCTCACACCTATTGATTTCGGATCAGGCCCAAACCTTGGGCAAGATCATAATATGGTGGGAGGAGTCATTTGGTGAGTTTTGAGTGAAATCCAATCGCTAGAAGTATGGAATACACCAACCACTCCCATTAGGAACGAACTGCCGTTGAACTTGAATTATCCAATTTGGAACACCTATTGATTTCGGATCGAGCCCAAAACTTGGGCAACATCATAATATGGTGGGAGGAGTCATTTGGTGAGTTTTGAGTGAAATCCAATCGCTAGAAGTATGGAATACACCAACCACTCCAATTAGGAACGAACTGCCGTTGAACTTGAATTGTCCAATTTGGAACACCTATTGAATTCGGATCGAGCCCCAAACTTGGGCAACGTCATAATATGGTTTGAGGAGTCATTTGGTGAGTTTGGGGTGAAATCCAATCGCTAGAAGTATGGAATACACCAACCACTCCAATTAGGAACGAACTGCCGTTGAACATGAATTGTCCAATTTCTCACACCTATTGATTTCGGATCGAGCCCAAAACTTGGGCAACATCATAATATGGTGGGAGGAGTCATTTGGTGAGTTTTGAGTGAAATCCAATCGCTAGAAGTATGGAATACACCAACCAATCCAATTAGGAACGAACTGCCGTTGAACTTGAATTGTCCAATTTCTCACACCTATTGATTTCGGATCGATCCCCAAACTTGGGCAACATCATAATATGGTGGGAGGAGTCATTTGGTGAGTTTTGAGTGAAATCCAATCGCTAGAAGTATGGAATACACCAACCACTCCAATTAGGAACGAACTGCCGTTGAACTTGAATTGTCCAATTTCTCACACCTGCTGATTTCGGATCGAGCCCCGAACTTGGGCAACATCATAATATGGTGCGAGGAGTCATTTGGTGAGTTTTGAGTGAAATCCAATCGCCAGAAGTATGGAATACACCAACCACTCCAATTAGGAACGAACTGCCGTTGTACTTGAATTGTCCAATTTGGAACACCTATTGATTTCAGATCGAGCCCAAAACTTGGGCAACATCTTAATATGGTGGGAGGAGTCATTTGGTGAGTTTTGAGTGAAATCCAATCGCTAGAAGTATGGAATACACCAACCACTCCCATTAGGAACGAACTGCCGTTGAACTTGAATTGTCCAATTTGGAACACCTATTGAATTCGGATCGAGCCCCAAACTTGGGCAACGTCATAATATGGTGGGAGGAGTCATTTGGTGAGTTTGGGGTGAAATCCAATCGCTAGAAGAATGGAATACACCAACCACTCCAATTAGGAACGAACTGCCGTTGAACTTGAATTGTCCAATTTCGAACACCTATTGATTTCAGATCAAGCCCAAAACTTGGGCAACATCATAATATGGTGGGAGGAGTCATTTGGTGAGTTTTGAGTGAAATCCAATCGCTAGAAGTATGGAAGACACCAACCACTCGAATTAGGAACGAACTGCCGTTGAACTTGGATTGTCCAATTTCTCACACCTATTGATTTCGGATCGAGCCCCAAACTTGGGCAACATGATAATATGGTGGGAGGAGTCATTTGGTGAGTTTTGAGTGAAATCCAATCGCTAGAAGTATGGAATACACCAACCACTCCAATTAGGAACGAACTGCCGTTGAACTTGAATTGTCCAATTTGGAACACCTATTGATTTTGGATCGAGCCCAAAACTTGGGCAATATCATAATATGGTGGGAGGAGTCATTTGGTGAGTTTTGACTGAAATCCAATCGCTAGAAGTATGGAATACACCAACCACTCCAATTAGGAACGAACTGCCGTTGAACTTGAATTGTCCAATTTGGAACACCTATTGATTTCGGATCGAGCCCAAAACTTGGGCAACAACATAATATGGTGGGAGGAGTCATTTGGTGAGTTTTGAGTGAAATCCAATCGCTAGAAGTATGGAAGACACCAACCACTCCAATTAGGAACGAACTACCGTTGAACTTGAATTGTCCAATTTCTCACACCTGTTGATTTCGGATCGAGCCCCGAACTTGGGCAACATCATAATATGGTGCGAGGAGTCATTTGGTGAGTTTTGAGTGAAATCCAATCGCTAGAAGTATAGAATACGCCAACCACTCCAATTAGGAACGAACTGCCGTTGAACTTGAATTGTCCAATTTGGAACACCCATTGATTTCGGATCGAGCCCAAAACTTGGGCAACATCATAATATGGTGGGAGGAGTCATTTGGTGAGTTTTGAGTGAAATCCAATCGCTAGAAGTATGGAATACACCAACCACTCCAATTAGGAACGAACTGCCGTTGAACTTGAATTGTCCAATTTCTCACACCTATTGATTTCGAATCGAGCCCAAAACTTGGGCAACAACATAATATGGTGCGAGGAGTCATTTGGTTAGTTTTGAGTGAAATCCAATCGCTAGAAGTATGGAATACACCAACCAATCCAATTAGGAACTAACTTCCGTTGAACTTGAATTGTCCAATTTCTAACACCTATTGATTTCGGATCGAACCCCAAACTTGTGCAACATCATAATATGGTGGGAGGAGTCATTTGGTTAGTTTTGAGTGAAATCCAATCGCTAGAAGTATGGAATACACCAACCACTCCAATTAGGAACGAACTGCCATTGAACTTGAATTGTCCAATTTGGAACACCCATTGATTTCGGATCGAGCCCAAAACTTGGGCAACATCATAATATGGTGGGAGGAGTCATTTGGTGAGTTTTGAGTGAAATCCAATCGCTAGAAGTATGGATTACACCAACCACTCCAATTAGGAACGAACTGCCGTTGAACTTGAATTGTCCAATTTCTCACACCTATTGATTTCGAATCGAGCCCAAAACTTGGGCAACAACATAATATGGTGCGAGGAGTCATTTGGTTAGTTTTGAGTGAAATCCAATCGCTAGAAGTATGGAATACACCAACCACTCCAATTAGGAATGAACTGCCGTTGTACTTGAATTGTCCAATTTGGAACACCTATTGATTTCGGATCGAGCCCAAAACTTGGGCAATATCATAATATGGTGGGAGGAGTCATTTGGTGTGTTTTGAGTGAAATCCAATCGCTAGAAGTATGGAATACTCCAACCACTCCAATTAGGAACGAACTGCCTTTGAACTTGAATTGTCCAATTTGGAACACCTATTGATTTCAGATCGAGCCCAAAACTTGGGCAACATCTTAATATGGTGGGAGGAGTCATTTGGGGAGTTTTGAGTGAAATCCAATCGCTAGAAGTATGGAATACACCAACCAATCCAATTAGGAACGAACTTCCGTTGAACTTGAATTGTCCAATTTCTAACACCTATTGATTTCGGATCGAACCCCAAACTTGTGCAACATCATAATATGGTGGGAGGAGTCATTTGTTAGTTTTGAGTGAAATCCAATCGCTAGAAGTGTGGAATACACCAACCACTCCAATTAGGAACGAACTGCCGTTGAACTTGAATTGTCCAATTTCCCACACCTATTGATTTCGGATCGAGCCCAAAACTTGGGCAACATCATAATATGGTGGGAGGAGTCATTTGGTGAGTTTTGAGTGAAATCCAATCGCTAGAAGTATGGAATACACCAACCACTCCAATTAGGAACGAACTGCCGTTGAACTTGAATTGTCCAATTTGGAACACCTATTGATTTCAGATCGAGCCCAAAACTTGGGCAACATGTTAATATGGTGGGAGGAGTCATTTGGTGAGTTTTGAGTGAAATCCAATCGCTAGAAGTATGGAATACACCAACCAATCCAATTAGGAACGAACTTCCGTTGAACTTGAATTGTCCAATTTGTCACACCTATTGATTTCGGATCGAGCCCAAAACTTGGGAAACATCATAATATGGTGGGAGGGGTCATTTGGTTAGTTTTGAGTGAAATCCAATCGCTAGAAGTATGGAATACATCAACCACTCCAATTAGGAACGAACTTCCGTTGAACTTGTATTGTCCAATTTGTCACACCTATTGATTTCGGATCGAGCCCAAAACTTGGGCAACATCATAATATGATGGGAGTAGTCATTTGGTGAGTTTTGAGTGAAATCCAATCGCTAGAAGTATGGAATACACCAACCACTCCAATTAGGAACGAACTGCCGTTGAACTTGAATTGTCCAATTTCTCACACCTATTGATTTCGGATCGAGCCCAAAACTTGGGCAACAACATAATATGGTGCGAGGAGTCATTTGGTTAGTTTTGAGTGAAATCCAATCGCTAGAAGTATGGAATACACCAACCACTCCAATTAGGAACGAACTGCCGTAGCACTTGAATTGTCCATTTTGGAACACCTATTGATTTCGGACCGAGCCCAAAACTTGGGCAACATCATAATACGGTGGGAGGAGTCGTTTGGTGAGTTTTGAGTGAAATCCAATCGCTAGAAGTATGGAATACACCAACCACTCCAATTAGGAACGAACTGCCGTTGAACTTGAATTGTCCAATTTCTCACACCTATTGATTTCGGATCAAGCCCCAAACTTGGGCAACATCATAATATGGTGGGAGGAGTCATTTGGTGAGTTTTGAGTGAAATCCAATCGCTAGAAGTATGGAATACACCAACCACTCCAATTAGGAACGAACTGCCATTGAACTTGAATTGTCCAATTTGGAACACCTATTGATTTTAGATCGAGCCCAAAACTTGGGCAACATCATAATTTGGGGGGAAGAGACATTTGGTGAGTTTTGAGCGAAATCCAATCGCTAGAAGTATGGAATACACCAACCACTCCAATTAGGAACGAACTGCCATTGAACTTGAATTGTCCAATTTGGAACACCCATTGATTTCGGATCGAGCCCAAAACTTGGGCAACATCATAATATGGTGGGAGGAGTCATTTGGTGAGTTTTGAGTGAAATCCAATCGCTAGAAGTATGGAATACACCAACCACTCCAATTAGGAACGAACTGCCGTTGAACTTGAATTGTCCAATTTCTCACACCAATTGATTTTGGATCGAGCCCAAAACTTGGGCAACATCGTAATATGGTGGGAGTAGTCATTTGGTTAGTTTTGAGTGAAATCCAATCGCTAGAAGTATGGAATACACCAACCACTCCAATTAGGAACGAACTGCCGTTGAACTTGAGTTGTCCTATTTCTCACACCTATTGATTTCGGATCGAGCCCCAAACTTGGGCAACATCATAATATGGTGGGAGGAGTCATTTGGTGAGTTTTGAGTGAAATCCAATCGCTAGAAGTATGGAATACACCAACCACTCCAATTAGGAACGAACTGCCGTTGAACTTGAGTTGTCCTATTTCTCACACCTATTGATTTCGGATCGAGCCCCAAACTTGGGCAACATCATAATATGGTGGGAGGAGTCATTTGGTGAGTTTTGAGTGAAATCCAATCGCTAGAAGTATGGAATACACCAACCACTCCAATTAGGAACGAACTGCCGTTGAACTTGAATTGTCCAATTTCTCACACCTATTGATTTCGGATCGAGCCCAAAACTTGGGCAACTTCATAACATGGTGGGATTAGTCATTTGGTGAGTTTTGAGTGAAATCCAATCGCTAGAAGTATGGAATACACCAACCACTCCAATTAGGAACGAACTGCCGTTGAACTTGAGTTGTCCTATTTCTCACACCTATTGATTTCGGATCGAGCCCAAAACTTGGGCAACATCATACTATGGGGGGAGGAGTCATTTGGTGAGTTTTGAGCGCAATCCAATCGCTAGAAGTATGGAATACACCAACCACTCCAATTAGGAACGAACTGCCGTTGAACTTGAATTGTCCAATTTCTCACGCCCATTGATTTCGGATCGAGCCCCAAACTTGGGCAACATCATAATATGGTGGGAGGAGTCATTTGGTGAGTTTTGAGTGAAATCCAATCGTTAGAAGTATGGAATACACCAACCACTCCAATTAGGAACGAACTGCCGTTGAACTTCAATTGTCCAATTTCTCACACCTAATAATTTCGGATCAGGCCTAAAACTTGGGCAACATCATAACATGGTGGGAGGAGTCATTGTTGTGTCGATACAGCTGCACCAAAATGGATTCAGTTGCATCCTCAAGTTGTGATACTCGCAAGTGCACGAGCCGTTTGGTAGTATAGCATATGTAAGTGCGAGGTCGATCCCCCGAGGATTGGTGATTGAATGATCCAATTCATTTTCCCTATACAAAACATAAACAAAAACAAAGAACATGAAAGAAGGAAAAAAGAAAATAAGAAAGTAACTCAAGCAAATAAGTTCCCAAGTTCAATTAGATTAATGGATTGATTCTAGCTAAAGTATGGTTAAGCCATGGTGTGTGGTCATAACCTTGTGTTCCTAATTCCCTAATTTGATCATTTGTTGTCTAACCTAAAATTAAGCATTAGGAACCCATTAAGCATAGAAGAACAATTTAAACAACCAAGCATGTATCTAATCCCTGTTGTCGAATGTCCATACATACTCTTCCTATTCATAGTTCAATTCGAATTAAAGCATGGTGTATACTCTTAATTCAAACCAAGATAGCTAACATGCAAGCCTAAATGGTGATCAATCATTCAAACTAGCATATTAACTTATAAGCATAATGAATAAGAACAAAAACCATAATTGAAACTTGGAAACTAATTCAACTTGAAAACTAAAGAAAAGAATTTACATAACAAAGAAAAATAAATTACAACTAAGAAAACATTAAGGAAACTAAGAGAACTTTGAGGAAGAAAGGAAGTGTTTGAGAATGTGTTTAAGACATGGGGAATTTGGAAGAGAGTGTTTGAGAACTTGGAGGATTTGGAGAAGAAAGTAGAGAGGTGTTTTGAGAGCTTTGTGGATTTTGGAAGAGAGTGTTTAGGAACTTTGAGAATTTGGAAGAGAGTGGTTGAGAACTTGGAGGATGTTTGTGAACTTGGAGAATTTGAGAACTTAGGGAAGGAAGAGAAATGTGTTTGTGAAGTGTTTGAGACATGGAGACTTTTGGAAGAGAAGGGAAGTAGAGAGATGTTTGAGAACTCCCCCCCCTTGTGGTGTTATTACAAGCTTAGAGAACTTCCCTATTTATAGGCCTAGGGGAAGTGAAAATCAGAATTCAATAAGACTAATGCATACAACACTTGAATTATAAAATCTGAAATGGTTGATGCACTTGTATTAGAAAATCTGAAATGGGTGATGCACTTCACCACTAAATCCCACCAGCAGCCCTAGCTCATCTTCATGTCACCATGACCAAGCTTCCAACCAGAAATGATAGCTCATACCTAGCTCACCATGACCAAGCATCCAACCAGCACATGCTGAGGTCAGCATGACCAGCAACTTCAAGGGCTTACAACTTGGGCTTCTCTTAATCAAATTAGGACTTTAAGCACTCTAAATTGAAGTTCAGAATGTCTTCTTTCCAGCCATATGTTATTTGGGCCAATCCAAGGTCGGAGGAAGAAGTTAAGGCTGAAACAAATTGCTAACTCATTTTCCGCGCTGATAAGATCCATCCTGAGCATGGTTCTGTGTTTGCTAGGTAACGGACTCCAGATTTATCCAATGGGGCTGAATTTTGGATAAGTTATAGTACACACCAATTGGAGCAACTTTCATGAAGAATGTGGCCTCATCCGAGCTATGTAGGTTGCTGAAACAAAGCTTGCAATATGACCTACGGAATTGGACTGGCAGGGGGCTGTAGCCATAATGAATTTGTCTTTAAGCTCTTCATCAATTCATCCAAATTAGGCCTTAACATGCTTGAATTGCATGAATTATGTTCTCCAAAGCCATCATTGTTACCTAAAGCTCAATTAACTGAAAGATAAACACAAAAAGGATTAAAAGCACAAGTTTAACTCAAAAACATAACCAAATCATAAGCTAGAAGGGTAAGAAATAATATACAATTATGAACCGATCAGTCATTTGGTGAGTTTTGAGTGAAATCCAATCGCTAGAAGTATGGAATACACCAACCACTCCCATTAGGAACGAACTGCCGTTGAACTTGAATTGTCCAATTTATAACACCTATTGATTTCGGATCGAACCCCAAACTTGTGCAACATCATAATATGGTGGGAGGAGTCATTTGGTGAGTTTTGAGTGAAATCCAATCGCTAGAAGTATGGAATACACCAACCACTCCAATTAGGAACGAACTGCCGTTGAACTTGAATTGTCCAATTTCTCACACCTATTGATTTCGGATCAAGCCCCAAACTTGGGCAACATCATAATATGGTGGGAGGAGTCATTTGGTGAGTTTTGAGTGAAATCCAATCGCTAGAAGTATGGAATACACCAACCACTCCAATTAGGAACGAACTGCCGTTGAACTTGAATTGTCCAATTTGGAACACCTATTGATTTTAGATCGAGCCCAAAACTTGGGCAACATCATAATTTGGTGGGAGGAGACATTTGGTGAGTTTTGAGCGAAATCCAATCGCTAGAACTATGGAATACACCAACCACTCCAATTAGGAACGAACTGCCATTGAACTTGAATTGTCCAATTTGGAACACCTATTGATTTCGGATCGAGCCCAAAACTTGGGCAACATCATAATATAGTGGGAGGAGTCATTTGGTGAGTTTTGAGTGAAATCCAATCGCTAGAAGTATTGAATACACCAAGCACTCCAATTAGGAACGAACTGCCGGTGAACTTGAATTGTCCAATTTGGAACACCCATTGATTTCGGATCGAGCCCAAAACTTGGGCAACATCATAATATGGTGGGAGGAGTCATTTGGTTAGTTTTGAGTGAAATCCAATCGCTAGAAGTATGGAATACACCAACCACTCAAATTAGGAACGAACTGCCGTTGAAATCGCATTGTCCAATTTCTCACACCTATTGATTTCGGATCGAGCCCAAAACTTGGGCAACATCATAATATGGTGGGAAGAGTCATTTGGTGAGTTTTGAGTGAAATCCATTCGCTAGAAGTATGGAATACACCAACCGCTCCAATTAGGAACGAACTGCCGTTGAACTTGAATTGTCCAATTTCTCACACCTATTGGTTTCGGATCGATCCCCAAACTTGGGCAACATCATGATATGGTGGGAGGAGTCATTCGGTGAGTTTTGAGTGAAATTCAATCGCTAGAAGTATGGAAGACACCAACCACTCCAATTACGAACGAACTGCCGTTGAACTTGAATTGTCCAATTTCTCACACCTATTGATTTCGGATCGAGCCCCAAACTTGGGCAACATCAAAATATGGTGGGAGGAGTCATTTGGTGAGTTTTGAGTGAAATACATTCGCTAGAAGTATGGAATACACCAACCACTCCAATTAGGAACGAACTGTCGTTGAACTTGAATTGTCCAATTTATCACACCTATTGATTTCGGATCGAGCCCAAAACTTGGGCAACATCATAATATGGTGGGAGGAGTCATTTGGTGAGTTTTGACTGAAATCCAATCGCTAGAAGTATGGAAGACACCAACCACTCCAATTAGGAACGAACTGCCGTTGAACGTGAATTGCCCAATTTGGAACACCTATTGATTTCGGATCGAGCCCCAAACTTGGGCAACATCATAATTTGGTGGGAGGAGTCATTTGGTGAGTTTTGAGAGAAATCCAATCGCTAGAAGTGTGGAATACACCAACCACTCCAATTAGGAACGAACTGCCGTTGAACTTGAATTGTCCAATTTCTCACACCTATTGATTTCGGATCGAGCCCCAAACTTGGGCAACATCATAATATGGTGGGAGGAGTCATTTGGTGAGTTTTGAGTGAAATCCAATCGCTAGAAGTATGGAATACACCAACCACTCCAATTTGGAACGAACTGCCGTGGAAATTGAATTGTCCAATTCGGAACACCTAGGTATTTCGGATCGAGCCCAAAACTTGGGCAACATCATAATTTGGTGGGAGGAGTCATTTGGGGAGTTTTGAGAGAAATCCAACCGCTAGAAGTATGGAATACACCAACCACTCCAATTAGGAACGAACTGCCGTTGAACTTGAATTGTCCAATTTCTCACACCTATTGATTTCGGATCGAGCCCAAAACTTGGGCAACATCATAATACCGTGGGAGGATTCATTTGGTGAGTTTTGAGTTAAATCCAATTGCTAGAAGTGTGGAATACACCAACCACTCCAATTAGGAACAAACTGCCGTTGAACTTGAATTCTCCAATTTCTCACACCTATTGATTTCGGATCGAACCCAAAACTTGGGCAACATCATAATATGGTGGGAGGAGTCATTTGGGGAGTTTTGAGTGAAATCCAATCGCTAGAAGTATGGAATACACCAACCGCTCCAATTAGGAACGAACTGCCGTTGAACTTGAATTGTCCAATTTCTCACACCTATTGGTTTCGGATCGATCCCCAAACTTGGGCAACATCATGATATGGTGGGAGGAGTCATTCGGTGAGTTTTGAGTGAAATTCAATCGCTAGAAGTATGGAAGACACCAACCACTCCAATTAGGAACGAACTGCCGTTGAACTTGAATTGTCCAATTTCTCACACCTATTGATTTCGGATCGAGCCCCAAACTTGGGCAACATCAAAATATGGTGGGAGGAGTCATTTGGTGAGTTTTGAGTGAAATACATTCGCTAGAAGTATGGAATACACCAACCACTCCAATTAGGAACGAACTGTCGTTGAACTTGAATTGTCCAATTTATCACACCTATTGATTTCGGATCGAGCCCAAAACTTGGGCAACATCATAATATGGTGGGAGGAGTCATTTGGTGAGTTTTGACTGAAATCCAATCGCTAGAAGTATGGAAGACACCAACCACTCCAATTAGGAACGAACTGCCGTTGAACTTGAATTGCCCAATTTGAAACACCTATTGATTTCGGATCGAGCCCCAAACTTGGGCAACATCATAATTTGGTGGGAGGAGTCATTTGGTGAGTTTTGAGAGAAATCCAATCGCTAGAAGTGTGGAATACACCAACCACTCCAATTAGGAACGAACTGCCGTTGAACTTGAATTGTCCAATTTCTCACACCTATTGATTTCGGATCGAGCCCCAAACTTGGGAAACATCATAATATGGTGGGAGGAGTCAGTTGGTGAGTTTTGAGTGAAATCCAATCGCTAGAAGTATGGAATACACCAACCACTCCAATTTGGAACGATCTGCCATTGAACTTGAATTGTCCAATTTCTCACACCTATTGATTTCGGATCGAGCCCAAAACTTGGGCAACATCATAATATGGTGGGAGGAGTCATTTGGTTAGTTTTGAGTGAAATCCAGTCTTTAGAAGTACAGAATACACCAACCACTTCAATTAGGAATGAACTGCCGTTGAACTTGAATTGTCCAATTTCTCACACCTATTGATTTCGGATCGAGCCCAAAACTTGGGCAACATCATAATATTGTGGGAGGAGTCATTTGGTGAGTTTTGAGTGAAATCCAATCGCTAGAAGTATGGAATACACCAACCACTCCAATTAGGAACGAACTGCCGTTGAACTTGAATTGTCCAATTTCTCACACCTATTGATTTCGGATCGAGCCCCAAACTTGGGCAACATCATAATATGGTGGGAGGAGTCATTTGGTGAGTTTTGAGTGAAATCCAATCGCTAGAAGTATGGAATACACCAACCACTCCAATTTGGAACGAACTGCCGTGGAAATTGAATTGTCCAATTCGGAACACCTAGGTATTTCGGATCGAGCCCAAAACTTGGGCAACATCATAATATGGTGGGAGGAGTCATTTGGAGAGTTTTGAGTGAAATCCAATTGCTAGAAGTGTGGAAGACACCAACCACTCCAATTAGGAACGAATTGCCGTTGAACTTGAATTGTCCAATTTCTCACACCTATTGATTTCGGATCGAGCCCCAAACTTGGGAAACATCATAATATGGTGGGAGGAGTCATTTGATGAGTTTTGAGTAAAATCCAATCGCTAGAAGTATGGAATACACCAACCACTCCAATTAGGAACGAACTGCCGTTGAACTTGAATAGTCCAATTTCTCACACCTATTGATTTCGGATCGAGCCCAAAACTTGGGCAACATCATAATATGGTGGGAGGAGTCATTTGGTTAGTTTTGAGTGAAATCCAATCGCTAGAAGTATGGAATACACCAACCACTCCAATTAGGAACGAACTGCCGTTGAACTTGAATTGTCCAATTTCTCACACCTATTGATTTCGGATCGAGCCCCAAACTTGGGAAATGTCATAATATGGTGGGAGGAGTCATTTGGTTAGTGTTGAGTGAAATCCAATCGCTAGAAGTATGGAATACACCAACCACTCCAATTAGGAACAAACTGCCGTTGAACTTGTATTGTCCAATTTCTCACACCTATTGATTTCGGATCGAGCCCAAAACTTGGGCAACATCATAATATGGTGGGAGGATTCATTTGGTGAGTTTTGAGTTAAATCCTATCGCTAGAAGTGTGGAATACACCAACCACCCCAATTAGGAACGAACTGCCGTTGAACTTGAATTGTCCAATTTCTCACACCTACTGATTTCGAGTCGAGCCCAAAACTTGGGCAACATCATAATATGGTGGGAGGAGTCCTTTGGTGAGTTTTGAGTGAAATCCAATCGCTAGAAGTATGGAATACACCAACCACTCCAATTAGGAACGAACTGCCGTTGAACTTGAATTGTCCAATTTCTCACACCTATTGATTTCGGATCGAGCCCAAAACTTGGGCTACATATTAATATGGTGGGAGGAGTCATTTGGTGAGTTTTGAGTGAAATCCAATCGCTAGAAGTATGGAATACACCAACCACTCCAATTAGGAACAAACTGCCGTTGAACTTGAATTCTCCAATTTCTCACACCTATTGATTTCGGATCGATCCCAAAACTTGGGCAACATCATAATATGGTGGGAGGAGTCATTTGGTGAGTTTTGAGTGAAATCCAATCGCTAGAAGTATGGAATGCAACAACTACTCAAATTAGGAACGAACTGTCGTTGAAATTGAATTGACAAATTTCTGACACCTATTGATTTCGGATCGAGCACCAAACTTTGGCAACATCATAATATGGTGGGAGGAGTCAGTTGGTGAGTTTTGAGTGAAATCCAATCTCTAGAAGTATGAAATACAACAACCACACCAATTAGGAACGAACTTCCGTTGAACTTCAGTTGTCAAATTTCTCACACCTATTGATTTCGGATCGAGCCCAAAACTTGGGCAACATCATAATATGGTGGGAGGAGTCATTTGGTGAGTTTTGAGTGAAATCCAATCGCTAGAAGTATGGAATACACCAACCACTACAATTAGGAACGAACTGCCGTTGAACTTGAATTGCCCAATTTCTCACACCTATTGATTTCGGATCAAGCCCAAAACTTGGGCAACATCATAATATGGTGGGAGGAGTCATTTGGTGAGTTTTGAGTGAAATCCAATCGCTACAAGTATGGAATACACCAACCTCTCCAATTAGGAACGAACTGCCGTTGAACTTGAATTGGCTAATATGGAACACCTATTGATTTCGGATCGAGCCCAAGATTTGGGCAACATCATAATATGGTGGGAAGAGTCATTTGGTGAGTTTTGAGTGAAATCCAATCGCCAGAAGTATGGAATACACCAACCACTCCAATTAGGAACGAACTGCCGTTGAACTTGAATTGTCTAATTTCTCACACCTATTGAGTTCGGATCGAGCCCAAAACTTGGGCAACATCATAATATGGTGGGAGGACTCATTTGGTGAGTTTTGAGTGAAATCCAATCGCTAGAAGTATGGAATACACCAACCACTCGAATTAGGAACGAACTGCTGTTGAACTTGAATTGTCAAATTTGGACCACGTATTGATTTCGGATCGGGCCCAAAACATGGGCAACATCATATTATGGTGGGAGTAGTCATTTGGTGAGTTTTGAGTGAAATCCAATCGCTAGAAGTATGGAATACACCAACCACTCCAATTGGGAACGAACTGCCGTTGAACTTGAATTGTCCAATTTGGAACACCTATTGATTTCGGATTGAGCCCAAAACTTGGGCAACATCATAATATGGTGGGAGGAGTCATTTGGTGGGTTTTGAGTGAAATCCAATCGCTAGAAGTATGGAATACACCAACCACTCAAATTAGGAACGAACTGCCGTTGAAATTGAATTGTCCAATTTCTCACACGTATTGATTTCTGATCGAGCCCAAAACTTGGGCAACATCATCATATGGGGGGAGGAGTCATTTGGTGAGTTTTGAGTGAAATCCAATCGCTAGAAGTATGGAATACACCAACCACTCCAATTAGGAACGAACTGCCGTTGAACTTGAATAGTCCAATTTCTCACACCTATTGATTTCGGATCGAGCCCAAAACTTGGGCAACATCATAATATGGTGGGAGGAGTCATTTGGTTAGTTTTGAGTGAAATCCAATCGCTAGAAGTATGGAATACACCAACCACTCCAATTAGGAACGAACTGCCGTTGAACTTGAATTGTCCAATTTCTCACACCTATTGATTTCGGATCGAGCCCCAAACTTGGGAAATGTCATAATATGGTGGGAGGAGTCATTTGGTTAGTGTTGAGTGAAATCCAATCGCTAGAAGTATGGAATACACCAACCACTCCAATTAGGAACAAACTGCCGTTGAACTTGTATTGTCCAATTTCTCACACCTATTGATTTCGGATCGAGCCCAAAACTTGGGCAACATCATAATATGGTGGGAGGATTCATTTGGTGAGTTTTGAGTTAAATCCTATCGCTAGAAGTGTGGAATACACCAACCACCCCAATTAGGAACGAACTGCCGTTGAACTTGAATTGTCCAATTTCTCACACCTACTGATTTCGAGTCGAGCCCAAAACTTGGGCAACATCATAATATGGTGGGAGGAGTCCTTTGGTGAGTTTTGAGTGAAATCCAATCGCTAGAAGTATGGAATACACCAACCACTCCAATTAGGAACGAACTGCCGTTGAACTTGAATTGTCCAATTTCTCACACCTATTGATTTCGGATCGAGCCCAAAACTTGGGAAACATCATAATATGGTGGGAGGAGTCATTTGATGAGTTTTGAGTAAAATCCAATCGCTAGAAGTATGGAATACACCAACCACTCCAATTAGGAACGAACTGCCGTTGAACTTGAATTGTCCAATTTCTCACACCTATTGATTTCGGATCGAGCCCCAAACTTGGGAAACATCATAATATGGTGGGAGGAGTCATTTGATGAGTTTTGAGTAAAATCCAATCGCTAGAAGTATGGAATACACCAACCACTCCAATTAGGAACGAACTGCCGTTGAACTTGAATAGTCCAATTTCTCACACCTATTGATTTCGGATCGAGCCCAAAACTTGGGCAACATCATAATATGGTGGGAGGAGTCATTTGGTTAGTTTTGAGTGAAATCCAATCGCTAGAAGTATGGAATACACCAACCACTCCAATTAGGAACGAACTGCCGTTGAACTTGAATTGTCCAATTTCTCACACCTATTGATTTCGGATCGAGCCCCAAACTTGGGAAATGTCATAATATGGTGGGAGGAGTCATTTGGTTAGTGTTGAGTGAAATCCAATCGCTAGAAGTATGGAATACACCAACCACTCCAATTAGGAACAAACTGCCGTTGAACTTGTATTGTCCAATTTCTCACACCTATTGATTTCGGATCGAGCCCAAAACTTGGGCAACATCATAATATGGTGGGAGGATTCATTTGGTGAGTTTTGAGTTAAATCCTATCGCTAGAAGTGTGGAATACACCAACCACCCCAATTAGGAACGAACTGCCGTTGAACTTGAATTGTCCAATTTCTCACACCTACTGATTTCGAGTCGAGCCCAAAACTTGGGCAACATCATAATATGGTGGGAGGAGTCCTTTGGTGAGTTTTGAGTGAAATCCAATCGCTAGAAGTATGGAATACACCAACCACTCCAATTAGGAACGAACTGCCGTTGAACTTGAATTGTCCAATTTCTCACACCTATTGATTTCGGATCGAGCCCAAAACTTGGGCTACATATTAATATGGTGGGAGGAGTCATTTGGTGAGTTTTGAGTGAAATCCAATCGCTAGAAGTATGGAATACACCAACCACTCCAATTAGGAACAAACTGCCGTTGAACTTGAATTCTCCAATTTCTCACACCTATTGATTTCGGATCGATCCCAAAACTTGGGCAACATCATAATATGGTGGGAGGAGTCATTTGGTGAGTTTTGAGTGAAATCCAATCGCTAGAAGTATGGAATGCAACAACTACTCAAATTAGGAACGAACTGTCGTTGAAATTGAATTGACAAATTTCTGACACCTATTGATTTCGGATCGAGCACCAAACTTTGGCAACATCATAATATGGTGGGAGGAGTCAGTTGGTGAGTTTTGAGTGAAATCCAATCTCTAGAAGTATGAAATACAACAACCACACCAATTAGGAACGAACTTCCGTTGAACTTCAGTTGTCAAATTTCTCACACCTATTGATTTCGGATCGAGCCCAAAACTTGGGCAACATCATAATATGGTGGGAGGAGTCATTTGGTGAGTTTTGAGTGAAATCCAATCGCTAGAAGTATGGAATACACCAACCACTACAATTAGGAACGAACTGCCGTTGAACTTGAATTGCCCAATTTCTCACACCTATTGATTTCGGATCGAGCCCAAAACTTGGGCAACATCATAATATGGTGGGAGGAGTCATTTGGTGAGTTTTGAGTGAAATCCAATCGCTACAAGTATGGAATACACCAACCTCTCCAATTAGGAACGAACTGCCGTTGAACTTGAATTGGCTAATATGGAACACCTATTGATTTCGGATCGAGCCCAAGATTTGGGCAACATCATAATATGGTGGGAAGAGTCATTTGGTGAGTTTTGAGTGAAATCCAATCGCCAGAAGTATGGAATACACCAACCACTCCAATTAGGAACGAACTGCCGTTGAACTTGAATTGTCTAATTTCTCACACCTATTGAGTTCGGATCGAGCCCAAAACTTGGGCAACATCATAATATGGTGGGAGGACTCATTTGGTGAGTTTTGAGTGAAATCCAATCGCTAGAAGTATGGAATACACCAACCACTCGAATTAGGAACGAACTGCTGTTGAACTTGAATTGTCCAATTTGGACCACGTATTGATTTCGGATCGGGCCCAAAACATGGGCAACATCATATTATGGTGGGAGTAGTCATTTGGTGAGTTTTGAGTGAAATCCAATCGCTAGAAGTATGGAATACACCAACCACTCCAATTGGGAACGAACTGCCGTTGAACTTGAATTGTCCAATTTGGAACACCTATTGATTTCGGATTGAGCCCAAAACTTGGGCAACATCATAATATGGTGGGAGGAGTCATTTGGTGGGTTTTGAGTGAAATCCAATCGCTAGAAGTATGGAATACACCAACCACTCAAATTAGGAACGAACTGCCGTTGAAATTGAATTGTCCAATTTCTCACACGTATTGATTTCTGATCGAGCCCAAAACTTGGGCAACATCATCATATGGTGGGAGGAGTCATTTGGTGAGTTTTGAGTGAAATCCAATCGCAAGAAGTGTGGAATACACCAACCACTGCAATTGGGAACGAACTGCCGTTGAACTTGAATTGTCCAATTTGGAACACCTATTGATTTCGGATTGAGCCCAAAACTTGGGCAACATCATAATATGGTGGGAGGAGTCATTTGGTGGGTTTTGAGTGAAATCCAATCGCTAGAAGTATGGAATACACCAACCACTCAAATTAGGAACGAACTGCCGTTGAAATTGAATTGTCCAATTTCTCACACGTATTGATTTCTGATCGAGACCAAAACTTGGGCAACATCATAATATGGTGGGAGGAGTCATTTGGTGACTTTTGAGTGAAATCCAATCGATAGAAGTATGGAATACACCAACCACTCCAATTAGGAACGAACTGCCGTTGAACTTGAATTCTCGAATTTCTCACACCTACTGATTTCGGATCGAGCCCAAAACTTGGGCAACATCATAATATGGTGGGAGGAGTCATTTGGTGAGTTTTGAGTGAAATCCAATCGCTAGAAGTATGGAATACACCAACCACTCTAATTAGGAACGAACTGCCGTTGAACTTGCATTGTCCAATTTGGAACAGCTATTGATTTCGGATCAAGCCCAAAACTTGGGCAACATCATATTATGGTGGGTGGAGTCATTTGGTGAGTTTTGAGTGAAATCCAATCGCTAGAAGTATGGAATACACCAACCACTCGAATTAGGAACGAACAGCCGTTGAAATTGAATTGTCCAATTTCTCACACGTATTGATTTCTGATCGAGCCCAAAACTTGGGCAACATCATCATATGGTGGGAGGAGTCATTTGGTGAGTTTTGAGTGAAATCTAATCGCTTGAAGTATGGAATACACCAACCACTGCAATTAGGAACGAACTGCCGTTGAACTTGAACTCTCCAATTTCTCACACCTATTGATTTCGGATCGAGCCCAAAATTTGGGCAACATCATAATATGGTGGGAAGAGTCATTTGGTGAGTTTTGTGTGAAATCCAATCGATAGAAGTATGGAATACACCAACCACACCAATTAGGAACGAACTGCCGTTGAACTTGAATTGTCCAATTTCCCACATCTATTGATTTCGGATCGAGCCCAAAACTCGGGCAACATCATAATATGGTGGGAGGAGTCATTTGGTAAGTTTTGAGTGAAATCCAATCACTAGAAGTATGGAATACACCAACCACTCCAATTAGGAACGAACTGCCGTTCAACTTGAATTGTCCAATTTTGAACACCTATTGATTTCGGATCGAGCCCAAAACTTGGGCAACATCATAATACGGTGGGAGGAGTCTTTTGGTGAATTTTGAGTGAAATCCAATCGCCAGAAGTATGGAATACACCAACCACTGCAATTTGGAACGAACTGCCGTTGAACTTGAATTGTCCAATTTGGAACACCTCTTGATTTCGGATCGAGCCCAAAACTTGGGCAACATCATAATATGGTGGGAGGAGTCATTTGGTTAGTTTTGAGTGAAATCCAATCGATAGAAGTATGGAATACACCAACCACTCCAATTAGGAACGAACTGCCGTTGAACTTGAATTGTCCAATTTCTCACACCAATTGATTTCGGATCGAGCCCAAAACTTGGGCAACATCATAATATGGTGGGAGGAGTCATTTGGTGAGTTTTGAGTGAAATCCAATCGCTAGAAGTATGGAATACACCAACCACTCCAATTTGGAACGAACTGCCGTTCAACTTGAATTGTCCAATTTTGAACACCTATTGATTTCGGATCGAGCCCAAAACTTGGGCAACACCATAATATGGTGGGAGGAGTCATTTGGTGAGTTTTGAGTGAAATCCAATCGCTAGAAGTATGGAATACACCAACCACTACAATTAGGAACGAACTGCCGTTGAACTTGAATTGTCCAATTTGGAACACCTATTGATTTCGGATCGAGTCCAAAACTTGGTCTACATCATAATATGGTGTGAGGAAACATTTGGGGAGTTTTGAGTAAAATCCAATCGCTAGAAGTGTGGAATACACCAACCACTCCAATTGGGAACGAACTGCCGTTGAACTTGAATTGTCCAATTTCGAACACCTGTTGATTTCGGATCGAGCCCAAAACTTGGGCAACAACATAATATGGTGGGAGGAGTCATTTGGTGAGTTTTGAGTGAAATCCAATCGCTAGAAGTATGGAATACACCAACCACTCGAATTAGGAACGAACTGCCGTTCAAATTGAATTGTCCAATTTCTCACACGTATTGATTTCTGATCGAGCCCAAAACTTGGGCGACATCATCATATGGTGGGAGGTGTCATTTGGTGAGTTTTGAGTGAAATCAAATCGCTTGAAGTATGGAATACACCAACCACTGCAATTAGGAATGAACTGCCGTTGAACTTGAACTCTCCAATTTCTCACACCTATTGATTTCGGATCAAGCGCCAAACTTGGGCAACATCATAATATGGTGGGAGGAGTCATTTGGTTAGTTTTGAGAGAAATCCAATCGCTAGAAGTATGGAATACACCAACCACTCCAATTAGGAACGAACTGCCGTTGAACTTGAATTGTCCAATTTGGAACACCAATTGATTTCGGATCGAGCCCAAAACTTGGGCAACATCATAATATGGTGGGAGGAGTCATTTGGTGAGTTTTGAGTGAAATCCAATCGCTAGAAGTATGGAATACAACAACCACTCCAATTAGGAACGAACTGCCGTTGAACTTGCATTGTCCAATTTGGGACAGCTATTGATTTCGGATCAAGCCCAAAACTTGGGCAACATCATAATATGGTGGCAGGAGTCATTTGGTGAGTTTTAAGTGAAATCCAATCGCTAGAAGTGTGGAATACACCAACCACTGCAATTAGGAACGAACTGCCGTTGAACTTGAACTCTCCAATTTCTCACACCTATTGATTTTGGATCGAGCCCCAAACTTGGGCAACAACATAATATGGTGGGAGGAGTCATTTGGTGAGTTTTGAGTGAAATCCAATAGCTAGATGTATGGAATACACCAACCACTCCAATTAGGAACGAACTGCCGTTGAACTTGAATTGTCCAATTTGGAACACCTATTGAATTCGGATCGATCCCAAAACTTGCGCAACATCTTAATGTGGTGGGAGGAGTCATGTGGTGAGTTTTGAGTGAAATCCAATAGCTAGAAGTATGGAATACACCAACCACTCCAATTAGGAACGAAATGCCGTTGAAATTGATTTGACCAATTTCTCACACCAATTGATTTCGGATCGATCCCAAAACTTGGGCAACATCATAACATGGTGGGAGGAGTCATTTGGTGAGCTTTGAGTGAAATCCAAACGCTAGAAGTATGGAATACACCAACCACTCCAATTAGGAACGAACTGCCGTTGAACTTGAATTGTCAAATTTCGAACACCTATTGATTTCGGATCGAGCCCAAAACTTGGGCAACATCATAATATGGTGGGAGGAGTCATTTGGTGAGTTTTGAGTGAAATCCAATCGCTAGAAGTATGGAATACACCAAACACTCCAATTAGGAACGAACTGCCGTCGAACTTGAATGGTCAAATTTGGAACACCTATTGATTTCGGATCGAGCCCAAAACTTGGGCAACATCATAATATAGTGGGAGGTGATATTTGGTGAGTTTTGAGTGAAATCAAATCGCTAGAAGTATGGAATACACCATCCACTCCAGTTAGGAACGAACTGCCGTTGAACTTGAATTGACCAATTTCTCACACCTATTGACTTCGGATCGAGCCCAAAACTTGGGCAACATCATAATATGGTGGGAGGAGTCATTTGGTGAGTTTTGAGTGAAATCCAATCGCTAGAAGTATGGAATACACCAACCACTCGAATTAGGAACGAACTGCCGTTCAAATTGAATTGTCCAATTTCTCACACGTATTGATTTCTGATCGAGCCCAAAACTTGGGCGACATCATCATATGGTGGGAGGTGTCATTTGGTGAGTTTTGAGTGAAATCAAATCGCTTGAAGTATGGAATACACCAACCACTGCAATTAGGAATGAACTGCCGTTGAACTTGAACTCTCCAATTTCTCACACCTATTGATTTCGGATCAAGCGCCAAACTTGGGCAACATCATAATATGGTGGGAGGAGTCATTTGGTGAGTTTTGAGTGAAATCCAATCGCTAGAAGTATGGAATACACCAAACACTCCAATTAGGAACGAACTGCCGTCGAACTTGAATGGTCAAATTTGGAACACCTATTGATTTCGGATCGAGCCCAAAACTTGGGCAACATCATATTATGGTGGGAGGAGTCATTTGGTGAGTTTTGTGTGAAATCCAATCGCTAGAAGTATGGAATACACCAACCACTCCAATTAGGAACGAACTGCCGTTGAACTTGAATTTTCCAATTTTGAGCACCTATGGATTTTGGATCGAGCCCAAAACTTGGGCAACATCATAATATGGTCGGAGGAGTTGTTTGGTGAGTTTTGAGTGAAATCCAATCGCTAGAAGTATGGAATACACCAACCACTCCAATTAGGAACGAACTGCCGTTGAACTTGAATTGTCCAATTTGGAACACCTATTGATTTCGGATCGAGACCAAAACTTCGGCAACATCATAATATCGTGGGAGGAATCGTTTGGTGAGTTTTGAGTGAAAACCAATCGCTAGAAGTATGGAATACACCAACCACTCCAATTAGGAACGAAATGCCGTTGAAATTGAATTGACCAATTTCTCACACCAATTGATTTCGGATCGATCCCAAAACTTGGGCAGCATCATAACATGGTGGGAGGAGTCATTTGGTGAGTTTTGAGTGAAATCCAAACGCTAGAAGTATGGAATACACCAACCATTCCAATTAGGAACGAACTGCCGTTTAACTTGAATTGTCCAATTTCGAACACCTATTGATTTCGGATCGAGCCCAAAACTTGGGCAACATCATAATATGGTGGGAGAAGTCATTTGGTGAGTTTTGAGTGAAATCCAACCGCTAGAAGTATGGAATACACCAACCACTCAAATTAGGAACGAACTGCCGTTCAACTTGAATTGTCCAATTTCTCACACCTATTGATTTCGGATCGAGCCCAAAACATGGGCAACATCATAATATGGTGGGAGGAGTCATTTGGTGAGGTTTGAGTGAAATCCAATCGCTAGAAGTATGGAATACACCAACCACTCCAATTAGGAACGAACTGCCGTTGAACTTGAATTGTCCAATTTCTCACACCTATTAATTTCGGATCGAGCCCAAAACTTGGGCAACAACATAATATGGTGGGAGGAGTCATTTGGGGAGATTTGAGAGAAATCCAACCGCTAGAAGTATGGAATACACCAACCACTCCAATTAGGAACGAACTGCCGTTGAACTTGAATTGTCCAATTTCTCACACCTATTGATTTCGGATAGAGCCCAAAACATGGGCAACATCATAATATGGTGGGAGGAATCATTTGGTGCGTCTTGAGTGAAATCCAATCGCTTGAAGTATGGAATACACCAACCACTCAAATTAGGAACGAACTGCCGTTGAACTTGAATTGTCCAATTTGGAACACCTATTGATTTCGGATCGAGCCCAAAACTTGGGCAACATCATAATATGGTGGGAGGAGTCATTTGGTGAGTTTTGAGTGAAATCCAATCGCTAGAAGTATGGAATACACCACCACTCCAATTAGGAACGAACTGCCGTTCAACTTGAATTGTCCAATTTTGAACACCTATTGATTTCGGATCGAGCCCAAAACTTGGGCAACACCATACTATGGTGGGAGGAGTCATTTGGTGCGTTTTGAGTGAAATCCAATCGCTAGAAGTATGGAATACACCAACCACTCCAATTAGGAACGAACTGCCGTTGAACTTGAATTTTCCAATTTTGAACACCTATGGATTTCGGATCGAGCCCAAAACTTGGGCAACATCATAATATGGTGGGAGGAGTTGTTTGGTGAGTTTTGAGTGAAATCCAATCGCTAGAAGTATGGAATACACCAACCACTCCAATTAGGAACGAACTGCTGTTGAACTTGAATTGTCCAATTTCTCACACCTATTGATTTCGGATCGAGCCCAAAACTTTTGCAACATCATAATATGGTGGGAGGAGTCATTTGGTTAGTTTTGAGTGAAATCCAAACGCTAGAAGTATGGAATACACCAACCATTCCAATTAGGAACGAACTGCCGTTTAACTTGAAGTGTCCAATTTCGAACACCTATTGATTTCGGATCGAGCCCAAAACTTGGGCAACATCATAATATGGTGGGAGAAGTCATTTGGTGAGTTTTGAGTGAAATCCAACCGCTAGAAGTATGGAATACACCAACCACTCAAATTAGGAACGAACTGCCGTTCAACTTGAATTGTCCAATTTCTCACACCTATTGATTTCGGATCGAGCCCAAAACATGGGCAACATCATAATATGGCGGGAGGAGTCATTTGGTGAGGTTTGAGTGAAATCCAATCGCTAGAAGTATGGAATACACCAACCACTCCAATTAGGAACGAACTGCCGTTGAACTTGAATTGTCCAATTTCTCACACCTATTGATTTCGGATTGAGCCCAAAACTTGGGCAACAACATAATATGGTGGGAGGAGTCATTTGGGGAGTTTTGAGAGAAATCCAACCGCTAGAAGTATGGAATACACCAACCACTCCAATTAGGAACGAACTGCCGTTGAACTTGAATTGTCCAATTTCTCACACCTATTGATTTCGGATCGAGCCCAAAACATGGGCAACATCATAATATGGTGGGAGGAGTCATTTGGTGCGTTTTGAGTGAAATCCAATCGCTTGAAGTATGGAATACACCAACCACTCAAATTAGGAACGAACTGCCGTTGAACTTGAATTGTCCAATTTGGAACACCTATTGATTTCGGATCGAGCCCAAAACTTGGGCAACATCATAATATGGTGGGAGGAGTCATTTGGTGAGTTTTGAGTGGAATCCAATCGCTAGAAGTATGGAAGACACCAACCACTCCAATTAGGAACGAAATGCCGTTGAAATTGAATTGATCAATTTCTCACACCTATTGACTTCGGATCGAGCCCAAAACTTGGGCAACATCATAATATGGTGGGAGGAGTCATTTGGTGAGTTTTCAGCGAAATCCAATCGCTAGAAGTATGGAATCCACCAACCACTCCAATTAAGAACGAACTGCCGTTGAACTTGAATTGTCCAATTTGGAACACCTATTGATTTCGGATCGAGCCCAAAACTTGGGCAACATCATAATTTGGTGGGAGGAGTCATTTGGTGAGTTTTGAGTGAAATCCAATCGCTAGAAGTATGGAATACAACAACCACTCCAATTAGGAACGAACTGCCGTTCAACTTGAATTGTCCAATTTTGAACACCTATTGATTTCGCATCGAGCCCAAAACTTGGGCAACATCATAATATGGTGGGAGGAGTTGTTTGGTGGGTTTTGAGTGAAATCCAATCGCTAGAAGTATGGAATACACCAACAACTCCTATTAAGAACGAACTGCCGTTGAACTTGAATTGTCCAAATTGGAACACCTATTGATTTCGGATCGATCCCAAAACTTCGGCAACATCATAATATGGTGGGAGGAGTCGTTTGGTGAGTTTTGAGTGAAATCCAATCGCTAGAAGTATGGAATCCACCAACCACTCCAATTAAGAACGAACTGCCGTTGAACCTGAATTGTCCAATTTGGAACACCTATTGATTTCGGATCGAGCCCAAAACTTGGGCAACATCATAATATGGTGGGAGGAGTCATTTGGTGAGTTTTGAGTGAAATCCAATCGCTAGAAGTATGGAATACACCAACCACTCCAATTAGGAACGAACTGCCGTTCAACTTGAATTGTCCTATTTTGAACACCTATTGATTTCGGATCGAGCCCAAAACTTGGGCAACATCATAATATGGTGGGAGGAGTCGTTTGGTGAGTTTTGAGTGAAATCCAATCGCTAGAAGTATGGAATACACCAACCACTACAATTAAGAACGAACTGCCGTTGAACTTGAATTGTCCAATTTGGAACACCTATTGATTTCGGATCGAGCCCAAAACTCGGGCAACATCATAATATGGTGGGAGGAGTCATTTGGTGAGTTTTCAGTGAAATCCAATCGCTAGAAGTATGGAATACACCAACCACTCCAATTACGAACGAAATGCTGTTGAAATTGAATTGACCAATTTCTCACACCTATTGATTTCGGATCGAGCCCAAAACTTGGGCAACATCATAATATGGTGGGAGGAGTCATTTGGTGAGTTTTGAGTGAAATGCAATCGCTAGAAGTATGGAATACACCATCCACTCCAATTAGGAACGAACTGCCGTTGAAATTGAATTGTCCAATTTGGAACACCTATTGATTTCGGATCGAACCCAAAACTTGGGCAACATCATAATATGGTGGGAGGAGTCATTTGGTGAGTTTTCAGTGAAATCCAATCGCTAGAAGTTTGGAATACACCAACCACTCCAATTAGGAACGAACTGCCGTTGAACTTGAATTGTCCAATTTGGAACACCTATTGATTTCGGATCGAGCCCAAAACTTGGGCAACATCATAATATGATGGGAGGAGTCATTTGGTGAGTTTTGAGTGAAATCCAATCGCTAGAAGTATGGAATAGACCAACCACTCCAATTAGGAACGAACTGCCGTTGAACTTGAATTGTCCAATTTGGAACACCTATTGATTTCGGATCGAGCCCAAATCTTGGGCAACATCATAATATGGTGGGAGGAGTCATTTGGTGAGTTTTGAGTGAAATCCAATCGATAGAAGTATGGAATACACCAACCACTCCAATTAGGAACGAACTGCCGTTGAACTTGAATTGTCCAATTTCGCACACCTTTTGATTTCGGATCGAGCCCAAAACTTGGGCAACATGATAATATGGTGGGAGGAGTCATTTGGTGAGTTTTAAGCAAAATCCAATCGCTAGAAGTATGGAATACACCAACCACTCCAATTAGGAACGAACTGCCGTTCAACTTGAATTGTCCTATTTTGAACACCAATTGATTTCGGATCGAGCCCAAAACTTGGGCAACATCATAATATGGTGGGAGGAGTCGTTTGGTGAGTTTTGAGTGAAATCCAATCGCTAGAAGTATGGAATACAGCAACCACTATAATTAAGAACGAACTGCCGTTGAACTTGAATTGTCCAATTTGGAACACCTATTGATTTCGGATCGAGCCCAAAACTTGGGCAACATCATAATATGGTGGGAGGAGTTATTTGGTGAGTTTTCAGTGAAATCCAATCACTAGAAGTATGGAATACACCAACCACTCCAATTAGGAACGAAATGCTGTTGAAATTGAATTGACCAATTTCTCACACCTATTGATTTCGGATCGAGCCCAAAACTTGGGCAACATCATAATATGGTGGGAGGAGTCATTTGGTGAGTTTTGAGTGAAATCCAATCGCTAGATGTTTGGAATACACCAACCACTCCAATTAGGAACGAACTGCCGTTGAACTTGAATTGTCCAATTTGGAACACCTATTGATTTCGGATCGAGCCCAAAACTTGGGCAACATCATAATATGGTGGGAGGAGTCATTTGGTGAGTTTTGAGTTAAATCCAATCGCTAGAAGTTTGGAATACACCAACCACTCCAAATAGGAACGAACTGCCGTTGAACTTGAATTGTCCAATTTGGAACACCTATTGATTTCGGATCGAGCCCAAAACTTGGGCAACATCATAATATGGTGGGAGGAGTCATTTGGTGAGTTTTGAGTGAAATCCAATCGCTAGAAGTATGGAATACACCAACCACTCCAATTAAGAACGAACTGCCGTTGAACTTGAATTGTCCAATTTGGAACACCTATTGATTTCGGATCGAGCCCAAAACTTGGGCAACATCATAATATGGTGGGAGGAGTCATTTGGTGCGTTTTGAGTGAAATCCAATACTAGAAGTATGGAATACACCAACCACTCCAATTAGGAACGAACTGCCGTTGAACTTGAATTGTTCAATTTCTCACACCTATTGATTTCGGATCGAGCCCAAAACTTGGGCAACATCATAATATGGTGGGAGCAGTCATTTGGTGAGTTTTGAGTGAAATCCAATCGCTAGAAGTATGGAATACAACAACCACTCCAATTAGGAACGAACTGCCGTTCAACTTGAATTGTCCTATTTTGAACACCTATTGATTTCGCATCGAGCCCAAAACTTGGGCAACATCATAATATGGTGGGAGGAGTTGTTTGGTGGGTTTTGAGTGAAATCCAATCGCTAGAAGTATGGAATACACCAACAACTCCTATTAAGAACGAACTGCCGTTGAACTTGAATTGTCCAATTTGGAACACCTATTGATTTCGGATCGAGCCCAAAATTTGGGCAACATCATAATATGGTGGGAGGAGTCATTTGGTGCGTTTTGAGTGAAATCCAATCACTAGAAGTATGGAATACACCAACCACTCCAATTAGGAACGAACTGCCGTTGAATTTGAATTGTCCAATTTGGAACACCTATTGATTTCGGATCGAGCCCAAAACTTGGGCAACATCATAATATGTTGGGAGGAGTCATTTGGTGAGTTTTGAGTGAAATCCAATCGCTAGAAGTATGGAATACACCAACCACTCCAATTAGGAACGAACTGCCGTTCAACTTGAATTGTCCTATTTTGAACACCTATTGATTTCGGATCGAGCCCAAAACTTGGGCAACATCATAATATGGTGGGAGGAGTCGTTTGGTGAGTTTTGAGTGAAATCCAATCGCTAGAAGTATGGAATACACCAACCACTCCAATTAGGAACGAACTGCCGTTCAACTTGAATTGTCCTATTTTGAACACCTATTGATTTCGGATCGAGCCCAAAACTTGGGCAACATCATAATATGGTGGGAGGAGTCATTTGGTGCGTTTTGAGTGAAATCCAATCGCTAGAAGCAGGGAATACACCAACCACTCCAATTAGGAACGAACTGCCGTTCAACTTGAATTGTCCTATTTTGAACACCTATTGATTTCGGATCGAGCCCAAAACTTGGGCAACATCATAATATGGTGGGAGGAGTCATTTGGTGAGTTTTGAGTGAAATCCAATCGCTAGAAGTATGGAATACACCAACCACTCCAATTAAGAACGAACTGCCGTTGAACTTGAATTGTCCAATCTGGAACACCTATTGATTTCGGATCGAGCCCAAAACTTGGGCAACATCATAATATGGTGGGAGGAGTCATTTGGTGAGTTTTGAGTGAAATCCAATCGCTAGAAGTTTGGAATACACCAACCACTCCAATTAGGAACGAACTGCCGTTGAACTTGAATTGTACAATTTGGAACACCTATTGATTTCGGATCGAGCCCAAAACTTGGGCAACATCATAATATGGTGAGAGGAGTCATTTGGTGAGTTTTGAGTGAAATCCAATCGCTACAAGTTTGGAATACACCAACCACTCCAATTAGGAACGAACTGCCGTTGAACTTGAATTGTCCAATTTGGAAAACCTACTGATTTCGGATCGAGCCCAAAACTTGGGCAACAACATAATATGGTGGGAGGAGTCATTTGGTGAGTTTTGAGTGAAATCCAATCGCTCGAAGTATGGAATACACCAACCACTTCAATTAGGAACGAAATGCCGTTGAAATTGAATTGACCAATTTCTCACAACTATTGATTTCGGATCGATCCCAAAACTTGGGCAACATATCAATAGGTGTGAGAAATTGGACGATTCAAGTTCAACGGCAGTTCGTTCCGAATTGGAGTGGTCGGTGTATTCCACACTTCTAGCGATTGGATTTCTCTCAAAACTCACCAAATGACTCCTCCCACCAAATTATGATGTTGCCCAAGTTTGGGGCTCAATCCGAAATCAATAGGTGTTCCAAATTGGGCAATTCAAGTTCAACGGCAGTTCGTTCCTAATTGGAGTGGTTGGTGTCTTCCATACTTCTAGCGATTGGATTTCACTCAAAACTCACCAAATGACTCCTCCCACCATATTATGATGTTGCCCAAGTTTTGGGCTCGATCCGAAATCAATAGGTGTGAGAAATTGGACAATTCAAGTTAAACGGCAGATCGTTCCAAATTGGAGTGGTTGGTGTATTCCATACTTCTAGCGATTGGATTTCACTCAAAACTCACCAACTGACTCCTCCCACCATATTATGATGTTGCCCAAGTTTTTGGCTCGATCCGAAATCAATAGGTGTGAGAAATTGGACAATTCAAGTTCAACAGCAGTTCGTTCCTAATTGGAGTGGTTGGTGTATTCCATACTTCTAGCGAATGTATTTCACTCAAAACTCACCAAATGACTCCTCCCACCATATTTTGATGTTGCCCAAGTTTGGGGTTCGATCCGAAATCAATAGGTGTGAGAAATTGGACAATTCAAGTTCAACGGCAGTTCGTTCCTAATTGGAGTGGTTGGTGTCTTCCATACTTCTAGCGATTGAATTTCACTCAAAACTCACCGAATGACTCCTCCCACCATATTATGATGTTGCCCAAGTTTGGGGCTCGATCGGAAATCAATAGGTGTGAGAAATTGGATAATTCAAGTTCAACGACAGTTCGTTCATAATTGGAGTGGTTGGTGTATTCCATACTTCTAGCAATTGGATTTCACTCAAAACTCACCAAATGACTCTTCCCACCATATTATGATGTTCCCCAAGTTTGGGCCTCGATCCGAAATCAATAGGTGTGAGAAATTGGACAATTTCAAGTTCAACGTCAGTTCGTTCCTAATTGGAGTGGTTGGTGTATTCCATACTTCTAGCGATTGGATTTCACTCAAAACTCCCGAAATGACTCCTCCCACCATATTATCATGTTGCCCAAGTTTTGGTCTTGATCCGAAATCAATAGGTGTTCGAAATTGGACAATTCAAGTTCCACGGCAGTTCTTTCCTAATTGGAGTGGTTGGTGTATTCCATACTTCTAGCGATTGGATTTCACTCAAAACTCACCAAATGACTCCTCCCACCGTATTATGATGTTGCCCAAGTTTTGGGCTCGATCCGAGATCAATAGGTGTTCCAAATTGGACAATTCAAGTTCAAGGGCAGTTCGTTCCTAATTGGAGTGGTTGGTGTATTCCATACTTCTAGCGATTGGATTTCGCTCAAAACTCACGGAATGACTCCTCCCACCAAATTATGATGTTGCCCAAGTTTTGGGTCGATCCGAAATTAATAGGTGTTCCAAATTGGACAATTCCAGTTCAACGGCAGTTCGTTCCTAATTGGAGTGGTTGGTGTATTCCATACTTCTAGCGATTGGATTTCACTCAAAACTCACCAAATGACTCCTCCCACCATATAATGATGTTGCCCAAGTTTGGGGCTTGATCCGAAATCAATAGGTGTGAGAAATTGGACAATTCAAGTTCAACGGGAGTTCGTTCCTAATTGGAGTGGTTGGTGTATTCCATACTTCTAGCGATTGGATTTCACTCAAAACTCACTAAATGACTCCTGACACCATATTATGATGTTGCCGAAGTTTGTGGCTCGATCCGAAATCAATAGGTGTGAGAAATTGGACAATTCAAGTTCAACGGCAGTTCGTTCCTAATTGGAGTGGTTGGTATATTCCATACTTCTAGCGATTGGATTTCACTCAAAACTCACCAAATGACTCCTAACACCAAATTATGATGTTGCCCAAGTTTTGGGCTCGATCCGAAATCAATAGGTGTGAGAAATTGGACAATTTAAGTTCAACGGCAGTTCGTTCCTAATTGGAGTGGTTGGTGTATTCCGTACTTCTAGCGAATGGATTTCACTCAAAACTCACCAAATGACTCTTCCCACCATATTATGATGTTGCCCAAGTTTGGGGATCGTTCCGAAATCAATAGGTGTGAGAAATTGGACAATTCAAGTTCAACGTCAGTTCGTTCCTAATTGGAGTGGTTGGTATATTCCATACTTCTAGCGATTGGATTTCACTCAAAACTCACCAAATGACTCCTAACACCAAATTATGATGTTGCCCAAGTTTTGGGCTCGATCCGAAATCAATAGGTGTGAGAAATTGGACAATTTAAGTTCAACGGCAGTTCGTTCCTAATTGGAGTGGTTGGTGTATTCCGTACTTCTAGCGAATGGATTTCACTCAAAACTCACCAAATGACTCTTCCCACCATATTATGATGTTGCCCAAGTTTGGGGATCGTTCCGAAATCAATAGGTGTGAGAAATTGGACAATTCAAGTTCAACGTCAGTTCGTTCCTAATTGGAGCGGATGGTGTATTCCATACTTCAAGCGAATGGATTTCACTCAAAACTCACCAAATGACTCTTCCCACCATATTATGATGTTGCCCAAGTTTTGGGCTTGATCCGAAATCAATAGGTGTTCCAAATTGGACAATTCAAGTTCAATGGCAGTTCGTTCCTAATTGGAGTGGTTGGTGTATTCCATACTTCTAGCGATTGGATTTCACTCAAAACTCACCAAATGACTCCTCCCACCAAATTACGATGTTGCCCAAGTTTTGGGCTCGATCCGAAATCAATAGGTGTTCCAAATTGGACAATTCAAGTTTAATGGCAGTTCGTTCCTAATTGGAGTGGTTGGTGTATTCCATACTTCTAGCGATTGGATTTCGCTCAAAACTCACCAAATGACTCCTCCCACCAAATTATGATGTTGCCCAAGTTTTGGCTCGATCCGAAATTAATAGGTGTTCCAAATTGGACAATTCCAGTTCAACGGCAGTTCGTTCCTAATTGGAGTGGTTGGTGTATTCCATACTTCTAGCGATTGGATTTCACTCAAAACTCACCAAATGACTCATCCCACCATATTATGATGTTGCCCATGTTTTGGGGTCGATCCGAAATCAATAGGTGTGAGAAATTGGACAATTCAAGTTCGACGGCAGTTCGTTCCTAATTGGAGTGGTTGGTGTATTCCATACTTCTAGCGATTGGATTTCACTCAAAACTCACCAAATGACTCCTCCGACCATATTATGATGTTGCCCAAGTTTGGGGCTCGATCGGAAATCAATAGGTGTGAGAAATTGGATAATTCAAGTTCAACGGCAGTTCGTTCATAATTGGAGTGGTTGGTGTATTCCATACTTCTAGCAATTGGATTTCACTCCAAACTCACCAAATGACTCCTCCCACCATATTATGATGTTGCACAAGTTTTGGGTTCGATCCGAAATCAATAGGTGTTAGAAATTGGACAATTCAAGTTCAACGACAGTTCGTTCCTAATGGGAGTGGTTGGTGTATTCCATACTTCTAGCGTTTGGATTTCACTCAAAACTCACCAAATGACTCCTCCCACCATATTATGATGTTGCCCATGTTTTGGGCTCGATCCGAAATCAATAGGTGTGAGAAATTGGACAATTCAAGTTCAACGGCAGTTCGTTCCTAATTGGAGTGGTTGGTGTATTCCATACTTCTAGCGATTGGATTTCACTCAAAACTCACCAAATGACTCCTCCCACCATATTATGATGTTGCCCAAGTTTGGGGCTCGATCGGAAATCAATAGGTGTGAGAAATTGGACAATTCAAGTTCAACGGCAGTTCGTTCCTAATTGGAGTAGTTGGTGTATTCCATACTTCTAGCCATTGGATTTCACTCAAAACTTACCAAACGACTCCTCCCACCATATTATGATGTTGCCCAAGTTTTGGGCCTGATCCGAAATCAATAGGTGTGAGAAATTGGACAATTCAAGTTTAACGGCAGTTTGTTCCTAATTGGAGTGGTTGGTGTATTCCATACTTCTAGCGATTGGATTTCACTCCAAACTCACCAAATGACTCCTCCCACCATATTATGATGTTGCACAAGTTTGGGGTTCGATCCGTAATCAATAGGTGTTAGAAATTGCACAATTCAAGTTCAACGTCTGTTTGTTCCTAGTGGGAGTGGTTGGTGTATTGCATACTTCTAGCGATTGGATTTCACTCAAAACTTACCAAACGACTCCTCCCACCATATTATGATGTTGCCCAAGTTTTGGGCCTGATCCGAAATCAATAGGTGTGAGAAATTGGACAGTTCAAGTTCAGCGGCAGTTCGTTCCTAATTGGAGTGGTTGGTGTATTCCATACTTCTAACGATTGGATTTCACTCAAAACTCACCAAATGACTCCTCCCACCATATTATGATGTTGCCCAAGTTTGGGGCTCGATCCGAAATGAATGGGCGTGAGAAATTGGACAATTCAAGTTCAACGGCAGTTCGTTCCTAATTGGAGTGGTTGGTGTGTTCCATACTTCTAGTGATTGGATTTCAGTCAAAACTCACCAAATGACTCCTCCCCCCATATTATGATGTTGCCCAAGTTTTGGGCTCGATCCGAAATCAATAGGTGTGAGAAATTGGACAATTCAAGTTCAACGGCAGTTCGTTCCTAATTGCAGTGGTTGGTGTATTCCATACTTCTAGGGATTGGATTTCACTCAAAACATACCAAATGACTCCTCCCACCATATTATGATGTTGCCCAAGTTTGGGGCTCGATCCGAAATCAATAGGTGTGAGAAATTGGACAATGCGATTTCAACGGCAGTTCGTTCCTAATTTGAGTGGTTGGTGTATTCCATACTTCTAGCGATTGGATTTCACTCAAAACTAACCAAATGACTCCTCCCACCATATTATGATGTTGCCCAAGTTTTGGGCTCGATCCGAAATCAATGGGTGTTCCAAATCGGACAATTCAAGTTCACCGGCAGTTCGTTCCTAATTGGAGTGCTTGGTGTATTCCATACTTCTAGCGATTGGATTTCACTCAAAACTCACCAAATGACTCCTCCCACTATATTATGATGTTGCCCAAGTTTTGGGCTCGACCCGAAATCAATAGGTGCTCCAAATTGGACAATTCAAGTTCAATGGCAGTTCGTTCCTAATTGGAGTGGTTGGTGTATTCCATACTTCTAGCAATTGGATTTCACTCCAAACTCACCAAATGACTCCTCCCACCATATTATGTTGTTGCACAAGTTTTGGGTTCGATCCGAAATCAATAGGTGTTAGAAATTGGACAATTCAAGTTCAACGACAGTTCGTTCCTAATGGGAGTGGTTGGTGTATTCCATACTTCTAGCGTTTGGATTTCACTCAAAACTCACCAAATGACTCCTCCCACCATATTATGATGTTGCCCATGTTTTGGGCTCGATCCGAAATCAATAGGTGTGAGAATTGGACAATTCAAGTTCAACGGCAGTTCGTTCCTAATTGGAGTGGTTGGTGTATTCCATACTTCTAGCGATTGGATTTCACTCAAAACTCACCAAATGACTCCTCCCACCATATTATGATGTTGCCCAAGTTTGGGGCTCGATCGGAAATCAATAGGTGTGAGAAATTGGACAATTCAAGTTCAACGGCAGTTCGTTCCTAATTGGAGTGGTTGGTGTATTCCATACTTCTAGCCATTGGATTTCACTCAAAACTTACCAAACGACTCCTCCCACCATATTATGATGTTGCCCAAGTTTTGGGCCTGATCCGAAATCAATAGGTGTGAGAAATTGGACAATTCAAGTTTAACGGCAGTTTGTTCCTAATTGGAGTGGTTGGTGTATTCCATACTTCTAGCGATTGGATTTCACTCCAAACTCACCAAATGACTCCTCCCACCATATTATGATGTTGCACAAGTTTGGGGTTCGATCCGTAATCAATAGGTGTTAGAAATTGCACAATTCAAGTTCAACGTCTGTTTGTTCCTAGTGGGAGTGGTTGGTGTATTGCATACTTCTAGCGATTGGATTTCACTCAAAACTTACCAAACGACTCCTCCCACCATATTATGATGTTGCCCAAGTTTTGGGCCTGATCCGAAATCAATAGGTGTGAGAAATTGGACAGTTCAAGTTCAGCGGCAGTTCGTTCCTAATTGGAGTGGTTGGTGTATTCCATACTTCTAACGATTGGATTTCACTCAAAACTCACCAAATGACTCCTCCCACCATATTATGATGTTGCCCAAGTTTGGGGCTCGATCCGAAATGAATGGGCGTGAGAAATTGGACAATTCAAGTTCAACGGCAGTTCGTTCCTAATTGGAGTGGTTGGTGTGTTCCACACTTCTAGTGATTGGATTTCAGTCAAAACTCACCAAATGACTCCTCCCCCCATATTATGATGTTGCCCAAGTTTTGGGCTCGATCCGAAATCAATAGGTGTGAGAAATTGGACAATTCAAGTTCAACGGCAGTTCGTTCCTAATTGCAGTGGTTGGTGTATTCCATACTTCTAGGGATTGGATTTCACTCAAAACATACCAAATGACTCCTCCCACCGTATTATGATGTTGCCCAAGTTTGGGGCTCGATCCGAAATCAATAGGTGTGAGAAATTGGACAATGCGATTTCAACGGCAGTTCGTTCCTAATTTGAGTGGTTGGTGTATTCCATACTTCTAGCGATTGGATTTCACTCAAAACTAACCAAATGACTCCTCCTACCATATTATGATGTTGCCCAAGTTTTGGGCTCGATCCGAAATCAATGGGTGTTCCAAATCGGACAATTCAAGTTCACCGGCAGTTCGTTCCTAATTGGAGTGCTTGGTGTATTCCGTACTTCTAGCGATTGGATTTCACTCAAAACTCACCAAATGACTCCTCCCACTATATTATGATGTTGCCCAAGTTTTGGGCTCGACCCGAAATCAATAGGTGCTCCAAATTGGACAATTCAAGTTCAATGGCAGTTCGTTCCTAATTGGAGTGGTTGGTGTATTCCATACTTCTAGCGATTGGATTTCGCTCAAAACTCACCAAATGTCTCCTCCCACCAAATTATGATGTTGCCCAAGTTTTGGGCTCGATCTAAAATCAATAGGTGTTCCAAATTGGACAATTCAAGTTCAACGGCAGTTCGTTCCTAATTGGAGTGGTTGGTGTATTCCATACTTCTAGCGATTGGATTTCACTCAAAACTCACCAAATGACTCCTCCCACCATATTCTGATGTTGCCCAAGTTTGGGGCTTGATCCGAAATCAATAGGTGTGAGAAATTGGACAATTCAAGTTCAACGGCAGTTCGTTCCTAATTGGAGTGGTTGGTGTATTCCATACTTCTAGCGATTGGATTTCACTCAAAACTCACCGAATGACTCCTCCCACCATATTATGATGTTGCACAAGTTTGGGGTTCGATCCGAAATCAATAGGTGTTATAAATTGGACAATTCAAGTTCAACGGCAGTTCGTTCCTAATGGGAGTGGTTGGTGTATTCCATACTTCTAGCGATTGGATTTCACTCAAAACTCACCAAATGACTCCTCCCACCATATTATGATGTTGCCCAAGTTTGGGGCTCGATCCGAAATCAATAGGCGTGAGAAATTGGACAATTCAAGTACAACGGCAGTTCGTTCCTAATTGGAGTGGTTGGTGTATTCCATACTTCTTGCGATTGGATTGCGCTTAAAACTCACCAAATGACTCCTCCCCCCATAGTATGATGTTGCCCATGTTTTGGGATCGATCCGAAATCGATAGGTGTGAGAAATAGGACAACTCAAGTTCAACGGCAGTTCGTTCCTAATTGGAGTGGTTGGTGTATTCCATACTTCTAGCGATTGGATTTCACTCAAAACTAACCAAATGACTCCTCCCACCATGTTATGAAGTTGCCCAAGTTTTGGGCTCGATCCGAAATCAATAGGTGTGAGAAATTGGACAATTTAAGTTCAACGGCAGTTCGTTCCTAATTGGAGTGGTTGGTGTATTCCATACTTCTAGGGATTGGATTTCACTCAAAACTCACCAAATGACTCCTCCCACCATATTATGATGTTGCCCAAGTTTGGGGCTCGATCCGAAATCAATAGGTGTGAGAAATAGGACAACTCAAGTTCAACGGCAGTTCGTTCCTAATTGGAGTGGTTGGTGTATTCCATACTTCTAGCGATTGGATTTCACTCAAAACTCACCAAATGACTCCTCCCACCATATTATGATGTTGCCCAAGTTTTGGGCTCGATCCGAAATCAATGGGTGTTCCAAATTGGACAATTCAAGTTCAATGGCAGTTCGTTCCTAATTGGAGTGGTTGGTGTATTCCATACTTCTAGCGATTGGATTTCGCTCAAAACTCACCAAATGTCTCCTCCCACCAAATTATGATGTTGCCCAAGTTTTGGGCTCGATCTAAAATCAATAAGTGTTCCAAATTGGACAATTCAAGTTCAACGGCAGTTCGTTCCTAATTGGAGTGGTTGGTGTATTCCATACTTCTAGCGTTTGGATTTCACTCAAAACTCACCAAATGACTCCTCCCACCATATTATGATGTTGCCCAAGTTTGGGGCTTGATCCGAAATCAATAGGTGTGAGAAATTGGACAATTCAAGTTCAACGGCAGTTCGTTCCTACTTGGAGTGGTTGGTGTATTCCATACTTCTATCGATTGGATTTCACTCAAAACTCACCAAACGACTCCCCACACCGTATTATGATGTTGCCCAAGTTTTGGGCTCGATCCGAAATCAATAGGTGTTCCAAAATGGACAATTCAAGTGCTACGGCAGTTCGTTCCTAATTGGAGTGGTTGGTGTATTCCATACTTCTAGCGATTGGATTTCACTCAAAACTAACCAAATGACTCCTCGCACCATATTATGTTGTTGCCCAAGTTTTGGGCTCGATCCGAAATCAATAGGTGTGAGAAATTGGACAATTCAAGTTCAACGGCAGTTCGTTCCTAATTGGAGTGGTTGGTGTATTCCATACTTCTAGTGATTGGATTTCACTCAAAACTCACCGAATGACTACTCCCACCATATTATGATGTTGCCCAAGTTTTGGGCTCGATCCGAAATCAATAGGTGTGACAAATTGGACAATTCAAGTTCAACGGAAGTTCGTTCCTAATTGGATTGGTTGGTGTATTCCATACTTCTAGCGATTGGATTTCACTCAAAACTCACCAAATGACTCCTCCCACCATATTAACATGTTGCCCAAGTTTTGGGCTCGATCTGAAATCAATAGGTGTTCCAAATTGGACAATTCAAATTCAACGGCAGTTCGTTCCTAATTGGAGTGGTTGGTGTATTCCATACTTCTAGCGATCGGATTTCACTCAAAACTCACCAAATGACTCCTCCCACCATATTATGATGTTGCCCAAGTTTAGGGCTCGATCGGAAATCAATAGGTGTGGGAAATTGCACAATTCAAGTTCAACGGCAGTTCGTTCCTAATTGGAGTAGTTGGTGTATTCCACACTTCTAGCGATTGGATTTCACTCAAAACTAACCAAATGACTCCTCCCACCATATTATGATGTTGCACAAGTTTGGGGTTCGATCCGAAATCAATTGGTGTTAGAAATTGGACAATTCAAGTTCAACGGAAGTTCGTTCCTAATTGGATTGGTTGGTGTATTCATACTTCTAGCGATTGGATTTCACTAAAAACTCACCAAATGACTCCTCCCACCATATTAAGATGTTGCCCAAGTTTTGGGCCCGATCTGAAATCAATAGGTGTTCCAAATTGGACAATTCAAGTTCAACGGCAGTTCGTTCCTAATTGGAGTGGTTGGAGTATTCCATACTTCTAGCGATCGGATTTCACTCAAAACTCACCAAATGACTCCTCCCACCATATTATGATGTTGCCCAAGTTTAGGGCCCGATCTGAAATCAATAGGTGTTCCAAATTGGACAATTCAAGTTCAACGGCAGTTCGTTCCTAATTGGAGTGGTTGGAGTATTCCATACTTCTAGCGATTGGATATCACTCAAAACTCACCAAATGACTCCTCCCACCATATTAAGATGTTGCCCAAGTTTTGGGCCCGATCTGAAATCAATAGGTGTTCCAAACTGGACAATTCAAGTTCAACGGCAGTTCGTTCCTAATTGGAGTGGTTGGAGTATTCCATACTTCTAGCGATTGGATTTCACTCAAAATTCACCAAAGGACTCCTCCCACCATATTATGATGTTGCCCAAGTTTTGGGCTCGATCCGAAATCAATAGGTGTTCCAAATTGGACAATTCAATTACAACGGCAGTTCGTTCCTAATTGGAGTGGTTGGTGTATTCCATACTTCTAGCGATTGGATTTCACTCAAAACTAACCAAATGACTCCTCGCACCATATTATGTTGTTGCCCAAGTTTTGGGCTCGATTCGAAATCAATAGGTGTTCCAAATTGGACAATTCAAGTTCAACGGCAGTTGGTTCCTAATTGGAGTGGTTGGTGTATTCCATACTTCTAGCGATTGGATTTCACTCAAAACTAACCAAATGACTCCTCCCACAATATTATGTTGTTGCCCAAGTTTTGGGCTCGATTCGAAATCAATAGGTGTTCCAAATTGGACAATTCAAGTTCAACGGCAGTTGGTTCCTAATTGGAGTGGTTGGTGTATTCCATACTTCTAGCGATTGGATTTCACTCAAAACTAACCAAATGACTCCTCGCACCATATTATGATGTTGCCCAAGTTTTGGGCTCGATCCGAAATCAATAGGTGTTCCAGATTGGACAATTCAAGTTCAACGGCAGTTCGTTCCTAATTGGAGTGGTTGGTGTATTACATACTTCTAGCGATTGGATTTCATTCAAAACTCACCAAATGACTCCTCCCACCATATTATGATATGGCCCAAGTTTTGGGCTCGATCCGAAATCAATAGGTGTTCCAAATTGGACAATTCAAGTTCAACGACAGTTCTTTCCTAATTGGAGTTGTTGGTGTATTCCATTCTTCTAGCGATTGGATTTCACTCAAAACTCACCAAATGACTCCTCCCACCATATTATGATGTTGCACAAGTTTGGGGTTCGATCCGAAATCAATAGGTGTTAGAAACTGGACAATTCAAGTTCAACGGCAGTTCGTTCCTAATGGGAGTGGTTGGTGTATTCCATACTTCTAGCGATTGGATTTCACTCAAAACTCACCAAATGACTCCTCCCACCATATTATGATCTTGCCCAAGGTTTGGGCCTGATCCGAAATCAATAGGTGTGAGAAATTGGAAAATTCAAGTTCAACGGCAGTTCGTTCCTAATTGGAGTGGTTGGTGTATTCTATACTTCTAGCGATTGGATTTCACTCAAAACTCACCAAATGACTCCTCCCACCATATTATGATGTTGCCCAAGTTTGGGGATCGATCCGAAATCAATAGGTGTGAGAAATTGGACAATTCAAGTTCAACGGCTGTTCGTTCCTAATTGGAGTGGTTGGTGTATTCCATACTTCTAGCGATTGGATTTCACTCAAAACTAACCAAATGACTCCTCCCACTATATTATGGTGTTGCCCAAGTTTTGGGCTCGATCCGAAATCAATAGGTGTTCCAAATTGGACAATTCAAGTTCAAAGGCAGTTCGTTCCTAATTGGAGTGGTTGGTGTATTCCATACTTCTAGCGATTGGATTTCACTCAAAACTCACCAAATGACTCCTCCCACCATATTATGATGTTGCCCAAGTTTTGGGCTCGATCCGAAATCAATAGGTGTGAGAAATTGGAGAATTCAAGTTTAAGGGCAGTTCGTTCCTAATTGGAGTGGTTGGTGTATTCCATACATCTAGCGATTGGATTTCACTCAAAACTAACCAAATGACTACTCCCACCATATTATGATGTTGCCCAAGTTTTCGGCTCGATCCAAAATCAATAGGTGTGAGAAATTGGACAATTCAAGTTTAACGGCAGTTCGTTCCTAATTGGAGAGGTTGGTGTATTCCATACTTCTAGCTATTGGATTTCACTCAAAACTCACCAAATGACTCCTCCCACCATATTATGATGTTGCCCAAGTTTTGGGCTGGATCCGAAATCAATAGGTGTTCCAAATTGGACAATTCAAGTTCAACGGCAGTTCGTTCCTAATTGCAGTGGTTGGTGTATTCCATACTTCTAGCGATTGGATTTCACTCAAAACTCACCAAATGACTCCTCCCACCATATTATGATGTTGCCCAAGTTTTGGGGTCGATCCGAAATCAATAGGTGTGAGAAATTGGAGAATTCAAGTTTAACGGCAGTTCGTTCCTAATTGGAGTGGTTGGTGTATTCCATACTTCTAGCGAATGGATTTCACTCAAAACTCACCAAATGACTCCTCCCACCATATTATGATGTTGCACAAGTGTGGGGTTCGATCAGAAATCAATAGATGTGACAAATTGGACAATTCAAGTTCAACGGCAGTTCGTTCCTAATGGGACTGGTTGGTGTATTCCATACTTCTAGCGATTGGATTTCACTCAAAACTCACCAAATGACTCCTCCCACCATATTATGATGTTGCCCAAGTTTTGGGCTCGATCCGAAATCAATTGGTGTGAGAAATTGGACAATTCAAGTTCAACGGCAGTTCGTTCCTAATTGGAGTGGTTGGTGTGTTCCATACTTGTAGCGATTGGATTTCACTCAAAACTCACCAAATGACTCCTCCCACCATATTATGATGTTGCCCAAGTTTTGGTCTCGATCCGAAATCAATAGGTGTGAGAAATTCGACAATTCAAGTTCAACGGCAGTTCGTTCCTAATTGGAGTGGTTGGTGGATTCCACCCTTATAGCGATTGGATTTCACTCAAAACTCACCAAATGACTCCTCCCACCATATTATGATGTTGCCCAAGTTTTTTGCTCGATCCGAAATCAATAGGTGTTCCAAATTGGACAATTCAAGTTCAACGGCAGTTCGTTCCTTATTGGATTGGTTGATGTATTCCATACTTCTAGCGATTGGATTTCACTCAAAACTCACCAAATGACTCCTCCCACCATATTAAGATGTTGCCCCAGTTTTGGGCTCGATCCGAAATCAATAGGTGTTCCAAATTGGACAATTCAAGTTCAACGGCAGTTCGTTCCTAATTGGAGTGGTTGGTGTATTCCATACTTCTAGCAATTGGATTTCACTCAGAACTCACCAAATGACTCCTCCCACCATATTATGATGTTGCCCAAGTTTGGGGCTCGATCCGAAATCAATAAGTGTGAGAAATTGGACAATTCAAGTTCAACGGAAGTTCGTTCCAAATTGGAGTGGTTGGTGTATTCCATACTTCTAGCGATTGGATTTCACTCAAAACACACCAAATGACTCCTCCCACCATATAATGATGTTGCCCAAGTTTTGGGCTCGATCCGAAATCAATAGGTGTGAGAAATTGGACAATTCGAGTTCAACGGCAGTTCGTTCCCAATTGGAGTGGTTGGTGTATTCCATACTTCTTGCGATTGGATTTCACTAAAAACTCACCACATGACTCCTCCCACCATATTATGATGTTGCCCAAGTTTGGGGTCGACCCGAAATCAATAGGTGTGAGAAATTGGTCAATTCAAGTTCAACGGCAGCTCGTTCCTAATTGGAGTGATTGGTGTATTCCATACTTCTAACGATTGGATTTCACTCAAAACTCACCAAATGACTCCCCCCACCATATTATGATGTTGCCCAAGTTTTGGGCTCGATCCGAAATCAATAGGTGTTCCAAATTGGACAATTCGAGTGCAACGGCAGTTCGTTCCTAATTGGAGTGGTTGGTGTATTCCATACTTCTAGCGATTGGATTTCACTCAAAACTCACCAAATGACTCTTGCCACCATTTTATGATGTTGCCCAAGTTTGGGGCTCGATCCGAAATCAATAGGTGTGAGAAATTGGACAATTCAAGTTCAACGGCAGTTCGTTCCTAATTGGAGTGGTTGGTGTATTCCATACTTATAGCGATTGGATTTCACTCGAAACTCACCAAATGACTCCTCCCACCATATTATGATTTGCCCAAGTTTTAGGCTCGATCCGAAATCAATATGTGTTCCAAATTGGACAATTCAAGTTCAACGGCAGCTCGTTCCTAACTGGAGTGGTTGGTGTATTCCATACTTCTAGCGATTGGATTTCACTCAAAACTCACCAAATGACTCCTCCCACCATATTATGATGTTGCCCAAGTTTTGGGATCGATCCGAAATCAATAGGGGTTCCAAATTAGACAATTCAAGTTCAACGGCAGCTCGTTCCTAATTGGAGTGGTTGGTGTATTCCATAATTCTAGCGATTGGATTTCAGTCGAAACTCACCAAATGACTCCTCCCTCCATATTTTCATGTTGCCCAAGTTTTGGGCTGGATTCGAAATCAATAGGTGTTCCAAATAAGACAATTCGAGTGCAACGGCAGTTCGTTCCTAATTGGAGTGGTTGGTGTATTCCATACTTCTAGCGAATGGATTTCACTCAAAACTCACCAAATGACTCCTCCCACCATATTATGATGTTGCACAAGTGTGGGGTTCGATCAGAAATCAATAGGTGTGACAAATTGGACAATTCAAGTTCAACGGCAGTTCGTTCCTAATGGGAGTGGTTGGTGTATTCCATACTTCTAGCGATTGGATTTCACTCAAAACTCACCAAATGACTCCTCCCACCATATTATGATGTTGCCCAAGTTTGGGGCTCGATCCGAAATCAATAGGTGTGAGAAATTGGACAATTCAAGTTCAACGGCAGTTCGTTCCTAATTGGAGTGGTTGGTGTATTCCATACTTCTAGCGATTGGATTTCACTCAAAACTAACCAAATGACTCCTCCCACCATATGATGATGTTGCCCAAGTTTTGGGCTCGATCCGAAATCAATAGGTGTTCCAAATTGGACAATTCAAGTTCAATGGCAGTTCGTTCCTAATTGGAGTGGTTGGTGTATTCCATACTTCTAGCGATTGGATTTCACTCAAAACTCACGAAATGACTCCTCCCACCCTATTATGATCTTGCCCAAGTTTTGGGCTCGATCCGAAACCAATAGGTGTTCCAAATTGGACAATTCAAGTTCAACGGCAGTTCGTTCCTAACTGGAGTGGTTGGTGTATTCCATACTTCTAGCGATTGGATTTCACTCAAAACTCACCAAATGACTCCTCCCAACATATTATGATGTTGCCCAAGTTTGGGGCTCGATCCGTAGTCAATAGGTGTGAGAAATAGGACAATTCAAGTTCAACGGCAGTTCGTTCCTAATTGGAGTGGTTGGTGTATTCCATTCTTCTAGCGATTGGATTTCACTCAAAACTAACCAAATGACTCCTCCCACCATACTATGATGTTGCCCAAGTTTTGGAATCGATCCGAAATCTATAGGTGTTCCAAAATGGACAATTCAAGTTCAACGGCAGTTCCTTCCTAACTGGAGTGGTTGGTGTATTCCATACTTCTAGCGATTGGATTTCACTCAAAACTCACCAAATGACTCCTCCCACCATATTATGATGTTGCCCAAGTTTTGGGCTCGATCCGAAATCAATAGGTGTTCCAAATTGGACAATTCGAGTTCAACGGCAGTTTGTTCCTAATTGGAGTGGTTGGTGTATTCCATACTTCTAGCGATTGTATCACTCAAAACTCACCAAATGACTCCTCCCACCATATTATGGTGTTGCCCAAGTTCTGGGCTCGATCCGAAATCAATAGTTGTTCCAAATTGGACAATTCAAGTTCAACGGCAGTTCGTTCCTAATTGGAGTGGTTGGTGTATTCCATACTTCTAGCGATTGGATTTCACTCAAAACTAACCAAATGACTCCTCCCACCATATTATGATGTTGCCCAAGTTTTGGGCTCGATCCGAAATCAATAGGTGTTCCAAATTGGACAATTCAAGTTCAACGGCAGTTCCTTCCTAACTGGAGTGGTTGGTGTATTCCACACTTCTAGCGATTGGATTTCACTCAAAACTCACCAAATGACTCCTCCCACCATATTATGATGTTGCCCAAGTTTTGGGCTCGATCCGAAATCAATAGGTGTTCTAAATTGGATAATTCAAGTTCAACGGCAGTTCGTTCCTAATTGGAGTCCTTGGTGTATTCCATACTTCTAGCGATTGGATTTCACTCAAAACTAACCAAAAGACTCCTCCCACCATATTATGATGTTGCCCCAGTTTGGGGCTCGGTCCGAAATCAATAGGTGTTCCGAATTGGACGATTCAAGTTCAACGGCAATTCGTTCCTAATTGAAGTGGTTGATGTATTCCATACTTCTAGCGATTGGATTTCACTCAATACTCACCAAATGACTCCTCCCACCATATTATGATGTTGCCCAAGTTTTGGGCTCGATCCGTAATCAATAGGTGTGAGAAATTGGACAATTCAAGTTCAACGGCAGTTCGTTCCTAATTGGAGTGGTTTGTGTATTCCATACTTCTAGCGATTGGATTTCACTCAAAACTCACCAAATGACTCCTCCCACCATATTATGATATTGCCCAAGTTTTGGGCTCGATCCGAACTCAATAGGTGTTCCAAATTGGACAATTCAAGTTCAACGGCAGTTCGTTCCTAATTGGAGTCGTTGGTGTATTCCATACTTCTAGCGATTGGATTTCTCTCAAAACTCACCAAGTGACTCCTCCCTCCATATTATGATGTTGCCCAAGTTTTGGGCTCGATTCGAAATCAATAGGTGTTCCAAATTGGACAATTCGAGTTCGACGGCAGTTTGTTCCTAATTGGAGTGGTTGGTGTATTCCATACTTCTAGCGATTGGATTTCACTCAAAACTCACCAAATGACTCCTCCCACCATATTATGATGTTTCCCAAGTTTTGGGCTCGATCCGAAATCAATAGGTGTGAGAAATTGGACAATTCAAGTTCAACGGCAGTTCGTTCCTAATTGAAGTGGTTGGTGTATTCCATACTTCTAGCGATTGGATTTCACTCAAAACTCACCAAATGACTCCTCCCACCATATTATGATTTTGCCCAAGTTTGGGGCTCGATCCGAAATCAATCCGTTTGAGAAATTGGACAATTCAAGTTCAACGGCAGTTCGTTCCTAATTGGAGTGGTTGGTGTATTCCATACTTCTAGCGATTGGATTTCACTCAAAACTCACCAAATGACTCCTCCCACCATATTATGCTGTTGCCCAAGTTTTGGGCTCGATCCGAAATCAATAGGTGTGAGAAATTGGACAATTCATGTTGAACGGCAGTTCGTTCCTAATTGGAGTGGTTGGTGTATTCCGTACTTCTAGTGATTGGATTTCACTCGAAACTACCCAAATGACTCCTCCCACCATATTATGATGTTGCCCAAGTTTAGGGCTCTATCCGAAATCAGTAGGTGTGAGAAATTGGACAATTCAAGTTCAACGGCAGTTCGTTCCTAATTGGAGTGGCTGGTGTATTCCGTACTTCTAGCGATTGGATTTCACTCAAAACTCACCAAATGACTCCTCCCACCATATTATGATGTTGCCCAAGTTTTTGGCTTGGTCCGAAATCAATAGGTGTGAGAAATTGGACAATTCAAGTTCAACGGCAGTTCGTTCCAAATTTGAGTGGATGGTGTATTCCACACTTCTAGCGATTGCATTTCACTCAAAACTCACCAAATGACTCCTCCCACCATATTATGTTGTTGCCCAAGTTTTGGGCTCGATCCGAAATCAATAGGTGTTCCAAATTGGACGATTCAAGTTCAACGGCAGTTCGTTCCTAATTGGAGTGGTTGGTGTATTCCACACTTCTAGCGATTGGATTTCACTCAAAACTCTCCAAATGACTCCTCCCACCATATTATGATGTTGCCCAAGTTTGGGTCTCGATCCGAAATCAATAGGTTTGAGAAATTGGACAAGTCAAGTTCAACGGCAGTTCGTTCCTAATTGGAGTGCTTGGGGTATTCCCTACTTCTAGCGATTGGATTTCTCTCAAAACTCACCAAATGAATCCTCCCAGCATATTATGATGTTGCCCAAGTTTTGGGCTCGATCCGAAATCAATAGGTGTTCCAAATTGGACAATTCAAGTTCAACGGCAGCTCGTTCCTAATTGGAGTGGTTGGTGTATTCCATACTTCTAGCGATTGGATTTCACTAAAAACTCACCAAATGACTCCTCCCACCATATTATGATGTTGCCCAAGTTTTGGGCTCGATCCGAAATCAATAGGTGTTCCAAATTGGACAATTCAAGTTCAACGGCAGTTTGTTCCTAATTGGAGTGGTTGGTGTATTCCAAACTTCTAAAGATTGGATTTCACTCAAAACTCACCAAATGACTCCTCCCACCATATTATGATGTTGCCCAAGTTTGGGGCTCGATCCGAAATCAATAGGTTTGAGAAATTGGAAAATTCAAGTTCAACGGCAGTTCGTTCCTAATTGGAGTGGTTGGTGTATTCCATACTTCTAGCGATTGGATTTCACTAAAAACTCACCAAATGACTCCGCCCACCATATTATGATGTTGCCCAAGTTTTGAGCTCGATCCGAAATCAATAGGTGTGAGAAATTGGACAATTCAAGTTCAACGGCAGTTCGTTCCTAACTGGAGTGGTTGGTGTATTCCATACTTCTAAAGATTGGATTTCACTAAAAACTCACCAAATGACTCCTACCACCATATTATGATGTTGCCCAAGTTTTCGGCTCGATCCGGAATCAATAGGTGTGAGAAATTGGACAATTCAAGTTCAACGGCAGTTTGTTCCTAATTGGAGTGGTTGGTGTATTCCACACTTCTAGCGATTGGATTTCACTCAAGACTCACCAAATGACTCCTCCCACCATATTATGATGTTTTCCAAGTTTGGGGCTCGATCCGAAATCAATAGGTTTGGGAAATTGGACAATTCAAGTTCAACGGCAGTTCGTTCCTAATTGGAGTGGTTGGTGTATTCCATACCTCTAGCGATTGGATTTCACTCAAAACTCACCGAATGACTCCTCCCACCATATTATGATGTTGCCCAAGTTTTGGGCTCGATCTGAAATCAATAGGTGTTCCAAATTGGACAATTCAAGTTCAATGGCAGTTTGTTCCTAATTGGAGTGGTTGGTGTATTCCATACTTCTTAAGATTGGATTTCACTCAAAACACACCAAATGACTCCTCCCACCATATTATGATGTTGCCCAAGTTTTGGGCTCGATCCGGAATCAATAGGTGTGAGAAATTGGACAATTCAAGTTCAACGGCAGTTTGTTCCTAATTGGAGTGGTTGGTGTATTCCATACTTCTAGCGATTGGATTTCACTCAAAACTCACCAAATGACTCCTACCACCATATTATGATGTTGCCCAAGTTTGGGGCTTGATCAGAAATCAATGGGTTTGAGAAATTGGACAATTCAAGTTCAACGGCAGTTCGTTCCAAATTGGAGTGGTTGGTGTATTTCATACTTCTAGCGATTGGATTTCTCTCAAAACTCACCAAATGACTCCTCCCACCATATTATGATGTTGCCCAAGTTTTGGGCTCTATCCGAAATCAATAGATGTTCCAAATTGGACAATTCAAGTTCAACGACAGTTCGTTCCTAATCGGAGTCGTTGGTGTATTCCATACTTCTAGCGATTGGATTTCACTCGAAACTCACCAAATGACTCCTCCACCATATTATGATGTTGCCCAAGTTTTGGGCTCGATCCGAAATCGATAGGTGTGAGAAATTGGACAATTCAAGTTCGACAGCCGTTCGTTCCTACTTGGAGTGGTTGGTGTATTCCATACTTCTAGCGATTGGATTTCACTCAAAACTCACCAAATGACTCCTCCCACCATATTATGATGTTGCCCAAGTTTTGGGCTCGATCCGAAATCAATAGGTGTGAGAAATTGGACAATTCAAGTTCACCGGCAGTTCGTTCCTAATTGGACAATTCATGTTCAACGGCAGTTCGTTCCTAATTGGAGTGGTTGGTGTATTCCATACTTCTAGTGATTGGATTTCACTCAAAATTCACCAAAGGACTCCTCCCACCATATTATGATGTTGCCCAAGTTTTGGGCTCGATCCGTAATCAATAGGTGTGAGAAATTGGACAATTCAAGTTCAACGGCAGTTTGTTCCTAATTGGAGTGGTTGGTGTATTCCATACTTCTAGAGATTCGATTTCACTCAAAACTCACCAAATGACTCCTCCCACCATATTATGATGTTGCCCAAGTTTGGGTCTCGATCCGAAATCAATAGGTTTGAGCAATTGGACAATTCAAGTTCAACGACTGTTCGTTCCTAATTGTAGTGGTTGGTGTATTCCATACCTCTAGCGAATGGATTTCACTCAAAACTCACCAAATGACTCCTCCCACCATATTATGATGTTGCCCAAGTTTTGGGCTCGATCCGAAATCAATAGGTGTTCCAAATTGGACAATTCAAGTTCAACGGCAGTTCGTTCCTAATTGGAGTGGTTGGTGTATTCCCTACTTCTAGCGATTGGATTTCACTCAAAACTCACCAAATGACTCCTCCCACCATGTTATGATGTTGCCCAAGTTTGGGGCTCGGTCCGAAATCAATAGGTGTTCCAAATTGGACAATTCAAGTTCAACGGCAGTTCGTTCCTAATTGGAGTGGTTGGTGTATTCCCTACTTCTAGCGATTGGATTTCACTCAAAACTCACCAAATGACTCCTCCCACCATATTATGATGTTGCCCAAGTTTGGGGCTCGGTCCGAAATCAATAGGTGTGAGAAATTGGACAATTCAAATTCAACGGCAGTTCGTTCCTAATTGGAGTGTTGTTGTATTCCCTACTTCTAGCGATTGGATTTCACTCAAAACTCACCAAATGACTCCTCCCACCATATTATGATGTTGCCCAAGTTTGGGGCTCGATCCGAAATCAATAGGTTTGAAAAATTGGACAATTCAAGTTCAACGGCAGTTCGTTCCTAATTGGAGTGGTTGGTGTATTCCGTACTCCTAGCGATTGGATTTCACTCAAAACTCACCAAATGACTCCTCCCACCATATTATGATGTTGCCCAAGTTTAGGGTTCGATCCGAAATCAATAGGTGTGAGAAATTGGACAATTCAAGTTCAACAGCAGTTCGTTCCTCTCTCTCTCTGTCCCCAACTCCAAATCTTCTCTTCATTCTCTGTCATCTCTCCCTTCCCTTTCTTTTCTTTTTCTGTTCACTCTTCACTCATTCTCCAGCACCCCCTGATCTTCTCCTCATCTTTTCTTCTCGTGTATCTCCAACGGTGGCTTATTTTGCTGGGGATGTGTGATATTGAGTTTTGAAGGTGGAGATTCTAATTGAAGTTGTGGTAATTCAATGCTCAAGGTACGAATTTTTTCTTCTTCTTCTCTTCTTTGCATTTTTCTCATTTATATTTTAGTTTGCCCCTAATTCTTTTTTATATTATCATTTTTGTAATGAATTTTCGGGACATTTGAGCTGTTGAAGAGGTGTCTTTTCGAGCCTTTAATTTCTTCTGGGGACATTTGAGAGAGCTTCATAAAGCCATTGTCAGCTTGGGCAATTCGTTGAGAGAGCTAAGCAATTTTGAATTTCTTCTTGAACCCTTTGTAAGTTTGTTTTCTCAGATTTTAATTTCTTGTTTTTGGATGTTGTTGTCTTGTTGGGTTGATTATTTAAATTGTGTAGTTGATTGATTGCTCCACAGAACCCACGAAACTAAATGGAAGAAGAGTATGAATTGGATTTATTAAGTTTGGGTGTATTGATCAACTTTCAGTTTCGGGTTTTGGTTTTTCAAACTTCGATTCTTGTTGGTAATTGAGTAGCAGTCATAACTGAAATATATACTTGTTTTTAAGATTGTTCAAAAGTGTTTTGGGGTTTTGTTTTGTTAAAAAAACAAATAGGTGCAGAAGTTGTTCAGTTTCAGATTTTTAGAAAGTGTGATTGTTTTACCCACATTGACTGTTAGTTTTGCACAGGTTGTGGGTTAGTTTTGAGATATAAGTACTTGGTTTTAAACTATACATATCCAGGATTAAAAGCCCTCTGATATCATGTAATTTGGCTGAAGTTTGATACCTAAAGTTTGGTAATTAAAGTATGACTACAAAATCTGTCAAAAACAGGGGCTGCAGTTTCAGTTTTGAAACACTTACCTTTGTTATATGAAAATAGACATCTCAATGAACATTTGAAAACTTGTTTCATGTAAATCAGAGTTAAATTGAATTTATGGTAACTTTTCCAAGTTAGTGTTATGCTGCAGAAAAACAGAAAAGTCTGTAACTTAGTCTGTTTTGAATTCAGTTTTTGACATGATTCCTGAACTTCGAATTGAATGAATTTTTGATATGATGAGGTTCTATATGTCTTGTTATGATCTGGAAAGTTTTACATTCTTTTGAATTAAACTGAATGTTTAGTTAGCAACACCACTGCAAATGTTAGGGGCATGGCCACAGAGCTTAGGATTTCCTCTGTCAAGATTGTAACCCCAATTAACCTTCTATGCAATTGATCGTCTTTGAGAGGTGATAGGTTCCAGCCCAAAAGAATTGAACAAAACTAACTGGTTTTTGGGTTTTGGATATAATGCCATATATGATATTAGTTTCTCTTACCATCCCTCCCCGTACATGCACCTATTTCTTATCTTTCTTTTTTTATGGTTTTTTGGTAAGTTAACTTCATTCAGGAATTTTTGGTCCTTAAAATTTGTTTTGTTGGATTCTATTGTTCCCCTTGTTTTATTTGGCATTTGGTTTAGCAAGACATTTCTATCAAATGAAATTTCCACAAATGAAATTTCCAATTTTGACCAAGAATTTACAGACCTGTATCATTTTCATTCATGCTTGCTTGTAATTTCTAGACCTTCATTCTCATTTTCTAATCTTCTGTTTTAATGCAGGTGTGGTTGTAATTATTTTAGTACCTTTTACACTCTCTTTTGGACATGAAGCATCACATCCTCTCATACGATCATGGAGCATACTTTGTTTTGGACAGTCCAAGTATCAAATCTTCTCAAACTTCATAGGATTGACTTTGTGGGATTAGTTCAAGACAATATTAATGTACTAGCATCATTTTGAGTAATAGAAATATAATTTAGAGTACTTTGCCTTTGTGTCTTCATTTTTGCATCTATATATTAATTTATTTTTTAATAATTATAATGATGGGATATATATAAATATTAGAATTTTAATTTTTTTTTTATAAATAAAGAATTTCAATGACGTCTGAACTGTGTCATGAAAAATATTTCAATGACGTCTCATCAGCGTCGTTAAGTTCCATGACGCCTAGTCCGCGTCATGTAAAGTCCTAAAAGAAGGCGTCAAATAGAACGTCATATTCTTAATGACGCTTAATTGACGTCATCAAAACTTCATCCACGACATCGAGGACGCGTCATGGAAAGAGTAGGACGACACACGATCCGCGTCATTGAAACCCCATTCCATGACGCGGAACAGACGTCGTGTTTTGAAAAAAGTTTCCATGACCCCCCCTTTCGACGACGCAGGTTACGACGCCTGATCCGCGTCATTAAATGCCTTCCATGACGCAAATCAGACGTCATAGAAGGGTTTTTGTGTTGTAGTGTTCACTCAAAACTCCCCAAATGACTCCTCCCACCATATTATGATGTTGCCCAAGTTTTGGGCTCGATCCGAAATCAATAGGTGTTCCAAATTGGACAATTCAAGTTCAACGGCAGTTCGTTCCTAATTGGAGTGGTATTCCATACTTCTAGCGATTGGATTTCACTCAAAACTCACCAAATGACTCCTCCCACCATATTATGATGTTGCCCAAGTTTGGGGCTCGATCCGAAATCAATAGGTGTTCCAAATTGGACAATTCAAGTTCAACGGCAGTTCGTTCCAAATTGGAGTGGTATTCCATACTTCTAGCGATTGGATTTCACTTAAAACTCACCAAATGACTCCTCCCACCATATTATGATGTTGCCCAAGTTTGGGGCTCGAACCGAAATCAATAGGTGTGAGAAATTGGACAATTCAAGTTCAACGGCAGTTCGTTCCTAATTGGAGTGGTTGGTGCATTCCATACTTCTAGCGATTGGATTTCACTCAAAACTCCCCAAATGAGTCCTCCCACCATATTATGATGTTGCCCAAGTTTTGGGCTCGATCCGAAATCAATAGGTGTTCCAAATTGGACAATTCAAGTTCAACGGCAGTTCGTTCCTAATTGGAGTGGTATTCCATACTTCTAGCGATTGGATTTCACTCAAGACTCACCAAATGACTCCTCCGACCATATTATGATGTTGCCCAAGTTTGGGGCTCGATCCGAAATCAATAGGTGTTCCAAATTGGACAATTCAAGTTCAACGGCAGTTCGTTCCTAATTGGAGTGGTTGGTGTATGCCATACTTCTAGCGATTGGATTTCACTCAAAACTCACCAAATGACTCCTCCCACCATATTATGATGTTGCCCAAGTTTAGGGCTCGATCCGAAATCAATAGGTGTGAGAAATTGGACAATTCAAGTTCAACGGCAGTTGGTTCATAATTGGAGTGGTTGGTGTATTCCATACTTCTAAAGATTGGATTTCACTCAAAACTCACCAAATGACTCCTCCCACCACATTATGATGTTGCCCAAGTTTTGGGCTCGATCCGAATTCAATAGGTGTTCCAAATTGGACAAATCAAGTTCAACAGCAGTTCGTTCCTAATTGGAGTGGTTGGTGTATTCCATACTTCTAGCGATTGGATTTCAATCAAAATTCACCAAAAGACTCCTCCCACCATATTATGATGTTGCCCAAGTTTTGGGCTCGATCCGAAATCAATAGGTGTTCCAAATTGGACAATTCAAGTTCAACGGCAGTTCGTTCCTAATTGGAATGGTATTCCATACTTCTAGCGATTGGATTTCACTCAAAACTAACCAAATGACTCCTCCCACCATATTATGCTGTTGCCCAAGTTTTGGGCTTGATCCGAAATCAACAGGTGTTCCAAATTGGACAATTCAAGTTCAACGGCAGTTCGTTCCTAATTGGAGTGGTTGGTGTATTCCATACTTCTAGCGAATGGATTTCACTCAAAACTCACCAAATGACTCCTCCCACCATATTATGATGTTGCCCAAGATTTGGGCTCGATCCGAAATCAATAGGTTTGAGAAATTGGTCAATTCAATTTCAACGACAGTTCGTTCCTAATCGGAGTAGTTGTTGTATTCCATACTTCTAGCGACTGGATTTCACTCAAAACTCACCAAACGACTCCTCCAACCATATTATGATGTTGCCCAAATTTTGGGCTCGATCCGAAATCAATAGGTGTGAGAAATTGGACAATTCAAGTTCAACGACAGTTCGTTCCTAATTGGAGTGGTTGGTGCATTCCATACTTCTAGCGATTGGATTTCACTCAAAACCCACCAGATGACTCCTCCCACCATATTTTGATTTTTCCCAAGTTTTGGGCTCGATCCGAAATCAATAGGTGTTCCAAATTGGACAATTCAAGTTCAACGGCAGTTCGTTCCTAATTGGGGTGGTTGGTGTATTACATGCTTCTAGCGATTGGATTTCACTCAAAACTTACCAAATGACTTCTCCCACCATATTTTGATGTTGCCCAAGTTTTGGGCTCGATCCGAAATCAATAGGTGTGAGAAATTGGACAATTCAAGTTCAACGGCAGTTCGTTCCTAATTGGAGTGGTTGGTGTATTCCACACTTCTAGCGATTGGATTTCACTCAATACTAACCAAATGACTCCTCCCACCATATTATGATGTTGCCCAAGTTTTGGGCTCAATCCAAAATCAATAGGTGTTCCAAATTGGACAATTCAAGTTCAACGACAGTTCGTTCCTAATTGGAGTGGTTGGTGTATTCCATACTTCTAGCGATTGGATTTCACTCAAAACTCACCAAATGACTCCTCCCACCATTTTATGATGTTGCCCAAGTTTGGGGCTCGATCCGAAATCAATAGGTGTGAGAAATTGGACAATTCAAGTTCAACGGCAGTTCGTTCCTAATTGGAGTGGTTGGTGTATTCCATACTTCTAGCGATTGGATTTCACTCAAAACTAACCAAATGACTCCTCCCACTGTATTATGATGTTGCCCAAGTTTTGGGCTCAATCCGAAATCAATAGGTGTGAGAAATTGGACAATTCAAGTTCAACGGCAGTTCGTTCCTAATTGGAGTGGTTGGTGTATTCCACACTTCTAGCGATTGGATTTCACCCAAAACCCACCAGATGACTCCTCCCCCCATATTATGATTTTTCCCAAGTTTTGGGCTCGATCCGAAATCAATAGGTGTTCCAAATTGGACAATTCAAGTTCAACGGCAGTTCGTTCCTAATTGGAGTCGTTGGTGTATTCCATACTTCTAGCGATTGGATTTCACTCAAAATTCACCAAATGACTCCTCCCACCATATTATGCTGTTGCCCAAGTTTTGGGCTCGATCCGAAATCAACAGGTGTGAGAAATTGGACAATTCTAGTTCAAAGGCAGTTCCTTCCTAATTGGAGTGGTTGCTGTATTCCATACTTCTAGCGATTCGATTTCTCTCAAAACTCACCAAATGACTCCTCCCACCATATTATGAAGTTGCCATAGTTTTGGGCTCAACCCGAAATCAATAGGTGTGAGAAATTGGACAATTCAAGTTCAACGGCAGTTCGTTCCTAATTGGAGTGGTGGTGTATTCCATACTTCTAGCGATTGGATTTCACTCAAAATTCACCAAATGACTACTCCCACCATATTATGATGTTGCCCAAGTTTTGGGCTCGATCCAAAATCAATAGGTGTGAGAAATTGCACAATTCAAGTTCAACGGTAGTTCGTTCCTAATTGGAGTGGTTGGTGTATTCCATAATTCTAGCGATTGGATTTCACTCAAAACTAACCAAATGACTCCTCCCACCATATTATGATGTTGCCCAAGTTTTGGGCTCGATCCGAAATCAATAGGTGTGAGAAATTGGACAATTCAAGTTCAACGGCAGTTCGTTCCAAATTGGAGTGGTTGGTGTATTCCACACTTCTAGCTATTGGATTTCACCCAAAACTCACCAAATGACTCCTCCCACCATATTATGATGTTGCCCAAGTTTGCGGCTCGATCCGAAATCAATAGGTGTGAGAAATTGGACAATTCAAGTTCAACGACAGTTCGTTCCTAATTGGAGTGGTTGGTGTATTCCATACTTCTAGCGATTGGATTTCACTCAAAACTCACCAAATGACTCCTCCCACCATATTATGAAGTTGCCATAGTTTTGGGCTCAACCCGAAATCAATAGGTGTGAGAAATTGGACAATTCAAGTTCAACGGCAGTTCGTTCCTAATTGGAGTCGTTGGTGTATTCCATACTTCTTGCGATTGGATTTCACTCAAAACTCACCAAATGACTCCTCCCACCATATTATGATGTTTCCCAAGTTTGGGGCTCGATCCGAAATCAATAGGTGTGAGAAATTGGACAATTCAAGTTCAACGGTAGTTCGTTCCTAATTGGAGTGGTTGCTATATTCCACACTTCTAGCGATTCGATTTCTCTCAAAACTCACCAAATGACTCCTCCCACCATATTATGAAGTTGCCATAGTTTTGGGCTCAACCCGAAATCAATAGGTGTGAGAAATGGGACAATTCAAGTTCAACGGCAGTTCGTTCCTAATTGGAGTGGTTGGTGTATTCCATACTTCTAGCGATTGGATGTCACTCAAAATTCACCAAATGACTACTCCCACCATATTATGATGTTGCCCAAGTTTTGGGCTCGATCCAAAATCAATAGGTGTGAGAAATTGGACAATTCAAGTTCAACGGCAGTTCGTTCCTAATTGGAGTGGTTGGTGTATTCCATACTTCTAGCGATTGGATTTCACTCAAAACTAACCAAATGACTCCTCCCACCATATTATGATGTTGCCCAAGTTTTAGGCTCGATCCGAAATCAATAGGTGTGAGAAATTGGACAATTCAAGTTCAACGGCAGTTCGTTCCAAATTGGAGTGGTTGGTGTATTCCACACTTCAAGCGATTGGATTTCACCCAAAACTCACCAAATGACTCCTCCCACCATATTATGATGTTGCCCAAGTTTGCGGCTCGATCCGAAATCAATAGGTGTGAGAAATTGGACAATTCAAGTTCAACGACAGTTCGTTCCTAATTGGAGTGGTTGGTGTATTCCATACTTCTAGCGATTGGATTTCACTCAAAACTCACCAAATGACTCCTCCCACCATATTATGATGTTTCCCAAGTTTGGGGCTCGATCCGAAATCAATAGGTGTGAGATATTGGACAATTCAAGTTCAACGGCAGTTCGTTCCTAATTGGAGTGGTTGGTGTATTCCATACTTCTAGCGATTGGATTTCACTCAAAACTAACCAAATGACTCCTCCCACTGTATTATGATGTTGCCCAAGTTTTGGGCTCAATCCGAAATCAATAGTTGTGAGAAATTGGACAATTCAAGTTCAACGGCAGTTCGTTCCAAATTGGAGTGGTTGGTGTATTCCACACTTCTAGCGATTGGATTTCACCCAAAACTCACCAAATGACTCCTCCCACCATATTATGATGTTGCCCAAGTTTTGGGCTAGATCCGAAATCAATAGGTGTTCCAAATTGGACAATTCAAGTTCAATGGCAGTTCGTTCCTAATTGGAGTGGTTGGTGTATTCCGTACTTCTAGCAATTGGATTTCACTCAAAACTCACCAAATGACTCCTCCCACCATATTATGATATTGCCCAAGTTTTGGGCTCGATCCGACATCAATAGGTGTTCCAAATTGGACAATTCAAGTTCAACGGCAGTTGGTTCCTAATTGGAGTGGTATTCCATACTTCTAGCGATTGGATTTCACTCAAAACTCACCAAATGACTCCTCCCACCATATGATGATGTTGCCCAAGTTTGCGGCTCGATCCGAAATCAATAGGTGTGAGAAACTGGACAATTCAAGTTCAACGACAGTTCGTTCCTAATTGGAGTGGTTGGTGTATTCCATACTTCTAGCGATTGGATTTCACTCAAAACTCACCAAATGACTCCTCCCACCATATTATGATGTTGCCCAAGTTTGGTGCTCGATCCGAAATCAATAGGTGTGAGAAATTGGACAATTCAAGTTCAACGGCAGTTCGTTCCTAATTGGAGTGGTAGGTGTATTCCATACTTCTAGCGATTGGATTTCACTCAAAACTAACCAAATGACTCCTCCCACCGTATTATGATGTTGCCCAAGTTTTGGGCTCAATCCGAAATCAATAGGTGTGAGAAATTGGACAATTCAAGTTCAACGGCAGTTCGTTCCTAATTGGAGTGGTTGGTGTATTCCACACTTCTAGCGATTGGATTTCACCCAAAACTCACCAAATGACTCCTCCCACCATATTATGATGTTGCCAAAGTTTGCGGCTCGATCCGAAATCAATAGGTGTGAGAAATTGGACAATTCAAGTTCAACGACAGTTCGTTCCTAATTGGAGTGGTTGGTGTATTCCATACTTCTAGGAATTGGATTTCTCTCAAAACTCACCAAATGACTCCTCCCACCATATTATGATGTTGCCCAAGTTTTGGGCTCGATCTGAAATCAATAGGTGTGAGAAATTGGACAATTCAAGTTCAACGGCAGTTTGTTCCTAATTGGAGTGGTTGGTGTATTCCATACTTCTAGCAATTGGATTTCAGTCAGAACTCACCAAATGACTCCTCCCACCATATTATGATGTTGCCCGTGTTTTGGGCTCGATCCGAAATCAATAGGTGTTCCAAATTGGACAATTCAAGTTCAACGGCAGGTCGTTCCTAATTGGAGTCGTTGGTGTATTCCATACTTCTAGCGATTGGATTTCACTCAAAATTCACCAAATGACTCCTCCCACCATATTATGATGTTGCCCAAGTTTTGGGCTCGATCCGAAATCAATAGGTGTGAGAAATTGGACAATTCAAGTTCAACGGCAGTTCGTTCCTAATTGGAGTGGTTGGTGTATTCCACACTTCTAGCGATTGGATTTCACCCAAAACTCACCAAATGACTCCTCCCACCATATTATGATGTTGCCCAAGTTTTGGGCTAGATCCGAAATCAATAGGTGTTCCAAATTGGACAATTCAAGTTCAACGACAGTTCGTTTCTAATTGGAGTGGTTGGTGTATTCCGTACTTCTAGCAATTGGATTTCACTCAAAACTCACCAAATGACTCCTCCCACCATATTATGATGTTGCCCAAGTTTGGGGCTCGATCCGAAATCAATAGGTGTTCCAAATTGGACAATTCAAGTTCAACGGCAGTTCGTTCCTATTTGGAGTGGTTGGTGTATTCCATACTTCTAGCGATTGGATTTCACTCAAAACTAACCAAATGACTCCTCCCACCATATTATGATGTTGCCCAAGTTTTGGGCTCGATTTGAAATCAATAGGTGTGAGAAATTGGACAATTCAAGTTCAACGGCAGTTCGTTCCTAATTGGAGTGGTTGGTGTATTCCATACTTCTAGCAATTGGATTTCACTCAAAACTCACCAAATGACTCCTCCCACCATATTATGATGTTGCCCGTGTTTTGGGCTCGATCCGAAATCAATAGGAGTTCCAAATTGGACAATTCAAGTTCAACGGCAGTTCGTTCTTAATTGGAGTCGTTGGTGTATTCCATACTTCTAGCGATTGGATTTCACTCAAAATTCACCAAATGACTCCTCCCACCATATTATGATGTTGCCCAAGTTTTGGGCTCGATCCGAAATCAATAGGTGTGAGAAATTGGACAATTCAAGTTCAACGGCAGTTCGTTCCTAATTGGAGTGGTTGGTGTATTCCACACTTCTAGCGATTGGATTTCACCCAAAACTCACCAAATGACTCCTCCCACCATATTATGATGTTGCCCAAGTTTGCGGCTCGATCCGAAATCAATAGATGTGAGAAATTGGACAATTCAAGTTCAACGGTAGTTCGTTCCTAATTGGAGTGGTTGGTGTATTCCACACTTCTAGCGATTGGATTTCACCCAAAACTCACCAAATGACTCCTCCCACCATATTATGATGTTGCCCAAGTTTGCGGCTCGATTCGAAATCAATAGGTGTGAGAAATTGGACAATTCAAGTTGAACGGCAGTTCGTTCCTAATTGGAGTGGTTGGTGTATTCCATACTTCTAGCGATTGGATTTCACTCAAAACTAACCAAATGACTCCTCCCACCATATTATGATGTTGCCCAAGTTTTGGGCTCGATCTGAAATCAATAGGTGTGAGAAATTGGACAATTCAAGTTCAACGACAGTTCGTTCCTAATTGGAGTGGTTGGTGTATTCCATACTTCTAGCAATTGGATTTCACTCAAAACTCACCAAATGACTCCTCCCACCATATTATGATGTTGCCCATGTTTTGGGCTCGATCCGAAATCAATAGGTGTTCCAAATTGGACAATTCAAGTTCAACGGCAGTTCGTTCCTAATTGGAGTCGTTGGTGTATTCCATACTTCTAGCGATTGGATTTCACCCAAAACTCACCAAATGACTCCTCCCACCATATTATGATGTTGCCCAAGTTTGCGGCTCGATCCGAAATCAATAGATGTGAGAAATTGGACAATTCAAGTTCAACGGTAGTTCGTTCCTAATTGGAGTGGTTGGTGTATTCCACACTTCTAGCGATTGGATTTCACCCAAAACTCACCAAATGACTCCTCCCACCATATTATGATGTTGCCCAAGTTTGCGGCTCGATTCGAAATCAATAGGTGTGAGAAATTGGACAATTCAAGTTCAACGACAGTTCGTTCCTAATTGGAGCGGTTGGTGTATTCCATACTTCTAGCGATTGGATTTCACTCAAAACTCACCAAATGACTCCTCCCACCATATTATGATGTTGCCCAAGTTTGGGGCTCGATCCGAAATCAATAGGTGTGAGAAATTGGACAATTCAAGTTGAACGGCAGTTCGTTCCTAATTGGAGTGGTTGGTGTATTCCATACTTCTAGCGATTGGATTTCACTCAAAACTAACCAAATGACTCCTCCCACCATATTATGATGTTGCCCAAGTTTTGGGCTCGATCTGAAATCAATAGGTGTGAGAAATTGGACAATTCAAGTTCAACGACAGTTCGTTCCTAATTGGAGTAGTTGGTGTATTCCATACTTCTAGCAATTGGATTTCACTCAAAACTCACCAAATGACTCCTCCCACCATATTATGATGTTGCCCATGTTTTGGGCCTGATCCGAAATCAATAGGTGTTCCAAATTGGACAATTCAAGTTCAACGGCAGTTCGTTCCTAATTGGAGTCGTTGGTGTATTCCATACTTCTAGCGATTGGATTTCACCCAAAACTCACCAAATGACTCCTCCCACCATATTATGATGTTGCCCAAGTTTGCGGCTCGATCCGAAATCAATAGATGTGAGAAATTGGACAATTCAAGTTCAACGGTAGTTCGTTCCTAATTGGAGTGGTTGGTGTATTCCATACTTCTAGCGATTGGATTTCACTCAAAATTCACCAAATGACTACTCCCACCATATTATGATGTTGCCCAAGTTTTGGGCTCGATCTGAAATCAATAGGTGTGAGAAATTGGACAATTCAAGTTCAACGGCAGTTCGTTCCTAATTGGAGTGGTTGGTGTATTCCATACTTCTATCTATTGGATTTCACTCACAACTCACCAAATGACTCCTCCCACCATATTATGATGTTGCCCAAGTTTGGGGCTCGATCCGAAATCAATAGGTGTGAGAAATTGGACAATTCAAGTTCAACGACAGTTCGTTCCAAATTGGAGTGGATGGTTGTTAAGCTCATAATTTCATACATATACATGCCCAAATTTACTTACTTCTTTTGCTTAGTTTCCTAGATTTCTATGTTATTTGCCTCCCTTTGTGTGTTTTGTAGGCAAATAGAGCAAGAGAGCATAATTCATGCAATTCAAGCATGTTAAGGCCTAATTTGGATGAATGGATGAAGAGCTTAAAAGACAAACTCATTTTGGCTACAGCCCCCTGCCAGTCCAGTTCCGTAGGTCATATTGCAAGCTTTGTTTCAGCAACCTACACAGCTCGGATGAGGCAGAATTCTTCATGAAAGTTGTTCCAATGGGTGTGTACTATAACATATCCAAAATTCAGCCCCATTGGATAAATATGGAGTCTATTACCTAGCAAACACAGAGCCATGCTCAGGATGGATTTTATCAGCGCGCAAAATGAGTTAGCAGTTTGTTTTGGCCTTAACTTCCTCCTCCCACCTTGGATTGGCCCAAATGATATATGGCTGGAAAGAAGACATTCTGAACTTCAAGTTTGAGTGCTTAAAGTCTTAATTTGCTTAAGGGAAGCCCAATTCGTAAGCCCTTGAAGTTGCTGGTCATGCTGACCTCAGGATGAGCTATTGTTTCTGGTTGGAAGCTTGGTCATGGTGAGCTAGGCATGAGCTATTGAGCTGGTTGGAAGCTTGGTCATGGTGACATGAAGATGAGCTAGGGCTGCTGGTGGGATTTATTGGTGAAGTGCATCAACCATTTCAGATTTTATAAAACAAGTGTTGTATGCATTAGCCATATTGAATTCAGATTTTTCACTTCCTTTGGCCTATAAATAGGGAGGTTCTCTAAGCTTGTAAACACACCCCAAGGGGGGGAGCTCTCAAACACTTCTCTAGAGCTCCCTTCCCTTCTCTCCCTCAAATTCTCTAGAGAAGTGTTTGAGAGCTCCCCCCCTTGGGGTAGGGGTGGGCATATAAACCGGAAAACCGGAAAACCGAACCAAACCGGATGAAAAAAAACCGGAAAAAACCGAGTTGACTAAAAAGTCAACAAAACCGGACCGGACCGGACCGGACCAGTTCAAACCGGTTCCAGTTCCGATTTTACACAAAATAGCACCGGACCGGACCGGTCCAGTATTTAATATATATTTTTTGGTGGCCCAACCACTAAGCCCAGAATTTTTCTCACTTCCCAAACCCAACTACTAACATCTAACCTTAGCCAAGCCCAACAACAAAAGCCCATCAACCAACACCTAACCCTAAAACCACCTTTTCTTTCCTTCCTCTCTCCTTTATCTTTTCAATCCGCCGCAGCTTCTCTCTTTTATTTTCTCTCTCTCTCTCTCTCTCTCTCTCTCTCTCTCTCTCTTTCTTCTTCTTTCTCTTTCTTCTTCCTCTTTCTAATTCCAATTTTCTCTCTCTCTCTCATTCTCTCTGACTCGGCGGCGTCACGAAACCAGGTGAGCTAGTTACTCTCTTTCTAATTCTTCATTGCTTATTGTGTTGCCTCGTTCTCTCATTTTTTGTTTTATTTGATTCACGATCGAAGATGTGGGTATGATTGATTTAGGGTTCTATCAAACGCAAACGTTCAGTATTCCTTCGTTTCATTCTCGTTGTTTTTTCTACTGTAAAAATTTCAAGCTCGAAGTAAAACCCTAATTGCTGTTTGGAGATAATGAAAATGAAAATTTCAAGCTCGAAGTAAAACCCCAATTTTCTCTCTCTCTCTCTCTCTCTCTCTCTCTGTATTTTTTTTTTTGGACTAGGCTTGATGTGTCTGAGAGTGGCTTGGCGGCAGTTGTGCGGCTTAGCAATGGTGACATGAGAACACATAACAATGACATGTATGTAGTTTCCGATTCTCCAAAGTTTATTAATTCATTGGACAACACTTTTGTGCAATCATATCATGGAGGACATACTTTCTCACCTGCGGTCAACTCATATGGCTTCACAGCAGTAGATAACAGAAGAAGCAGTATATCTTTGCACAGGAAATCCAGGGGCTGGGAGAGCTTAATAGAGAAGGTTTGAAGAAGATGCCTCTTTGTGTTGCCCTTGCCTCCGAGAAAGAACAAGGGGAAGATGGAGCTTTTTTTTTCTTTTTTTTTTCAGTGGAAAATGGAGTAGTTTAAATGTTATTTCTATAATTTTTTTAGTAATTTTGTTTGCAATTAAGTGTATTTGTTTTGTTATTGGCATGTAATTTTAAATTTAATGTTTGGGATGATTGGGTGGGAATTGGGCTAATTGTGAATTTGTAGGCCCAAATTTTGTTTAAAAACTTCAGTTGGGCTTAAATCTCTAAAAATTTATAATAAAAAAATCAATTGGGCCCAAGGGCCGGTCCAAATTGTAAAATCGGAAACCGAACCGGATATAAACCGGTTCGGGTTGGTGCGGTTCTCTTAGGTGTTTAATTGAAAAACCGGACCGAACCGGATTGGATGAATAGTACCGGTTTCGGTTTCGGGTTTAGGGGAGAACCGGGCCAAACCGGACCGTGCCCACCCTTACCTTGGGGTGTGTTTACAAGCTTAGAGAACCTCCCTATTTATAGGCCTAAGGAAGTGAAAAATCTGAATTCAATATGGCTAATGCAAGTTCAACGGCAGTTCGTTCCAAATTGGAGTGGATGGTGTATTCCGTACTTCTAGCAATTGGATTTCAATCAAAACTCACCAAATGACTCCTCCCGCCATATTATGATGATGCCCAAGTTTGGGGCTCGATCCGAAATCAATAGGTGTGATAAATTGGACAATTCAAGTTCAACGGCAATTCGTTCCTAATTGGAGTGGTTGGTGTATTCCATACTTCTAGCGATTGGATTTCCCTCAAAACTCACCAAATGACTCCTCCCACCATATTATCGTGTTGCCCAAGTTTTGGGGCTCGATTCGAAATCAATAGGTGTTCCAAATTGGACAATTCAAGTTCAACGACAGTTCGTTCCTAATTGGAGTGGTTGGTGTATGCCACACTTCTAGCAATTGGATTTCACTCAAAACTCACCAAACGACTCCTCCCACCATATTATGATGTTGCCCAAGTTTGGGGCTCGATCCGAAATCAATAGGTGTGAGAAATTGGACAATTCAAGTTCAAAGGCAGTTCGTTCCTAATTGGAGTGGTTGGTGTATTCCATACTTCTAGTGATTGGATTTCACTCAAAGCTCACCAACTTACTCCTCCCACCATATTGCCATGTTGCCCAAGTTTTGGGCTCGATCCGAAATCAATTGGTGTGAGACATTGGACAATTCAAGTTCAACGGCAGTTCGTTCCTAATTGGAGTGGTTGGTGTATTCTGTACTTCTAAAGACTGGATTTTACTCAAAACTAACCAAATGACTACTCCCACCATATTATGAAGTTACCCAAGTTTTGGGCTCGATCCGAAATCAGTAGGTGTGAGAAATTGGACAATTCAAGTTGGACGGCAGTTCGTTCCTAATTGGAGTGGTTGGTGTATTCCATACATCTAGCGATTGGATTTCATTCAAAACTCACCAACTGACTCCTAACACCAGATTATCAAGTTGCCCAAGTTTTGGGCTCGATCTGAAATCAATAGGTGTGAGATATTGGACAATTCAAGTTCAACGGCAGTTCATCCTAATTGGAGTGGTTGGTGTATTCCATACATCTAGCGATTGGATTTCATTCAAAACTCACCAACTGACTCCTAACACCAGATTATCAAGTTGCCCAAGTTTTGGGCTCGATCTGAAATCAATAGGTGTGAGATATTGGACAATTCAAGTTCAACGGCAGTTCGTTCCTAATTGGAGTGGTTGGTGTATTCCATACTTCTAGCGATTGGATTTCACTCAAAACTCACCAAATGACTCCTCCCACCATATTATGATGTTGCCCAAGGTTGGGGCTTGATCCGAAATCAATAGGTGTGAGAAATTGGACTATTCAAGTTCAACGGCAGTTCGTTCCTAATTGGAGTGGTTGGTGTATTCTGTACTTCTAAAGACTGGATTTCACTCAAAACTAACCAAATGACTACTCCCACCGTATTATGAAGTTACCCAAGTTTTGGGCTCGATCCGAAATCAGTAGGTGTGAGAAATTGGACAATTCAAGTTCGACGGCAGTTCGTTCCTAATTGGAGTGGTTGGTGTATTCCATACATCTAGCGATTGGATTTCATTCAAAACTCACCAACTGACTCCTAACACCAGATTATCAAGTTGCCCAAGTTTTGGGCTCGATCTGAAATCAATAGGTGTGAGATATTGGACAATTCAAGTTCAACGGCAGTTCGTCCTAATTGGAGTGGTTGGTGTATTCCATACATCTAGCGATTGGATTTCATTCAAAACTCACCAACTGACTCCTAACACCAGATTATCAAGTTGCCCAAGTTTTGGGCTCGATCTGAAATCAATAGGTGTGAGATATTGGACAATTCAAGTTCAACGGCAGTTCGTTCCTAATTGGAGTGGTTGGTGTATTCCATACTTCTAGCGATTGGATTTCACTCAAAACTCACCAAATGACTCCTCCCACCATATTATGATGTTGCCCAAGGTTGGGGCTTGATCCGAAATCAATAGGTGTGAGAAATTGGACTATTCAAGTTCAACGGCAGTTCGTTCCTAATTGGAGTGGTTGGTGTATTCTGTACTTCTAAAGACTGGATTTCACTCAAAACTAACCAAATGACTACTCCCACCATATTATGAAGTTACCCAAGTTTTGGGCTCGATCCGAAATCAGTAGGTGTGAGAAATTGGACAATTCAAGTTCGACGGCAGTTCGTTCCTAATTGGAGTGGTTGGTGTATTCCATACATCTAGCGATTGGATTTCATTCAAAACTCACCAACTGACTCCTAACACCAGATTATCAAGTTGCCCAAGTTTTGGGCTCGATCTGAAATCAATAGGTGTGAGATATTGGACAATTCAAGTTCAACGGCAGTTCGTCCTCATTGGAGTGGTTGGTGTATTCCATACTTCTAGCGATTGGATTTCACTCAAAACTCACCAAATGACTCCTCCCACCATATTATCGTGTTGCCCAAGTTTTGGGCTCAATCCGAAATCAATAGGTGTGAGAAATTGGACAATTCAAGTTCAACGACAGTTCGTTCCTAATTGGAGTGGTTGGTGTATTCCATACATCTAGCGATTGGATTTCACTCAAAACTCACCAACTAACTCCTAACACCAGATTATCATGTTGCCCAAGTTTTGGGCTCGATCCGAAATCAATAGGTGTGAGAAATTGGACAATTCAAGTACAACGGCAGTTCGTTCCTAATTGGAGTGGTTGGTGTATTCCATACTTCTAGCTATTGGATTTCAATCAAAACTCACCAAATGACTCCTCCCGCCATATTATGATGTTGCCCAATTTTGGGGCTCGATCGGAAATCAATAGGTGTGAGAAATTGGACAATTCATGTGCAATGGCAGTTCGTTACTAATTGGAGTGGTTGGTGTATTCCATACTTCTAGCGATTGGATTTCACTCAAAGCTCACCAAATGACTCGTAACACCAGATTACCATGTTACCCAAGTTTTGGGCTCGATCCGAAATCAATTGGTGTGAGAAATTGGACAATTCAAGTTGAACGACAGTTCGTTCCTAATTGGAGTGGTTGGTGTATTCCATACTTCTAGCGATTGGATTTCACTCAAAACTCACCTAATAACTCCTCCCACCATATTATTATGTTGCCCAAGTTTTGGGCTCGATCCGAAATCAATAGGTGTGAGAAATTGGACAATTCAAGTTCAACGGCAGTTCGTTCCTAATTGGAGTGGTTCATGTATTTCCTACTTCTAGCGATTGGATTTCACTCAAAACTCACCAAATGACTCCTCCCACCATATTATGATGTTGCCCAAGTTTTGGGCTCGATCCGAAATCGATAGGTGTTCCAAATTGGACAATTCAAGTTCAACGGCAGTTCGTTCCTAATTGGAGTGGTTGGTGTATTCCATACTTCTAGCGATTGGATTTCACTCAAAACTCACCAAATGACTCCTCCCACCATATTATCGTGTTGCCCAAGTTTTGGGCTCAATCCGAAATCAATAGGTGTGAGAAATTGGACAATTCAAGTTCAACGGCAGTTCGTTCATAATTGGAGTGGTTGCTGTATTCTATACTTCTAGCGATTGGATTTCACTGAAAACTCACCAAACGACTCCTAACACCATATTATCATGTTGCCCCAGTTTTGGGCTCGATCCGAAATCAATAGGTGTGAGAAATTGGACAATTCAAGTTCAACGGCAGTTCCTTCCTAATTGGAGTGGTTGGTGTATTCCATACTTCGAGCGATTGGATTTCACTCAAAACACACCAAATGACGCCTCCCAACATATTATGGTGTTGCCCAAGTTTTGGGCTCGATCCGAAATCAATAGGTGTGAGAAATTGGACAATTCAATTTCAACGGCGGTTCGTACCTAATTGTAGTGGTTGGTGTATTCCATACTTCTAGCGATTGGATTTCACTCAAAACTCACCAAATGACTCCTCCCACCATATTATGATGTTTCCCAAGTTTTGGGCTCGATCCGAAATCAATAGGTGTTCCAAATTGCACAATTCAAGTTCAACGACAGTTCGTTCCTAATTGGAGTGGTTGGTGTATTCCATAGTTCTAGCGATCGGATTTCCCTCAAAACTCACCAAATGACTCCTCCCACCATATTATCATTTTGCCCAAGTTTTGGGCTCGATCCGAAATCAATAGGTGTGAGAAATTGGACAATTCAAGTTCAACGGCGGTTCGTTCCTAATTGGAGTGGTTGGTGTATTCCATACTTCTGGCGATTGGATTTTACTCAAAACTCACCAAATGACTCCTAACACTACATTATGATGTTGCCCAAGTTTTGGGCTCGATCCGAAATCAATAGGAGAAAGAAACTGGAAAATTTAAGTTCAACGGCAGTTCGTTCCTAATTGGAGTGGTTGGTGTATTCCATACTTCTAGCGATTGGATTTCACTCAAAACTCACCAAATGACTCCTTCCACAATATTATGATGTTGCCCACGTTTTGGGCTCGATCCGAAATCATTTGGTGTGAGAAATTGGACAATTCAAGTTCAATGGCAGTTCGTTCCTAATTGGTGTTGTTGGTGCATTCCCTACTTCTAGCGATTCGATTTCACTCAAAACTCACCAAATGACTCCTCCCACCATATTATGATGTTGCCCAAGTTTTGGGCTCGATCTGAAATCAATATGTGTGGGAAATTGGACAATTCAAGTTCAACGGCAGTTCATTCCAAATTGGAGTGGTTGCTGTATTCTAAACTTCTAGCGATTGGATTTCACTCAAAACTCACCAAACGACTCCTAACACCATATTATCATGTGGCCCAACTTTTGGGCTCAATCCGAAATCAATAGGTGTGAGAAATTGGACAATTCCAGTTCAACGGCAGTTCGTACCTAATTGTAGTGGTTGTTGTATTCCATACTTCTAGCGATTGGATTTCACTCAAAACTCACCAAATGACTCCGACCACCATATTATGATATTGCCCAAGTTTGGGATCGATCCGAAATCAATAGGTGAAAGAAATTGGACAATTCAAGTTCAACGGCAGTTCGTTCCTAATTGGAGTTGTTGGTGTATTCCATACTTCTAGCGATTGGATTTCCCTCAAAACTCACCAAATGACTCCTCCCACCATATTATCATGTTGCCCAAGTTTTGGGCTCGATCCGAAATCAAAAGGTGTGAGAAATTGGACAATTCAAGTTCAACGGCTGTTCGTTCCTAATTGGAGTGTATTCTATACTTCTAGCGATTGGATTTCACTCAAAACTCACCAAATGACTCCTAACACCATATTATCACGTTGCCCAAGTTTTGGGCTCGATCCGAAATCAATAGGTGTGAGAAATTGGACAATTCAAGTTCAACGGCAGTTCGTTCCTAATTGGAGTGGTTGGTGTATTCCGTACTTCTGGCGATTGGATTTTACTCAAAACTCACCAAATGACTCCTAACACTATATTATGATGTTGCCCAAGTTTTGGGCTCGATCCGAAATCAATAGGTGAAAGAAACTGGACAATTCAAGTTCAACGGCAGTTCGTTCCTAATTGGAGTGGTTGGTGTATTCCATACTTCTAGCGTTTGGATTTCACTCAAAACTAACCAAATGACTCCTCCCACAATATTATGATATTGCCCAAGTTTTGGGCTCGATCCGAAATCATTAGGTGTGAGAAATTGGACAATTCAATTTCGATGGCAGTTCGTTCCTAATTGGAGTGGTTGGTGCATTCCCTACTTCTAGCGATTGGATTTCACTCAAAACTCACCAAATGACTCCTCCCACCCTATTATGATGTTGCCCAAGTTTTGGGCTCGATCTGAAATCAATAGGTGTGAGAAATTGGACAATTCAAGTTCAACGGCAGTTTGTTCCTAATTGGAGTAGTTGCTGTATTCCATACTTCTAAAGATTGGATTTCACTCAAAACTCACCAAATGACTCCTAACACCATATTATGATGTTGCCCAAGTTTTGGGCTCGATCCGGAATCAATAGGTGTGAGAAATTGGCCAATTCAAGTTCAACGGCAGTTCCTTCCTAATTGGAGTGGTTGGTGTATTCCAAACTTCTAGCGATTGGATTTCACTCAATACTCACCAAATGACTCCTCCCACCATATTATGATGTTGCCCAAGTTTGGGGCTTAATCAGAAATCAATGGGTTTGAGAAATTGGACAATTCAAGTTCAACGGCAGTTCGTTCCAAATTGGAGTGGTCGGTGTATTCCATACTTCTAGCGATTGGATTTCTCTCAAAACTCACCAAATGACTCCTCCCACCATATTATGATGTTGCCCAAGTTTTGGGCACTATCCGAAATCAATAGATGTTCCAAATTGGAAAATTCAAGTTCAACGACAGTTCGTTCCTAATTGGAGTCGTTGGTGTATTCCATACTTCTAGCGATTGGATTTCACTCGAAACTCACCAAATGACTCCTCCACCATATTATGATGTTGCCCAAGTTTTGGGCTCGATTCGAAATCGATAGGTGTGAGAAATTGGCCAATTCAAGTTCAACAGCAGTTCGTTCCTACTTGGAGTGGTTGGTGTATTCCACACTTCTAGCGATTGCATATCACTCAAAACTAACCAAATGACTCCTCCCACCATATTATGATGTTGCCCAGGTTTTGGGCTCGATCCGAAATCAATAGGTGTGGGAAATTGGACAATTGAAGTTCAACGGCAGTTCGTACCTAATTGGAGTGGTTGGTGTATTCCATACTTCTAGCGATTTGATTTCACTCGAAACTCACCAAATGACTCCTCCCACCATATTATGCTGTTGCCCAAGTTTTGGGCTCGATCCGAAATCAATAGGTTTTCCAAATTGGACAATTCAAGTTCAACGGCAGTTCGTTCCTAATTGGAGTGGTTGGTGTATGCCATACTTCTAGCGATTGGATTTCACTCAAAACTCACCAAATGACTCCTCCCACCATATTATGATGTTGCCCAAGTTTAGGGCTCGATCCGAAATCAATAGGTGTGAGAAATTGGACAATTCAAGTTCAACGGCAGTTCGTTCCTAATTGGAGTGGTTGGTGTATTCCATACTTCTAGCGATTGGATTTCACTCAAAACTAACCAAATGACTCATCCCACCATATTATGATGTTGCCCAAGTTTTGGGCTCGATCTGAAATCAATAGGTGTGAGAAATTGGACAATTCAAGTTCAACGGCAGTTCGTTCCTAATTGGAGTGGTTGGTGTATTCCATACTTCTAGCAATTGGATTTCACTCAAAACTCACCAAATGACTCCTCCCACCATATTATGATGTTGCCCATGTTTTGGGCTCGATCCGAAATGAATAGGTGTTCCAAATTGGACAATTCAAGTTCAACGGCAGTTCGTTCCTAATTGGAGTCGTTGGTGTATTCCATACTTCTAGCGATTGGATTTCACTCAAAATTCACCAAATGACTCCTCCCACCATATTATGATGTTGCCCAAGTTTTGGGCTCGATCCGAAATCAATAGGTGTGAGAAATTCTACAATTCAAGTTCAACGGCAGTTCGTTCCTAATTGGAGTGGTTGGTGTATTCCATACTTCTAGCGATTGGATTTCACTCACAACTCACCAAATGACTCCTCCCACCATATTATGATGTTGCCCAAGTTTGGGGCTCGATCCGAAATCAATAGGTGTGAGAAATTGGACAATTCAAGTTCAACGACAGTTCGTTCCAAATTGGAGTGGATGGTTGTTAAGCTCATAATTTCATACATATACATGCCCAAATTTACTTACTTCTTTTGCTTAGTTTCCTAGATTTCTATGTTATTTGCCTCCCTTTGTGTGTTTTGTAGGCAAATAGAGCAAGAGAGCATAATTCATGCAATTCAAGCATGTTAAGGCCTAATTTGGATGAATGGATGAAGAGCTTAAAAGACAAACTCATTTTGGCTACAGCCCCCTGCCAGTCCAGTTCCGTAGGTCATATTGCAAGCTTTGTTTCAGCAACCTACACAGCTCGGATGAGGCAGAATTCTTCATGAAAGTTGTTCCAATGGGTGTGTACTATAACATATCCAAAATTCAGCCCCATTGGATAAATATGGAGTCTATTACCTAGCAAACACAGAGCCATGCTCAGGATGGATTTTATCAGCGCGCAAAATGAGTTAGCAGTTTGTTTTGGCCTTAACTTCCTCCTCCCACCTTGGATTGGCCCAAATGATATATGGCTGGAAAGAAGACATTCTGAACTTCAAGTTTGAGTGCTTAAAGTCTTAATTTGCTTAAGGGAACCCGAACCGGATATAAACCGGTTCGGGTTGGTGCGGTTCTCTTAGGTGTTTAATTGAAAAACCGGACCGAACCGGACCGAATGAACAGTACCGGTTTCGGTTTCGGTTTCGGGTTTAGGGGAGAACCAGGCCGAACCGGACCGTGCCCACCCTTACCTTGGGGTGTGTTTACAAGCTTAGAGAACCTCCCTATTTATAGGCCTAAGGAAGTGAAAAATCTGAATTCAATATGGCTAATGCAAGTTCAACGGCAGTTCGTTCCAAATTGGAGTGAATGGTGTATTCCATACTTCTAGCGATTGGATTTCACTCAAAACTCACCAAATGACTCCTCCCACCATATTATCGTGTTGCCCAAGTTTTGGGCTCAATCCGAAATCAATAGGTGTGAGAAATTGGACAATTCAAGTTCAACGGCAGTTCGTTCCTAATTGGAGTGGTTGGTGTATTCCATACATCTAGCGATTGGATTTCACTCAAAACTCACCAACTGACTACTAACACCAAATTATCATGTCGCCCAACTTTTGGGCTCGATCCGAAATCGATAGGTGTGAGAAATTGGACAATTCAAGTTCAACGGCAGTTCGTTCCTAATTGGAGTGGTTGGTGTATTCCATACTTCTAGTGATTGGATTTCACTCAAAGCTCACCAAATTACTCCTCCCACCATATTACCATGTTCCCCAAGTTTTGGGCTTGATCCGAAATCAATTGGTGTGAGACATTGGACAATTCAAGTTCAACGGCAGTTCGTTCCTAATTGGAGTGGTTGGTGTATTCCATACTTCTAGTGATTGGATTTCACTCAAAGCTCACCAAATTACTCCTCCCACCATATTACCATGTTGCCCAAGTTTTGGGCTCGATCCGAAATCAATTGGTGTGAGACATTGGACAATTCAAGTTCAACGGCAGTTCGTTCCTAATTGGAGTGGTTGGTGTATTCCATACTTCTAGCGATTGGATTTCACTCAAAACTCACCTAATTACTCCTCCCACCATATTATCATGTTGCCCAAGTTTTGGGCTCGATCCGAAATCAATAGGTGTGAGAAATTGGACAATTCAAGTTCAACGGCAGTTCGTTCCTAATTGGAGTGGTTCATGTATTTCCTACTTCTAGCAATTGGATTTCACTCAAAACTCACCAAATGACTCCTCAGACCATATTATGATGTTGCCCATGTTTGGGGCTCGATCCGAAATCAATAGGTGTGAGAAATTGGACAATTCAAGTTCAACGGCAGTTCGTTCAAAATTGGAGTGGTTGCTGTATTCTATACTTCTAGCGAATGGATTTCACTCAAAACTCACCAAACGACTCCTAACACCATATTATCATGTTGCCCCAGTTTTGGGCTCGATCCGAAATCAATAGGTGTGAGAAATTGGACAATTCAAGTTCAACGGCAGTTCGTTCCTAATTGGAGTGGTTGGTGTATTCCATACTTCGAGCGATTGGATTTCACTCAAAACTCACCAAATGACTCCTCCCAACATATTATGGTGTTGCCCAAGTTTTGGGCTCGATCCGAAATCAATAGGTGTGAGAAATTGGACAATTCAATTTCAACGGCAGTTCGTACCTAATTGTAGTGGTTGGTGTATTCCATACTTCTAGCGATTGGATTTCACTCAAAACTCACCAAATGACTCCTCCCACCATATTATGATGTTGCCCAAGTTTTGGGCTCGATCCGAAATCAATAGGTGTTCCAAATTGCACAATTCAAGTTCAACGGCAGTTCGTTCCTAATTGGAGTTGTTGGTGTATTCCATACTTCTAGCGATTGGATTTCCCTCAAAACTCACCAAATGACTCCTCCCACCATATTATCATGTTGCCCAAGTTTTGGGCTCGATCCGAAATCAATAGGTGTGAGAAATTGGACAATTCAAGTTCAATGTCAGTTCGTTCCTAATTGGAGTGTATTCTATACTTCTAGCGATTGGATTTCACTCAAAACTCACCAAATGACTCCTAACACCATATTATCACGTTGCCCAAGTTTTGGGCTCGATCCGAAATCAATAGGTGTGAGAAATTGGACAATTCAAGTTCAACGGCAGTTCCTTCCTAATTGGAGTGGTTGGTGTATTCCATACTTCTGGCGATTGGATTTTACTCAAAACTCCCCAAATGACTCCTAACACTATATTATGATGTTGCCCAAGTTTTGGGCTCGATCCGATATCAATAGGAGAAAGAAACTGGACAATTCAAGTTCAACGGCAGTTCGTTCCTAATTGGAGTGGTTGGTGTATTCCATACTTCTAGCGATTGGATTTCACACAAAACTCACCAAATGACTCCTCCCACAATATTATGATGTTGCCCACGTTTTGGGCTCGATCCGAAATCATTTGGTGTGAGAAATTGGACAATTCAAGTTCAGTGGCAGTTCGTTCCTAATTGGTGTGGTTGGTGCATTCCCTACTTTTAGCGATTCAATTTCACTCAAAACTCACCAAATGACTCCTCCCACCATATTATGATGTTGCCCAAGTTTTGGGCACGATCTGAAATCAATAGCTGTGGGAAATTGGACAATTCAAGTTCAACTGCAGTTCATTCCAAATTGGAGTGGTTGCTGTATTCTATACTTCTAGCGATTGGATTTCACTCAAAACTCACCAAACGACTCCTAACACCATATTATCATGTGGCCCAAGTTTTGGGCTCAATCCGAAATCAATAGGTGTGAGAAATTGGACAATTCAAGTTCAAAGGCAGTTCGTTCCTAATTGGAGTGGTTGGTGTATTCCATACTTCGAGCGATTGGATTTCACTCAAAACACACCAAATGACTCCTCCCAACATATTATGGTGTTGCCCATGTTTTGGGCTCGATCTGAAATCAATAGGTGTGAGAAATTGGACAATTCAAGTTCAACGGCAGTTCATACCTAATTGTAGTGGTTGGTGTATTCCATACTTCTAGTGATTGGATTTCACTCAAAACTCACCAAATGACTCCTTCCACCATATTATGATGTTGCCCATGTTTGGGGCTCGAGTCGAAATCAATAGGTGTTCCAAATTGGACAATTCAAGTTCAACGGCAGTTCGTTCCTAATTGGAGTGGTTGGTGTATTCCATACTTCTGGCGATTGGATTTCACTCAAAACTCACCAAATGACTCCTCCCACCATATTATGATGTTGCCCAAGTTTTGGGCTCGATCCGAAATCAATAGGTGTTCCAAATTGGACAATTCAAGTTCAACGGCAGTTCGTTCCTAATTGGAGTGGTATTCCATACTTCTAGCGATTGGATTTCACCCAAAACTCACCAAATGACTCCTCCCACCATATTATGATGTTGCCCAAGTTTTGGGCTATATCCGAAATCAATAGGTGTTCCAAATTGGACAATTCAAGTTCAACGGCAGTTCATTCCTAATTGGAGTGGTTGGTGTATTCCGTACTTCTAGCAATTGGATTTCATTGAAAACTCACCAAATGACTCCTCCCACCATATTATGATATTGCCCAAGTTTTGGGCTCGATCCGAACTCAATAGGTGTTCCAAATTGGACAATTCAAGTTCAACGGCAGTTCGTTCCTAATTGGAGTCGTTGGTGTATTCCATACTTCTAGCGATTGGATTTCACTCAAAATTCACCAAATGAGTCCTCCCACCATATTATGTTGTTGCCCAAGTTTTGGGCTCGATCCGAAATCAATAGGTGCGAGAAATTGGACAATTCTAGTTCAAAGGCAGTTCCTTCCTAATTGGAGTGGTTGCTGTATTCCATACTTCTAGCGATTGGATTTCACTCAAAACTCACCAAATGACTCCTCCCACCATATTATGATGTTGCCCAAGTTTGGGGCTCGATCCGAAATCAATAGGTGTGAGAAATTGGACAATTCAAGTTCAACGGCAGTTCGTTCCTAATTGGGGTGTATTCTATACTTCTAGCGATTGGATTTCACTCAAAACTCACCAAATGACTCCTAACACCATATTATCACGTTGCCCAAGTTTTGGGCTCGATCCGAAATCAATAGGTGTGAGAAATTGGACAATTCAAGTTCAACGGCAGTTCGTTCCTAATTGGAGTGGTTGGTGTATTCCATACTTCTGGCGATTGGATTTTACTCAAAACTCACCAAATGACTCCTAACACTATATTACGATGTTGCCCAAGTTTTGGGCTCGATCCGAAATCAACAGGTGAAAGAAACTGGACAATTCAAGTTCAACGGCAGTTCGTTCCTAATTGGAGTGGTTGGTGTATTCCATACTTCTAGCAATTGGATTTCACTCAAAACTCACCAAATGACTCCTCCCACCATATTATGATGTTGCCCATGTTTTGGGCTCGATCCGAAATCAATAGGTGTTCCAAATTGGACAATTCTAGTTCAACGGCAGTTCGTTCCTAATTGGAGTCGTTGGTGTATTCCATACTTCTAGCGATTGGATTTCACTCAAAATTCACCAAATGACTCCTCCCACCATATTATGATGTTGCCCAAGTTTTGGGCTCGATCCGAAATCAATAGGTGTGAGAAATTGGACAATTCAAGTTCAAAGGCAGTTCCTTCCTAATTGGAGTGGTTGCTGTATTCCATACTTCTAGCGATTCGATTTCACTCAAAACTCACCAAATGACTCCTCCCACCATATTATGAAGTTGTCATAGTTTTGGGCTCAACCCGAAATCAATAGATGTGAGAAATTGGACAATTCAAGTTCAACGGCAGTTCGTTCCTAATTGGAGTGGTTGGTGTATTCCATACTTCTAGCGATTGGATTTCACTCAAAATTCACCAAATGACTACTCCCACCATATTATGATGTTGCCCAAGTTTTGGGCTCGATCTGAAATCAATAGGTGTGAGAAATTGGACAATTCAAGTTCAACGGCAGTTCGTTCCTAATTGGAGTGGTTGGTGTATTCACTCAAAACACACCAAATGACTCCTCCCACCATATTATGATGTTGCCCAAGTTTTGGGCTCGATCCGAAATCAATTAGTGTGAGAAATTGGACAATTCAATTTCAACGGCCGTTCATACCTAATTGTAGTGTTTGGTGTATTCCATACTTCTAGCGATTGGATTTCACTCAAAACTCACCAAATGACTCCTCCCACCATATTATGATGTTGCCCAAGTTTTGGGCTCGATCCGAAATCAATAGGAGAAAGAAACTGGACAATTCAAGTTCAACGGCAGTTTGTTCCTAATTGGAGTGGTTGGTGTATTCCATACTTCTAGTGATTGGATTTCACTCAAAATTCATCAAATGACTCCTCCCACAATATTATGATGTTGCCCAAGTTTTGGGCTCGATTTGAAATCAATAGGTGTGGGAAATTGGACAATTCAAGTTCAACGGCAGTTCATTCCAAATTGGAGTGGTTGCTGTATTCTATACTTCTAGCGATTGGATTTCACTCAAAACTCACCAAACGACTCCTAACACCATATTATCATGTGGCCCAAGTTTTGGGCTCAATCCGAAATCAATAGGTGTGAGAAATTGGACAATTCAAGTTCAAAGGCAGTTCGTTCCTAATTAGAGTGGTTGGTGTATTCCATACTTCGAGCGATTGGATTTCACACAAAACACACCAAATGACTCCTCCCAACATATTATGGTGTTGCCCAAGTTTTGGGCTCGATCCGAAATCAATAGGTGTGAGAAATTGGACGATTCAAGTTCAACGGCAGTTCGTACCTAATTGTAGTGGTTGGTGTATTCCATACTTCTAGCGATTGGATTTCACTGAAAACTCACCAAATGACTCCTCCCACCATATTATGATGTTGCCCAAGTTTTGGGCTCGATCCGAAATCAATAGGTGAAAGAAATTGGACAATTCAAGTTCAACGGAAGTTCGTTCCTAATTGGAGTTGTTGGTGTCTTACATACTTCTGGAGATTGGATTTCACTCAAAACTCACCAAATGACTCCTCCCACGATATTATGATGTTGCCCAAGATTTGGGCTCGATCCGAAATCAATAGGTGTGAGAAATTGGACAATTCAAGTTCAACGGCAGTTCATTCCTAATTGGAGTGGTTGCTGTATTCTATACTTCTAGTGATCGGATTTCACTCAAAACTCACCAAACGACTCCTAACACCATATTATCATGTTGCCCAAGTTTTGGGCTCGATCCGAAATCAATAGGTGTGAGAAATTGGACAATTCAAGTTCAAAGGCAGTTCCTTCCTAATTGGAGTGGTTGCTGTATTCCATACTTCTAGCGATTCGATTTCACTCAAAACTCACCAAACGATTCCTCCCACCATATTATGATGTTGCCCAAGATTTTGGCTCGATCCGAAATCAATAGGTGTGACAAATTGGACAATTCAAGTTCGACGGCAGTTCGTTCCTAATTAGAGTGGTTGGTGTATTCCATACTTCTAGCGATTGGATTTCACTCAAAACTCACCAAATGACTCCTTCCACCATATTATCAGGTTGCCCAATTTTTGGCTCGAGCCGAAATCAATAGTTGTGAGAAATTGGACAATTCAAGTTCAATGGCAGTTCGTTCCTAATTGGAGTGGTTGGTGTATTCCATACTTCTAGCGATTGGATTTCACTCAAAACTCACCAAATGACTCCTCCCACCATATTATGATGTTGCCCAAGTTTTGTGCTCGATCCGAAATCAATAGGTGTTCCAAATTGGGCAATTCAAATTCAACGGCAGTTCGTTCCTAATTGGAGTGGTTGGTGTATTCGATACTTCTAGTGATTGGATTTCACTCAAAACTAACCAAATGACTCCTCCCACCGTATTATGATGTTGCCCAAGTTTTGGGCTCGATCTGAAATCAATAGGTGTGAGAAATTGGATAATTCAAGTTCAACGGAAGTTCGTTCCTAATTGGAGTGGTTGGTGTCTTACATACTTCTGGAGATTGGATTTCAGTCAAAACTCACCAAATGATTCCTCCCACCATATTATGATGTTGCCCAAGATTTGGGCTCGATCCGAAATCAATAGGTGTTCCAAATTGGACAATTCAAGTTCGACGGCAGTTCGTTCCTAATTGGAGTGGTTGGTGTATTCCATACTTCTAGGGATTGGATTTCACTCAAAACTCACCAAATGATTCCTCCCACCATATTATGATGTTGCCCAAGATTTGGGCTCGATCCGAAATCAATAGGTGTTCCGAATCGGACAATTCAAGTTCAACAGCAGTTCGTTCCTAATTGGAGTGGTTGGTGTATTCCATACTTCAAGTGATTGGATTTCACTCAAAACTAACCAAATGACTCCTCCCACCATATTATGATGTTGCCCAAGTTTTGGGATCGATCCGAAATCAATAGGTGTCGGAAATTGGACAATTCAAGTTCAACGGCAGTTCGTTCCTAATTGGAGTGGTTGGTGTATTCCGTACTTCTAGCGATTGGATTTAACTCAAAACTCACCAAATGACTCCTCCCACCATATTATGATGTTGCCCAAGTTTGGGGCTCGATCCGACATCAATAGGTGTGAGAAATTGGACAATTCAAGTTCAACGGCAGTTCGTTCCTAATTGGAGTGGTTAGTGTATTCCATACTTCTATCGATTGGATTTCACTCAAAACTCACCAAATGACTCCTCCCACCATATTATGTTGTTGCCCAAGTTTTGGGCTCGATCCGAAATCAATAGGTGTTCCAAATTGGACAATTCAAGTTCAACGGCAGTTCGTTCCTAATTGGAGTGGTTGGTGTATTCCATACTTCTAGCGATTGGATTTCACTCAAAACTCACCAAATGACTCCTCCCACCATATTATGACGTTGCCCAAGTTTTGGGCTCGATCCGAAATCAATAGGTGTTCCAAATTGGACAATTCAAGTTGAACGGCAGTTCGTTCCTAATTGGAGTGGTTGGTGTATTCCATACTTCTTGCGATTGGATTTCACTCAAAACTCACCAAATGACTCCTCCCACCATATTATGATGTTGCCCAAGTTTTGGGCTCGATCCGAAATCAATAGGTGTGAGAAATTGGACAATTCAAGTTCAACGGCAGTTCGTTCCTAATTGGAGTGGTTGGTGTATTCCATACTTCTAGCGATTGGATTTCACTCAAAACTCACCAAATGACTCCTCCCACCATATTATGATGTTCCCCAAGTTTGGGGCTCGATCCGAAATCAATAGGTGTGAGAAATTGGACAATTCAAGTTCAACGGCAGTTCGTTCCTAATTGGAGTGGTTAGTGTATTCCATACTTCAAGTGATTGGATTTCACTCAAAACTAACCAAATGACTCCTCCCACCATATTATGATGTTGCCCAAGTTTTGGGCTCGATCCGAAATCAATAGGTGTGAGAAATTGGACAATTCAAGTTCAACGGCAGTTCGTTCCTAATTGGAGTGGTTGGTGAATTCCACACTTCTAGCAATTGGATTTCACTCAAAACTAACCAAATGACTCCACCCACCATATTACGATGTTGCCCAAGATTTGGGCTCGATCCGAAATCAATAGGTGTTCCAAATTGGACAATTCAAGTTCAACGGCAGTTCGTTCCTAATTGGAGTGATTGGTGTATTCCATCCTTCTAGTGATTGGATTTCACTCAAAACTAACGAAATGACTCCTCCCACCATATTATGAGGTTGCCCAAACTTTGGGCTCGATCTGAAATCCATAGGTGTTCCAAGTTGGACAATTCAAGTTCAACGGCAGTTCGTTCCTAATTGGAGTGGTTGGTGTATTCCATACTTCTAGCGATTGGATTTCACTCAAAACTCACCAAATGACTACTCCCACCATATTATGATGCTGCCCAAGTTTTGGGCTCGATCCGAAATCAATAGGTGTTCCAAATTGGACAATTCAAGTTCAACGGCAGTTCGTTCCTAACTGGAGTGGTTGGTGAATTCCATACTTCTAGCGATTGGATTTCACTCAAAACTCACCAAATGACTCCTCCCACCATATTATGACGTTGCCCAAGTTTTGGGCTCGATCCGAAATCAATAGGTGTTCCAAATTGGACAATTCAAGTTGAACGGCAGTTCGTTCCTAATTGGAGTGGTTGGTGTATTCCATACTTCTTGCGATTGGATTTCACTCAAAACTCACCAAATGACTCCTCCCACCATATTATGATGTTGCCCAAGTTTTGGGCTCGATCCGAAATCAATAGGTGTTCAAAATTGGACAATTCAAGTTCAACGGCAGTTCGTTCCTAATTGGAGTGGTTGGTGAATTCCATACTTCTAGCGATTGGATTTCACTCAAAACTCACCAAATGACTCCTCCCACCATATTATGACGTTGCCCAAGTTTGGGGCTCGATCCGAAATCAATATGTGTTCAAAATTGGACAATTCAAGTTCAACGGCAGTTCGTTCCTAATTGGAGTGGTTGGTGTATTCCATACTTCTTGCGATTGGATTTCACTCAAAACTCACCAAATGACTCCTCCCACTATATTATGATGTTGCCCAAGTTTTGGGCTCGATCCGAAATCAATAGGTGTTCCAAATTGGACAATTCAAGTTCAACGGCAGTTCGTTCCTAATTGGAGTGCTTGGTGTATTCCATAGTTCTAGCGATTGGATTTCACTCATAACTCACCAAATGACTCCTCCCACCATATTATGATGTTGCCCAAGTTTTCGGCTCGATCTGAAATCAATAGGTGTGAGAAATTGGACAATTCAAGTTCAACAGCAGTTCGTTCCTAATTGGAGTGGTTGGTGTATTCCATACTTCTAGCGATTGGATTTCAATCAAAACTCACCAAATGACTCCTCCCACCATATTATGATGTTGCCCAAGTTTGGGGCTCGATCCGAAATCAATAGGTGTGAGAAATTGGACAATTCAAGTTCAATGGCAGTTCGTTCCTAATTGGAGTGGTTGGTGTATTCCATACTTCTTGCGATTGGATTTCACTCAAAACTCACCAAATGACTACTCCCACCATATTATGATTTTGCCCAAGTTTTGGGCTCGATCCGAAATCAATAGGTGTTCCAAATTGGGCAATTCAAGTTGAATGGCAGTTCGTTCCAAATTGGAGTGGTTGGTGTATTCCATAGTTCTAGCGATTGGATTTCACTCAAAACTCACCAAATGACTCCTCCCACCATATTATGATGTTGCCCAAGTTTTGGGCTCGATCCGAAATCAATAGGTGTTCGAAATTGGACAATTCAAGTTCAACGGCAGTTCGTTCCTAATTGGAGTGGTTGGTGTATTCCATACTTCTAGCGTTTGGATTTCACTCAAAACTCACCAAATGACTCCTCCCACCATATTTTGATGTTGCCCAAGTTTTGGGATCGATCCGAAATCAATAGGTGTGAGAAATTGGTCAATTCAATTTCAACGGCATTTCGTTCCTATTTGGAGTGGTTGGTGTATTCCATACTTCTAGCGATTGGATTTCACTCAAAACTCACCAAATGACTCCTCCCACCATATTATGATGTTGCCCAAGTTTTGGGCTTGATCCGAAATGAATAGGTGTTCAAAATTGGACAATTCAAGTTCAACGGCAGTTCGTTCCTAATTGGAGTGGTTGGTGTATTCCATAGTTCTAGCGATTGGATTTCACTCAAAACTCACCAAATGACTCCTCCCACCATATTATGATGTTGCCCAAGTTTTGGGCTCGATCCGACATCAATAGGTGTGAGAAATTGGACAATTCAAGTTGAACGGCAGTTCGTTCCTAATTGGAGTGGTTGGTGTATTCCATACTTCTAGCGATTGGATTTCACTCAAAACTCACCAAATGACTCCTCCCACCATATTATGATGTTGCCCAAGTTTTGGGCTCGATCCGAAATCAATAGGTGTGAGAAATTGGACAATTCAAGTTCAACGGCAGTTCGTTCCTAATTGGAGTGGTTGGTGTATTCCAAACTTCTAGCGATTGGATTTCACTCAAAACTCACCAAATGACTCCTTGTTGCATTCCTAAGAGGACACAAATTAATGTACAAACAACCAATTAAAAATACCCGCAAGTGCACGAATCTATTGAAGTATAGATTATGTAAGTACGGGGTCGATCCCACGAAGAACTTGTCGGCTTCCTATAAGTTCTAATTTGAGTACGTAAAGAACACTTAATTGACACACCACAAATGCACAAATGCAAAATGGAAACTAAAAATGAGTAAAGAAGTGTAAAAGAAATGAAACAACACAAGAAAACTAAACAAAAACACAAACAGCATTTTCTATCGCCATTTTATCACCACTTTATCACCTGTGAACAGTGCCGTGAACAGTGAACAGTGCGACCGGTCGTGAACAGTGACGACCGGTCGTTTTTGGACAGATTCATGTGCGACCGGTCGCCTAAACAGTAACGACCGGTCGTTTTTGGCAGATTCGTTTCTCTGTTTTTCAGTTTCGACCTCTGTCCAGTGTTTTGCCTATAACTTTCCAACCGTACGTCCAAAATTCACGTTCTTTATACGGTTGGATTCAGCACAGAAAATGCAAGAACACACAGACCAAAGGTCCAAAACAATTCTACCAATGTTCATGGATACTCAAGTGATGAACTCTAAACGTGTTGATGAAGATGTTCGCAATCAAGACCATGGGTCGTGGCTCAAGACGCATTGATTCTCTCTAATATACGTAAAGTGCATGGTTCGTGCTACAATACTTGTGCCCTCCCCATAACCGAACCTAGGTATGGTTCGTACTTCGATTCAATTACAAGGAGAACCCATTAAGTTCAAAGAGAATATGAACATCACAAGAATCCTAATAGCATGGTATTTACATTAGGTATTCAAGAAACCAAATTACATGGATGATTCTTACTTCATCCATTTATTGCTTAGGATAACATGAAGATACACATAATCCCAACAATCTCAAGAAGCATGCTTTCAAAGATGGCCAACCAAGGAAAAACACACATCAAGGATAGATTAATTTGGTGAATTGGAATTCATCAACAATATCTAGAAATTCATACACTCAAGCATCAAAACAATAAGGTAATCATGTTTAGGGCTTCAACCTAAGCCCTAGCTATGGAGTTTAGTTCCTCATAATCATTTCAAACACAAATTCGAAATATAACTAGAAAGAGTTTACAGATTTGGAAATGATGAAAGCTTGAAGTCTTCAATGGTGGAAGTCTTCCCCCTTCTTCCTGCGGCTGCACCTCCCTCTCCTTCCTTCCTTAGCTTTTTTGCTCTCCAATCTCCTCCTCAATTGTGGAATGATGTAATGAATCCAATACCCCCGTTGAAAAGCCTCTCCAATATCAGATTACACTCCCTTTGCTTCCCTCTCTCCTCCTTTCCACCTTTACTTTTAGTATTCTAATGCAAAGTCTTCACCCATTGTCTTCTTGTCCCCTTGCAAATAATGAAGCCTTGTCCTCACAAAGATGCCAAATGCTTCAGAAAATATCTCATCTACTAAGGTAAATTCTTGTTACCAAGTGTTATGGTAACAAGAATAATCAAGATGACACAATGGAGGTAAAAGCTGGCCAATTCCGGATTTCCAGAGCTGTGGTAACATGCTGGATTGGTTGGAGAGGCAATACTTGTCCAATGGAGCTCAAATTTGGATATGTTGTAGTTAACATCCATTGGAACAAGTCTCATGAAGATCATGACCTCATCCGAGCACCAGAGCATGTTGATCCCAGGCCAAGTGACACCTCCCGCCAAATGACACCTCCCGCCATATTATGATGTTGCCCAAGTTTTGGGTTCGATCCAAAATCAATAGGTGTTCCAAATTGGACAATTCAAGTTCAACGGCAGTTCGTTCCTAATTGGAGTGGTTGGTGTATTCCATACTTCTAGCGATTGGATTTCACTCAAAAAGCACCAAATGACTCCTCCCACCATATTATGATGTTGCCCAAGTTTTGGGCTCGCTCCGAAATCAATAGGTGTGAGAAATTGGACAATTCAAGTTCAACGGCAGTTCGTTCCTAATTGGAGTGGTTGGTGTATTCCATAGTTCTAGCGATTGGATTTCACTCAAAACTCACCAAATGACTCCTCCCACCATACTATGATGTTGCCCAAGTTTTGGGGTCGATCCGAAATCAATAGGTGTGAGAAATTGGACAATTCAAGTTGGACGGCAGTTCGTTCCTAATTGGAGTGGTTGGTGTGTTCCATACTTCTAGCGATTGGATTTCACTCAAAACGAACCAAATGACTCCTCCCACCATATTATGTTGTTGCACAAGTTTTGGGATCGATCCGAAATCAATAGGTGTGAGAAATTGGTCAATTCAATTTCAACGGCATGTCGTTCCTAATTGGAGTGGTTGGTGTATTCCATACTTCTTGCGATTGGATTTCACTCAAAACTCACCAAATGACTCCTCCCACCTTATTATGATGTTGCCCAAGTTTTGGGCTCGATCCGAAATCAATAGATGTGAGAAATTGGACAATTCAAGTTCAACGGCAGTTCGTTCCTAATTGGAGTGGTTGGTGTATTCCATAGTTCTAGCGATTGGATTTCACTCAAAACTCACCAAATGACTCCTCCCACCATATTATGATGTTGCCCAAGTTTTGGGCTCGATCCGAAATCAATAGGTGTGAGAAATTGGACAATTCAAGTTGAACGGCAGTTCGTTCCTAATTGGAGTGGTTGGTGTATTCCATACTTCTAGCGATTGGATTTCACTCAAAACTCACCAAATGACTCCTCCCACCATATTATGATGTTGCCCAAGTTTTGGGCTCGATCCGAAATCAATCGGTGTGGGAAATTGGACAATTCAAGTTGAACGGCAGTTCGTTCCTAATTGGAGTGGTTGGTGTATTCCATAGTTCTAGCGATTGGATTTCACTCAAAACGAACCAAATGACTCCTCCCACCATATTATGAGGTTGCACAAGTTTTGGGATCGATCCGAAATGAATAGGTGTGAGAAATTGGTCAATTCAATTTCAACAGCATGTCGTTCCTAAATGGAGTGGTTGGTGTATTCCATACTTCTTGAGATTGGATTTCACTCAAAACTCACCAAATGACTCCTCCCACCATATTATGATGTTGCCCAAGTTTTGGGCCTGATCCGAAATCAATAGGTGTGAGAAATTGGACAATTCAAGTTCAACGGCAGTTCGTTCCTAATTGGAGTGGTTGGTCTATTCCATACTTCTAGCGATTGGATTTCACTCAAAACTCACCAAATGACTCCTCCCACCATATTATGATGTTGCCCAAGTTTTGGGCTCGATCCGAAATCAATAGGTGTTTCAAATTGGACAATTCAAGTTCAACGGCAGTTCGTTCCTAACTGGAGTGGTTGGTGTATTCCATACTTCTAGCGATTGGATTTTACTCAAAACTCACCAAATGACTCCTCCCACCATATTATGATGTTGCCCAAGTTTTGGGCTCGATCCGAAATCAATAGGTGTTCAAAATTGGACAATTCAAGTTCAACGACAGTTCGTTCCTAATTGGAGTGGTTGGTGTATTCCATACTTCTAGCGATTGGATTTCACTCAAAACGCACCAAATGACTCCTCCCACCATATTATGATGTTGCCCAAGTTTTGGGCTCGATCTGAAATCAATAGGTGTGAGAAATTGGACAATTCAAGTTCAACGGCAGTTCGTTCCTAATTGGAGTGGTTGGTGTATTCCATACTTCTAGCGATTGGATTTCACTCAAAACTCACCAAATGACTCCTCCCACCACATTATGATGTTGGCCAAGTTTTGGGCTCGATCCGAAATCAATAGGTGTTCCAAATTGGACAATTCAAGTTCAACGGCAGTTCGTTTCTAATTGTAGTGGTTGGTGTATTCCATACTTCTAGCGTTTGGACTTCACTCAAAACTCACCAAATGACTCCTCCCACCATATTACGATGTTGCCCAAGTTTTGGGCTCGATCCGAAATCAATAGGTGTGAAAAATTGGACAATTCAAGTTCAACGGCAGTTCGTTCCTAATTGGAGTGGTAGGTGTATTCCACACTTATTGCGATTGGATTTCACTCAAAACTCACCAAATGACTCCTCCCACCATATTATGATGTTGCCCAAGTTTTGGGCTCGATCCGAAATCAATAGGTGTTCCAAATTGGACAATTCAAGTTCAACAGCAGTTCGTTCCTAATTGGAGTGGTTGGTGTATTCCGTACTTCTAGTGTTTGGATTTCACTCAAAACTCACCAAATGACTCCTCCCACCATATTATGATATTTCCCAAGTTTTGGGATCGATCCGAAATCAATAGGTGTGAGAAAATGGTCAACTGAATTTCCACGGCATGTCGTTCCTAATTGGAGTGGTTGGTGTATTCCATACTTCTAGCGATTGGATTTCACTCAAAACTCACCAAATGAATCCTCCCACCATATTATGATGTTGCCCAAGTTTTGGGCTCGATCCGAAATCAATAGGTGTGAGAAATTGGACAATTCAAGTTGAACGGCAGTTCGTTCCTAATTGGAGTGGTTGGTGTATTCCATACTTCTAGCGATTGGATTTCACTCAAAACTCACCAAATGACTCCTCCCACCATATTATGATGTTGCCCAAGTTTTGGGCTCGATCCGAAATCAATCGGTGTGGGAAATTGGACAATTCAAGTTGAACGGCAGTTCGTTCCTAATTGGAGTGGTTGGTGTATTCCATAGTTCTAGCGATTGGATTTCACTCAAAACGAACCAAATGACTCCTCCCACCATATTATGAGGTTGCACAAGTTTTGGGATCGATCCGAAATGAATAGGTGTGAGAAATTGGTCAATTCAATTTCAACAGCATGTCGTTCCTAAATGGAGTGGTTGGTGTATTCCATACTTCTTGAGATTGGATTTCACTCAAAACTCACCAAATGACTCCTCCCACCATATTATGATGTTGCCCAAGTTTTGGGCCTGATCCGAAATCAATAGGTGTGAGAAATTGGACAATTCAAGTTCAACGGCAGTTCGTTCCTAATTGGAGTGGTTGGTGTATTCCATACTTCTAGCGATTGGATTTCACTCAAAACTCACCAAATGACTCCTCCCACCATATTATGATGTTGCCCAAGTTTTGGGCTCGATCCGAAATCAATAGGTGTTTCAAATTGGACAATTCAAGTTCAACGGCAGTTCGTTCCTAACTGGAGTGGTTGGTGTATTCCATACTTCTAGCGATTGGATTTTACTCAAAACTCACCAAATGACTCCTCCCACCATATTATGATGTTGCCCAAGTTTTGGGCTCGATCCGAAATCAATAGGTGTTCAAAATTGGACAATTCAAGTTCAACGACAGTTCGTTCCTAATTGGAGTGGTTGGTGTATTCCATACTTCTAGCGATTGGATTTCACTCAAAACGCACCAAATGACTCCTCCCACCATATTATGATGTTGCCCAAGTTTTGGGCTCGATCTGAAATCAATAGGTGTGAGAAATTGGACAATTCAAGTTCAACGGCAGTTCGTTCCTAATTGGAGTGGTTGGTGTATTCCATACTTCTAGCGATTGGATTTCACTCAAAACTCACCAAATGACTCCTCCCACCACATTATGATGTTGGCCAAGTTTTGGGCTCGATCCGAAATCAATAGGTGTTCCAAATTGGACAATTCAAGTTCAACGGCAGTTCGTTTCTAATTGTAGTGGTTGGTGTATTCCATACTTCTAGCGTTTGGACTTCACTCAAAACTCACCAAATGACTCCTCCCACCATATTACGATGTTGCCCAAGTTTTGGGCTCGATCCGAAATCAATAGGTGTGAAAAATTGGACAATTCAAGTTCAACGGCAGTTCGTTCCTAATTGGAGTGGTAGGTGTATTCCACACTTATTGCGATTGGATTTCACTCAAAACTCACCAAATGACTCCTCCCACCATATTATGATGTTGCCCAAGTTTTGGGCTCGATCCGAAATCAATAGGTGTTCCAAATTGGACAATTCAAGTTCAACAGCAGTTCGTTCCTAATTGGAGTGGTTGGTGTATTCCGTACTTCTAGTGTTTGGATTTCACTCAAAACTCACCAAATGACTCCTCCCACCATATTATGATATTTCCCAAGTTTTGGGATCGATCCGAAATCAATAGGTGTGAGAAAATGGTCAACTGAATTTCCACGGCATGTCGTTCCTAATTGGAGTGGTTGGTGTATTCCATACTTCTAGCGATTGGATTTCACTCAAAACTCACCAAATGAATCCTCCCACCATATTATGATGTTGCCCAAGTTTTGGGCTCGATCCGAAATCAATAGGTGTGAGAAATTGGACAATTCAAGTTCAACGGCAGTTCGTTCCTAATTGGAGTGGTTGGTGTATTCCATACTTCTAGCGATTGGATTTCACTCAAAACGCACCAAATGACTCCTCCCACCATATTATGACGTTGCCCAAGTTTTGGGCTCGATCCGAAATCAATAGGTGTGAGAAATTGGACAATTCAAGTTGAACGGCCGTTCGTTCCTAATTGGAGTGGTTGGTGTATTCCATACTTCTAGCGATTGGATTTCACTCAAAACTCACCAAATGACTCCTCCCACCATATTATGATGTTGCCCAAGTTTTGGGCTCGATCCGAAATCAATAGGTTTTCCAAATTGGACAATTCAAGTTCAACGGCAGTTCATTCCTAATTAGAGTGGTTGGTGTATTCCATACTTCTAGCGTTTGGATTTCACTCAAAACTCATCAAATGACTCCTCCCACCATATTTTGATGTTGCCCAAGTTTTGGGCTCGATCCGAAATCAATAGGTGTTCGAAATTGGACAATTCAAGTTCAACGGCAGTTCGTTCCTAATTGGAGTGGTTGGTGTATTCCATACTTCGAGCATTTGGATTTCACTCAAAACGCACCAAATGACTCCTCCCACCATATTATGATGTTGCCCAAGTTTTGGGCTCGATCCGAAATCAATAGGTGTGAGAAATTGGACAATTCAAGTTCAACGGCAGTTCGTTCCGAATTGGGGTGGTTGGTGTATTCCATACTTCTAGAGATTGGATTTCACTCAAAACTCACCAAATGACTCCTCCCACCATATTATGATGTTGCCCAAGTTTTGGGCTCGATCCGAAATCAATAGGTGTTCCAAATTGGACAATTCAAGTTCAACGGCAGTTCGTTCCTAATTGGAGTGGTTGGTGTATTCCGTACTTCTAGCGATTGGATTTCACTCAAAACTCACCAAATGACTCCTCCCACCATATTATGATGTTGCCCAAGTTTTGGGCTCGATCCGAAATCAATTGGTGTTCCAAATTGGACAATTCAAGTTCAACGGCAGTTCGTTCCTAATTGGAATGGTTGGTGTATTCCGTACTTCTAGCGATTGGATTTCACTCAAAACTCACCAAATGACTCCTCCCACCATATTATGATGTTGCCCAAGTTTTGGGCTCGATCCGAAATCAATAGGTGTGAGAAATTGGACAATTCAAGTTCAACGGCAGTTCGTTCCTAATTGGAGTGGTTGGTGTATTCCATACTTCTAGCGATTGGATTTCACTCAAAACGAACCAAATGACTCCTCCCACCATATTATGATGTTGCCCAAGTTTTGGGCTCGATCCGTAATCAATAGGTGTTCGAAATTGGACAATTCAAGTTCAACGGCAGTTCGTTCCTAATTGGAGTGGTTGGTGTATTCCATACTTCTAGCGATTGGATTTCACTCAAAACTAAACAAATGACTCCTCCCACCATATTATGCTGTTGCCCAAGTTTTGGGCTCCATCCGAAATCAATAGGTGTTCCAAATTGGACAATTCAAGTTCAACGGCAGTTCGTTCCTAATTGGAATGGTTGGTGTATTCCGTACTTCTAGCGATTGGATTTCACTCAAAACTCACCAAATGACTCCTCCCACCATATTATGATGTTGCCCAAGTTTTGGGCTCGATCCGAAATCAATAGGTGTGAGAAATTGGACAATTCAAGTTCAACGGCAGTTCGTTCCTAATTGGAGTGGTTGGTGTATTCCCAACTTCTAGCGATTGGATTTCACTCAAAACGAACCAAATGACTCCTCCCACCATATTATGATTTTGCCCAAGTTTTAGGCTCGATCCGAAATCAATAGGTGTTCGAAATTGGACAATTCAAGTTCAACGGCAGTTCGTTCCTAATTCGAGTGGTTGGTGTATTCCATACTTCTAGCGATTGGATTTCACTCAAAACTCACCAAGTGACACCTCCCACCATATTGTGATGTTGCCCAAGTTTTGGGCTGGATCCGAAATCAATAGGTGTTCCAAATTGGACAATTCAAGTTCAACGGCAGTTCGTTCCTAATTGGAGTGGTTGGTGTATTCCATACTTCTAGCGATTGGATTTCACACAAAACTCACCAAATGACTCCTCCCACCATATTATGATGTTTCCCAAGTTTTGACCTCGATCCGAAATCAATAGGTGTGAGAAATTGGACAATTCAAGTTCAACGGCAGTTCGTTCCTAATTGGAGTGGTTGGTGTATTCCATACTTCCAACGATTGGATTTCACTCAAAACTCACCAAATGACTCCTCCCAAGATATTATGATGTTGCCCAAGTTTTGGGCTCGATCCGAAATCAATAGGTGTTCCAAATTGGACAATTCAAGTTCAACGGCAGTTCGTTCCTAATTGGAGTGGTTGGTGTATTCCATACTTCTAGCGATTGGATTTCACTCAAAACTCACCAAATGACTCCTCCCACCCTATTATGATGTAGCCCAAGTTTCGGGCTCGATCCGAAATCAATAGGTGTTCCAAATTGAACAATTCAAGTTCAACGGCAGTTCGTTCCTAATTGGAGTGGTTGGTGTATTCCATACTTCTAGCGATTGGATTTCACTCAAAACTCACCAAATGACTCCTCCCACCATATTATGATGTAGCCCAAGTTTCGGGCTCGATCCGAAATCAATAGGTGTTCCAAACTGGACAATTCAAGTTCAACGGCAGTTCGTTCCTAATTGGAGTGGTTGGTGTATTCCATATTTCTAGCGATTGGATTTCACCCAAAACTAACCAAATGACTCCTCCCCCCATATTATGATGTTTCCCAAGTTTTGGGCTCGATCCGAAATCAATAGGTGTTCCAAATTGGACAATTCAAGTTCAACGGCAGTTCGTTCTTAATTGGAGTGGTTGGTGTATTCCATACCTCTAGCGATTGGATTTCACTCAAAACTCGCCAAATGACTCCTCCCACCATATTATGATGTTGCACAAGTTTGGGGTTCGATCCGAAATCAATAGGTGTGAAAAATTGGACAATTCAACTTGAACGGTAGTTCGTTCCTAATGGGAGTGGTTGGTGTATTCCATACTTCTAGCGATTGGATTTCACTCAAAACTAACCAAAGGACTCCTCCCACCATATTATGATGTTGCACAAGTTTTTTGCTCGATCCGAAATCTAAAGGTGTGACAAATTGGACAATTCAAGTTCAACGGCAGTTCGTTCCTAATTGGTGTGGTTGGTGTATTCCATACTTCTAGCGATTGGATTTCACTCAAAACTCACCAAATGACTCCTCCCACCATATTATGATGTTGCCCAAGTTTTGGGCTCGATCCGAAATCAATAGGTGTGAGAAATTGGACAATTCAAGTTCAACGGCAGTTCATTCCCAATTGGAGTGGTTGGTGGATTCCATACTTCTAGCGATTGGATTTCACTCAAAACTCACCAAATGACTTCTCCCACCATATTATGATGTTGCCCAAGTTTTGGGCTCGATCCGAAATCAATAGGTGTGAGAAATTGGACAATTCAAGTTCAACGGCAGTTCATTCCTAATTGGAGTGGTTGGTGGATTCCATACTTCTAGCGATTGGATTTCACTCAAAACTCACCAAATGACACCTCCCACCATATTATAATGTTGTCCAAGTTTGGGGCTCGATCCGAAATCAATAGGTGTGAGAAATTGGACAATTCATTTTCAATGGCAGTTCGTTCCTGATTGGTGTGGTTGGTGGCGATTGGATTTCACTCAAAACTCACCAAATGACTCCTCCCACCTTATTATGATGTTGCCCAAGTTTTGGGCTCGATCCGAAATCAATAGGTGTTCCAAATTGGACAATTCAAGTTCAACGGCAGTTCGTTCCTAATTGGAGTGGTTGGTGTATTCCGTACTTCTAGCGATTGGATTTCACTCAAAACTCACCAAATGACTCCTCCCACCATATTATGATGTTGCCCAAGTTTTGGGCTCGATCCGAAATCAATTGGTGTTCCAAATTGGACAATTCAAGTTCAACGGCAGTTCGTTCCTAATTGGAATGGTTGGTGTATTCCGTACTTCTAGCGATTGGATTTCACTCAAAACTCACCAAATGACTCCTCCCACCATATTATGATGTTGCCCAAGTTTTGGGCTCGATCCGAAATCAATAGGTGTGAGAAATTGGACAATTCAAGTTCAACGGCAGTTCGTTCCTAATTGGAGTGGTTGGTGTATTCCATACTTCTAGCGATTGGATTTCACTCAAAACGAACCAAATGACTCCTCCCACCATATTATGATGTTGCCCAAGTTTTGGGCTCGATCCGTAATCAATAGGTGTTCGAAATTGGACAATTCAAGTTCAACGGCAGTTCGTTCCTAATTGGAGTGGTTGGTGTATTCCATACTTCTAGCGATTGGATTTCACTCAAAACTAAACAAATGACTCCTCCCACCATATTATGCTGTTGCCCAAGTTTTGGGCTCCATCCGAAATCAATAGGTGTTCCAAATTGGACAATTCAAGTTCAACGGCAGTTCGTTCCTAATTGGAATGGTTGGTGTATTCCGTACTTCTAGCGATTGGATTTCACTCAAAACTCACCAAATGACTCCTCCCACCATATTATGATGTTGCCCAAGTTTTGGGCTCGATCCGAAATCAATAGGTGTGAGAAATTGGACAATTCAAGTTCAACGGCAGTTCATTCCCAATTGGAGTGGTTGGTGGATTCCATACTTCTAGCGATTGGATTTCACTCAAAACTCACCAAATGACTTCTCCCACCATATTATGATGTTGCCCAAGTTTTGGGCTCGATCCGAAATCAATAGGTGTGAGAAATTGGACAATTCAAGTTCAACGGCAGTTCATTCCTAATTGGAGTGGTTGGTGGATTCCATACTTCTAGCGATTGGATTTCACTCAAAACTCACCAAATGACTCCTCCCACCATATTATAATGTTGTCCAAGTTTGGGGCTCGATCCGAAATCAATAGGTGTGAGAAATTGGACAATTCATTTTCAATGGCAGTTCGTTCCTAATTGGTGTGGTTGGTGGCGATTGGATTTCACTCAAAACTCACCAAATGACTCCTCCCACCTTATTATGATGTTGCCCAAGTTTTGGGCTCGATCCGAAATCAATAGGTGTTCCAAATTGGACAATTCAAGTTCAACGGCAGTTCGTTCCTAATTGGATTGGTTGGTGTATTCCATACTTCTAGCGATTGGATTTCACTCAAAACTCACCAAATGACTCCTCCCACCGTATTATGATGTTGCCCAAGTTTTGGGCTCGATCAGAAATCAATTCGTGTGAGAAATTGGACAATTCAATTTCAACGGCAGTTCGTTCCTAATTGGTGTGGTTGGTGTATTCCATACTTCTAGCGATTGGATTTCACTCAAAACTCACCAAATGACTCCTCCCACCATATTATGATGTTGCCAAAGTTTTGGGATCGATCCGAAATCAATCGGTGTTCCAAATTGGACAATTCAATTTCAACGGCAGTTCGTTCCCAATTGGAGTGGTTGGTGTATTCCATACCTCTAGCGATTGGATTTCACTCAAAACTCATCAAATGACTCCTCCCACGATATTATGATGTTGCCCAAGTTTTGGGCTCGATCCGAAATCAATAGGTGTGAGAAATTGGACAATTCAAGTTCAACGGCAGTTCGTTCCTAATTGGAGTGGTTGGTGTATTCCATACTTCTACCGATTGGATTTCACTCAAAACTCACCAAATGCCTCCTCCCACCATATTTATATGTTGCCCAAGTTTGGGGCTCGATCCGAAATCAATAGGTGTGAGAAATTGGTCAGTTCAATTTCAACGACAGTTCTTTCCTAATTGGAGTGGTTGGTGTATTAGATACATCAAGCGATTGGATTTCACTCAAAACTCACCAAATGACTCCTCCCACCATATTATGATGTTGCCCAAGTTTTGGGCTCGATCCGAAATCAATTGGTGTTCCAAATTGGACAATTCAAGTTCAACGGCAGTTCGTTCCTAATTGGAGTGGTTGGTATATTCCATACTTCTAGCGATTGGATTTCACTCAAAACTCACCAAATGACTTCTCCCACCATATTATGATGTTGCCCAAGTTTTGGGCTCGATCCGAAATCAATAGGTGTGAGAAATTGGACAATTCAAGTTCAACGGCAGTTCATTCCTAATTGGAGTAGTTGGTGGATTCCATACTTCTAGCGATTGGATTTCACTCAAAACTAACCAAAGGACTCCTCCCACCATATTATGATGTTGCCCAAGTTTTGGGCTCGATCCGAAATCAATAGGTGTTAGAAATTGGACAATTCAAGTTCAACGGCAGTTCGTTCCTAATTGGTGTGGTTGTTGTATTCCATACTTCTAGCGATTGGATTTCACTCAAAACTCACCAAATGACTTCTCCCACCATATTATGATGTTGCCCAAGTTTTGGGCTCGATCCGAAATCAATAGGTGTGAGAAATTGGACAATTCAAGTTCAACGGCAGTTCGTTCCTAATTGGAGTGGTTGGTGGCGATTGGATTTCACTCAAAACTCACCAAATGACTCCTCCCACCATATTATGATGTTGCCCAAGTTTTGGGCTCGATCCGAAATCAATAGGTGTGAGAAATTGGAAAATTCAAGTTCAACGGCAGTTCGTTCCTAATTGGAGTGGTTGGTGTATTCCATACTTCTAGCGATTGGATTTCACTCAAAACTCACCAAATGACTCCTCCCACCATATTATGATGTTGCCCAAGTTTTGGGCTCGATCCGAAATCAATAGGTGTGAGAAATTGGACAGTTCAAGTTCAACGGCAGTTCGTTCCTAATTGGAGTGGTTGGTGTATTCCATACTTCTAGCGATTGGATTTCACTCAATACTCACCAAATGACTCCTCCCACCATATTATGATGTTGCCCAAGTTTTGGGCTCGATCTGAAATCAATAGGTGTGAGAAATTGGACAATTCAAGTTCAATGGCAGTTCGTTCCTAATTGGAGTGGTTGGTGTATTCCATACTTCTAGCGAATGGATTTCACTCAAAACTCACCAAATGACTCCTCCCACCATGTTGTGATTTTGCCCGAGTGTTGGGCTCGATCCGAAATCAATAGGTGTTCCAAATTGGACAATTCAAGTTCAACGGCAGTTCGTTCCTAATTGGAGTGGTAGGTGTATTCCATACTTCAAGAGATTGGATTTCATTCGAAACTCACCAAATTACTCCATCCACCATATTATGATGTTGCCCAAGTTTTGGGCTCGATCCGAAATCAATAGGTGTGAGAAATTGGTCAATTCAATTTCAACGACAGTTCTTTCCAAATTGGAGTGGTTGGTGTATTCCATACTTCTAGCGATTGGATTTCACTCAAAACTCAATAAATGACTCCTCCCACCATATTATGATGTTGCCCAAGTTTTGGGCTCGATCCGAAATCAATAGGTGTGAGAAATTGGACAATTCAATTTCAACGGCAGTTCGTTCCTAATTGGAGTGGTTGGTGTATTCCATACTTCTAGCGATTGGATTTCACTCAAAACTCACCAAACGACGCCTCCCACCACATTATGATGTTGCCCAAGTTTTGGGCTCGATCCGAAATCAATAGGTGTGAGAAATTGGACAATTCAAGTTGAACGGCAGTTCGTTCCTAATTGGAGTGGTTGGTGTATTCCACACTTCTAGCGATTGGATTTCACTCAAAACTCACCAAATGACTCCCACCATATTATGATGTTGCCCAAGTTTTGGGCTCGATCCGAAATCAATAGGTGTTCCAAATTGGAAAATTCAAGTATAACGGCAGTTCGTTCCTAACTGGAGTGGTTGGTGTATTCCATACTTCTAGCGATTGGATTTCACTCAAAACTCACCAAATGACTCCTCCAACCATATTATGATGTTGCCCAAGTTTTGGGCTCGATCTGAAATCAATAGGTGTTCCAACTTGGACAATTCAAGTTCAACGGAAGTTCGTTCCTAATTGGAGTGGTTGGTGTATTCCATACTTCTAGCGATTGGATTTCACTCAAAACTCACCAAATGACTCCTCCCACCATGTTATGATGTTGCCCAAGTTTTGGGCTCGATCTGAAATCAATAGGTGTGAGAAATTGGACAATTCAAGTTCAATGGCAGTTCGTTCCTAATTGGAGTGGTTGGTGTATTCCATACTTCTAGCGAATGGATTTCACTCAAAACTCACCAAATGACTCCTCCCACCATGTTGTGATTTTGCCCGAGTGTTGGGCTCGATCCGAAATCAATAGGTGTTCCAAATTGGACAATTCAAGTTCAACGGCAGTTCGTTCCTAATTGGAGTGGTAGGTGTATTCCATACTTCTAGCGATTGGATTTCATTCGAAACTCACCAAATTACTCCATCCACCATATTATGATGTTGCCCAAGTTTTGGGCTCGATCCGAAATCAATAGGTGTGAGAAATTGGTCAATTCAATTTCAACGACAGTTCTTTCCAAATTGGAGTGGTTGGTGTATTCCATACTTCAAGAGATTGGATTTCACTCAAAACTCACCAAATGACTCCTCCCACCATATTATGATGTTGCCCAAGTTTTGGGCTCCATCCGAAATCAATAGGTGTACCAAATTGGACAATTCAAGTTGAACGGCAGTTCGTTCCTAATTGGAGTGGTAGGTGTATTCCATACTTCTAGCGATTGGATTTCATTCAAAACTCACCAAATTACTCCATCCACCATATTATGATGTTGCCCAAGTTTTGGGCTCGATCCGAAATCAATAGGTGTGAGAAATTGGACAGTTCAAGTTCAACGGCAGTTCGTTCCTAATTGGAGTGGTTGGTGTATTCCAATCTTCTAGCGATTGGATTTCACTCAAAACTAACCAAATGACTCCTCCCACCATATTATGATGTTGCCCAAGTTTTGGGCTCGATCCGAAATCAATAGGTGTGAGAAATTGGACAATTCAAATTCAACGGCAGTTCGTTCCTAATTGGAGTGGTTGGTGTATTCCATACTTCTAGCGATTTGATTTCACTCAAAATTCAACAAATGACTCCGCCCACCATATTATGATGTTGCCCAAGTTTTGGGCTCGATCCGAAATCAATAGGTGTTCCAAATTGGACAATTCAAGTTCAACGGCAGTTCGTTCCTAGTTGGAATGGTTGGTGTATTCCATACTTCTAGCGATTGGATTTCACTCAAAACACACCAAACGACTCCTCCCCCCGTATTATGATGTTGCCCAAGTTTTGGGTTCGATCCAAAATCGATATGTGTTCCAAATTGGACAATTCAAGTTCAACGGCAGTTCGTTCCTAATTGGAGTGGTTGGTGTATTCCATACTTCTAGCGATTGGATTTCACTCAAAACTCACCAAATGACTCCTCCCACCATATTATGATGTTGCCCATGTTTTTGGCTCGATCCGAAATCAATAGGTGTTCCAAATTGGACAATTCAAGTTCAACGGCAGTTCGTTCCTAATTGGAGTGGTTGGTGTATTCCATACTTCTAGCGACTGGATTTCACTCAAAACTCACCAAATGACTCCTCCCACCATATTATGATGTTGCCCAAGTTTTGGGCTCGATCCGAAATCAATAGGTGTTCCAAATTGGACAATTCAAGTTCAACGGCAGTTCGTTCCTAATTGGAGTGGTTGGTGTATTCCATACTTCTAGCGACTGGATTTCACTCAAAACTCACCAAATGACTCCTCCCACCATATTATGATGTTGCCCAAGTTTTGGGTTCAATCCGAAATCGATATATGTTCCAAATTGGACAATTCAAGTTCAACGGCAGTTCGTTCCTAATTGGAGTTGTTGGTGTATTCCATACTTCTAGCGATTGGATTTCACCCAAAACTATCCAAATGACTCCTCCCACCATATTATGATGTTACCCAAGTTTTGGGCTCGATCCGAAATCAAGAGGTGTTCCAAATTGGACAATTCAAGTTCAACGGCAGTTCGTTCCTAACTGGAGTGGTTGTTGTATTCCATACTTGTAGCGATTGGATTTCACTCAAAACTAACCAAATGACTCCTCCCACCATATTATGATGTTGCCCATGTTTTCGGCTCGATCCGAAATCAATAGGTGTGCCAAATTGGACAATTCAAGTTCAACGGCAATTCGTTCCTAATTGGAGCGGTTGGTGTATTCCATACTTCTAGGGATTGGATTTCACTCAAAACTCACCAAACGACTCCTCCCCCTGTATTATGATGTTGCCCAAGTTTTGGGTTCGATCCGAAATCGATATGTGTTCCAAATTGGACAATTGAAGTTCAACGGCAGTTCGTTCCTAACTGGAGTGGTTGGTGTATTCCATACTTCTAGCGATTGGATTTCACTCAAAACTCACCAAATGACTCCTCCCACCATATTATGATGTTGCCCATGTTTTCGGCTCGATCAGAAATCAATAGGTGTGAGAAATTGGACAATTCAAATTCAACGGCAGTTCGTTCCTAATTGGAGTGGTTGGTGTATTCCATACTTCTAGCGATTTGATTTCACTCAAAATTCAACAAATGACTCCTCCCACCATATTATGATGTTGCCCTAGTTTTGGGCTCGATCCGAAATCAATAGGTGTTCCAAATTGGACAATTCAAGTTCAACGGCAGTTCGTTCCTAGTTGGAATGGTTGGTGTATTCCATACTTCTAGCGATTGGATTTCACTCAAAACTCACCAAATGACTCCTCCCACCATATTATGATGTTGCCCATGTTTTTGGCTCGATCCGAAATCAATAGGTGTGAGAAATTGGACAATTCAAGTTCAGCGGCAGTTCGTTTCTAATTGCAGTGGTTGGTGTATTCCATACTTCTAGCGATTGGATTTCACTAAAACTCACCAAATGACTCCTCCCACCATATTATGATGTTGCCCAAGTTTTGGGCTCGATCCGAAATCAATAGGTGTTCCAAATTGGACAATTCAAGTTCAACGGCAGTTCGTTCCTAACTGGAGTGGTTGGTGTATTCCATACTTCTAACGATTGGATTTCACTCAAAACTCACGAAATGACTCCACCCACCATATTGTGATGTTGCCCAAGTTTTGAGCTCGACCCGAAATCAATAGGTGTTCCAAATTGGTCAATTCAAGTTCAACAGTAGTTCGTTCCCAATTGGAGTGGTTGGTGTATTCCATACTTCTAGCGATTGGATTTCACTCAAAACTAACCAAATGACTCCTCCCACCATATTATGATGTTGCCCAAGTTTTGGGCTCGATCCGAAATCAATAGGTGTTCCAAATTGGACAATTCAAGTTCAACGGCAGTTCGTTCCTAATTGGAGTGGTTGGTGTATTCCATACTTCTAGCGATTGGATTTCACTCAAAACTCACCAAACGACTCCTCCCCCCGTATTATGATGTTGCCCAAGTTTTGGGTTCGATCCAAAATCGTTATGTGTTCCAAATTGGACAATTCAAGTTCAACGGCAGTTCGTTCCTAATTGGAGTGGTTGGTGTATTCCATACTTCTAGCGATTGGATTTCACTCAAAACTCACCAAATGACTCCTCCCACCATATTATGATGTTGCCCATGTTTTTGGCTCGATCCGAAATCAATAGGTGTGAGAAATTGGACAATTCAAGTTCAGCGGCAGTTCGTTTCTAATTGCAGTGGTTGGTGTATTCCATACTTCTAGCGATTGGATTTCACTAAAACTCACCAAATGACTCCTCCCACCATATTATGATGTTGCCCAAGTTTTGGGCTCGATCCGAAATCAATAGGTGTTCCAAATTGGACAATTCAAGTTCAACGGCAGTTCGTTCCTAACTGGAGTGGTTGGTGTATTCCATACTTCTAACGATTGGATTTCACTCAAAACTCACGAAATGACTCCACCCACCATATTGTGATGTTGCCCAAGTTTTGAGCTCGACCCGAAATCAATAGGTGTTCCAAATTGGTCAATTCAAGTTCAACAGTAGTTCGTTCCCAATTGGAGTGGTTGGTGTATTCCATACTTCTAGCGATTGGATTTCACTCCAAACTAACCAAATGACTCCTCCCACCATATTATGATGTTGCCCAAGTTTTGGGCTCGATCCGAAATCAATAGGTGTTCCAAATTGGACAATTCAAGTTCAACGGCAGTTCGTTCCTAATTGGAGTGGTTGGTGTATTCCATACTTCTAGCGACTGGATTTCACTCAAAACTCACCAAATGACTCCTCCCACCATATTATGATGTTGCCCAAGTTTTGGGTTCAATCCGAAATCGATATATGTTCCAAATTGGACAATTCAAGTTCAACGGCAGTTCGTTCCTAACTGCAGTGGTTGGTGTATTCCATACTTCTAGTGATTGGATTTCACTCAAAACTCACCAAATGACTCCTCCCACCATATTGTGATGTTGCCCAAGTTTTGGGCTGGATCCGAAATCAATAGGTGTGAGAAATTGGTCAATTCAATTTCAACGACAGTTCGTTCCTAATTGGAGTGGTTGGTGTATTCCATACTTCTAGCGATTGGATTTCACTCAAAACTCACCAAATGACTCCTCCCCCCATATTATGATGTTGCCCAAGTTTTGGGCTCGATCCGAAATCAATAGGTGTTCCAAATTGGACAATTCAAGTTCAACGGCAGTTCGTTCCTAATTGGAGTGGTTGGTGTATTCCATACTTCTAGCGATTGGATTTCACTCAAAACTCACCAAACGACTCCTCCCCCCGTATTATGATGTTGCCCAAGTTTTGGGTTCGATCCAAAATCGTTATGTGTTCCAAATTGGACAATTCAAGTTCAACGGCAGTTCGTTCCTAATTGGAGTGGTTGGTGTATTCCATACTTCTAGCGATTGGATTTCACTCAAAACTCACCAAATGACTCCTCCCACCATATTATGATGTTGCCCATGTTTTTGGCTCGATCCGAAATCAATAGGTGTGAGAAATTGGACAATTCAAGTTCAGCGGCAGTTCGTTTCTAATTGCAGTGGTTGGTGTATTCCATACTTCTAGCGATTTGATTTCACTCAAAATTCAACAAATGACTCCTCCCACCATATTATGATGTTGCCCTAGTTTTGGGCTCGATCCGAAATCAATAGGTGTTCCAAATTGGACAATTCAAGTTCAACGGCAGTTCGTTCCTAGTTGGAATGGTTGGTGTATTCCATACTTCTAGCGATTGGATTTCACTCAAAACTCACCAAATGACTCCTCCCACCATATTATGATGTTGCCCATGTTTTTGGCTCGATCCGAAATCAATAGGTGTGAGAAATTGGACAATTCAAGTTCAGCGGCAGTTCGTTTCTAATTGCAGTGGTTGGTGTATTCCATACTTCTAGCGATTGGATTTCACTAAAACTCACCAAATGACTCCTCCCACCATATTATGATGTTGCCCAAGTTTTGGGCTCGATCCGAAATCAATAGGTGTTCCAAATTGGACAATTCAAGTTCAACGGCAGTTCGTTCCTAACTGGAGTGGTTGGTGTATTCCATACTTCTAACGATTGGATTTCACTCAAAACTCACGAAATGACTCCACCCACCATATTGTGATGTTGCCCAAGTTTTGAGCTCGACCCGAAATCAATAGGTGTTCCAAATTGGTCAATTCAAGTTCAACAGTAGTTCGTTCCCAATTGGAGTGGTTGGTGTATTCCATACTTCTAGCGATTGGATTTCACTCAAAACTAACCAAATGACTCCTCCCACCATATTATGATGTTGCCCAAGTTTTGGGCTCGATCCGAAATCAATAGGTGTTCCAAATTGGACAATTCAAGTTCAACGGCAGTTCGTTCCTAATTGGAGTGGTTGGTGTATTCCATACTTCTAGCGATTGGATTTCACTCAAAACTCACCAAACGACTCCTCCCCCCGTATTATGATGTTGCCCAAGTTTTGGGTTCGATCCAAAATCGTTATGTGTTCCAAATTGGACAATTCAAGTTCAACGGCAGTTCGTTCCTAATTGGAGTGGTTGGTGTATTCCATACTTCTAGCGATTGGATTTCACTCAAAACTCACCAAATGACTCCTCCCACCATATTATGATGTTGCCCATGTTTTTGGCTCGATCCGAAATCAATAGGTGTGAGAAATTGGACAATTCAAGTTCAGCGGCAGTTCGTTTCTAATTGCAGTGGTTGGTGTATTCCATACTTCTAGCGATTGGATTTCACTAAAACTCACCAAATGACTCCTCCCACCATATTATGATGTTGCCCAAGTTTTGGGCTCGATCCGAAATCAATAGGTGTTCCAAATTGGACAATTCAAGTTCAACGGCAGTTCGTTCCTAACTGGAGTGGTTGGTGTATTCCATACTTCTAACGATTGGATTTCACTCAAAACTCACGAAATGACTCCACCCACCATATTGTGATGTTGCCCAAGTTTTGAGCTCGACCCGAAATCAATAGGTGTTCCAAATTGGTCAATTCAAGTTCAACAGTAGTTCGTTCCCAATTGGAGTGGTTGGTGTATTCCATACTTCTAGCGATTGGATTTCACTCCAAACTAACCAAATGACTCCTCCCACCATATTATGATGTTGCCCAAGTTTTGGGCTCGATCCGAAATCAATAGGTGTTCCAAATTGGACAATTCAAGTTCAACGGCAGTTCGTTCCTAATTGGAGTGGTTGGTGTATTCCATACTTCTAGCGACTGGATTTCACTCAAAACTCACCAAATGACTCCTCCCACCATATTATGATGTTGCCCAAGTTTTGGGTTCAATCCGAAATCGATATATGTTCCAAATTGGACAATTCAAGTTCAACGGCAGTTCGTTCCTAACTGCAGTGGTTGGTGTATTCCATACTTCTAGTGATTGGATTTCACTCAAAACTCACCAAATGACTCCTCCCACCATATTGTGATGTTGCCCAAGTTTTGGGCTGGATCCGAAATCAATAGGTGTGAGAAATTGGTCAATTCAATTTCAACGACAGTTCGTTCCTAATTGGAGTGGTTGGTGTATTCCATACTTCTAGCGATTGGATTTCACTCAAAACTCACCAAATGACTCCTCCCCCCATATTATGATGTTGCCCAAGTTTTGGGCTCGATCCGAAATCAATAGGTGTTCCAAATTGGACAATTCAAGTTCAACGGCAGTTCGTTCCTAATTGGAGTGGTTGGTGTATTCCATACTTCTAGCGATTGGATTTCACTCAAAACTCACCAAACGACTCCTCCCCCCGTATTATGATGTTGCCCAAGTTTTGGGTTCGATCCAAAATCGTTATGTGTTCCAAATTGGACAATTCAAGTTCAACGGCAGTTCGTTCCTAATTGGAGTGGTTGGTGTATTCCATACTTCTAGCGATTGGATTTCACTCAAAACTCACCAAATGACTCCTCCCACCATATTATGATGTTGCCCATGTTTTTGGCTCGATCCGAAATCAATAGGTGTGAGAAATTGGACAATTCAAGTTCAGCGGCAGTTCGTTTCTAATTGCAGTGGTTGGTGTATTCCATACTTCTAGCGATTGGATTTCACTAAAACTCACCAAATGACTCCTCCCACCATATTATGATGTTGCCCAAGTTTTGGGCTCGATCCGAAATCAATAGGTGTTCCAAATTGGACAATTCAAGTTCAACGGCAGTTCGTTCCTAACTGGAGTGGTTGGTGTATTCCATACTTCTAACGATTGGATTTCACTCAAAACTCACGAAATGACTCCACCCACCATATTGTGATGTTGCCCAAGTTTTGAGCTCGACCCGAAATCAATAGGTGTTCCAAATTGGTCAATTCAAGTTCAACAGTAGTTCGTTCCCAATTGGAGTGGTTGGTGTATTCCATACTTCTAGCGATTGGATTTCACTCAAAACTAACCAAATGACTCCTCCCACCATATTATGATGTTGCCCAAGTTTTGGGCTTGATCCGAAATCAATAGGTGTTCCAAATTGGACAATTCAAGTTCAACGGCAGTTCGTTCCTAATTGGAGTGGTTGGTGTATTCCATACTTCTAGCGACTGGATTTCACTCAAAACTCACCAAATGACTCCTCCCACCATATTATGATGTTGCCCAAGTTTTGGGTTCAATCCGAAATCGATATATGTTCCAAATTGGACAATTCAAGTTCAACGGCAGTTCGTTCCTAACTGCAGTGGTTGGTGTATTCCATACTTCTAGTGATTGGATTTCACTCAAAACTCACCAAATGACTCCTCCCACCATATTGTGATGTTGCCCAAGTTTTGGGCTGGATCCGAAATCAATAGGTGTGAGAAATTGGTCAATTCAATTTCAACGACAGTTCGTTCCTAATTGGAGTGGTTGGTGTATTCCATACTTCTAGCGATTGGATTTCACTCAAAACTCACCAAATGACTCCTCCCCCCATATTATGATGTTGCCCAAGCTTTGGGCTCGATCCGAAATCAATAGGAGTGAGAAATTGGTAAATTCAATTTCAACGACAGTTCGTTCCTAATTGGAGTGGTTGGTGTATTCCATACTTCTAGCGATTGGATTTCACTCAAAATTCACCAAATGACTCCTCCCACCATATTGTGATGTTGTCCAAGTTTTGGGATCGATCCGAAATCCATAGGTGTTCCAAATTGGACAATTCAAGTTCAACGGCAGTTCGTTCCTAACTGGAGTGGTTGGTGTATTCCATACTTCTAGCGATTAGATTTCACTCAAAACACACCAAATGACTTCTCCCACCATATTATGATATTGCCCAAGTTTTGGGCTCGATCCGAAATCAATAGGTGTGATAAATTGGACAATTCAAGTTCAACGGCAGTTCGTTCCTAATTGGAGTGGTTGGTGTATTCCATACTTCTTGCGATTTGATTTCACTCAAAACTCAACAAATGACTCTTCCCACAATATTATGATGTTGCCCAAGTTTTGGGCTCGATCCGAAATCAATAGGTGTTCCAAATTGGACAATTCAAGTTCAACGGCAGTTCGTTCCTAATTGGAGTGGTTGGTGTATTCCATACTTCTAGCGACTGGATTTCACTCAAAACTTACCAAATGACTCCTCCCACCATATTATGATGTTGCCCAAGTTTTGGGTTCGATCCGAAATCGATATATGTTCCAAATTGGACAATTCAAGTTCAACGGCAGTTCGTTCCTAACTGCTGTGGTTGGTGTATTCCATACTTCTAGTGATTGGATTTCACTGAAAACTCACCAAATGACTCCTCCCATCATATTGTGATGTTGCCCAAGTTTTGGGCTGGATCCGAAATCAATAGGTGTGAGAAATTGGTCAATTCAATTTCAACGATAGTTCGTTCCTAATTGGAGTGGTTGGTGTATTCCATATTTCTAGCGATTTGATTTCATTCAAAACTCACCAAATGACTCCTCCCCACATATTATGATGTTGCCCAAGTTTTGGGCTCGATCCGAAATCAATAGGTGTGAGAAATTGGTAAATTCAATTTCAACGACAGTTCGTTCCTAATTGGAGTGGTTGGTGTATTCCATACTTCTGGCGATTAGAATTCACTCAAAACTCACCAAATGACTCCTCCCACCATATTATGATGTTGCCCAAGTTTTGGGTTCGATCCGAAATCGATATATGTTCCAAATTGGACAATTCAAGTTCAACGGCAGTTCGTTCCTAACTGCAGTGGTTGGTGTATTCCATACTTCTAGTGATTGGATTTCACTCAAAACTCACCAAATGACTCCTCCCACCAGATTTTGATGTTGCCCAAGTTTTGGGTTCGATCCGAAATCCATAGGTGCTCCAAATTGGACAATTCAAGTTCAACGGCAGTTCGTTCCTAACTGGAGTGGTTGGTGTATTCCATACTTCTAACGATTGGATTTCACTCAAAACTCACGAAATGACTCCACCCACCATATTGTGATGTTGCCCAAGTTTTGAGCTCGACCCGAAATCAATAGGTGTTCCAAATTGGTCAATTCAAGTTCAATGGTAGTTCGTTCCCAATTGGAGTGGTTGGTGTATTCCATACTTCTAGCGATTGGATTTCACTCAAAACTAACCAAATGACTCCTCCCACCATATTATGATGTTGCCCAAGTTTTGGGCTCGATCCGAAATCAATAGGTGTTCCAAATTGGACAATTCAAGTTCAACGGCAGTTCGTTCCTAATTGGAGTGGTTGGTGTATTCCATACTTCTAGCGACTGGATTTCACTCAAAACTCACCAAATGACTCCTCCCACCATATTATGATGTTGCCCAAGTTTTGGGTTCAATCCGAAATCGATATATGTTCCAAATTGGACAATTCAAGTTCAACGGCAGTTCGTTCCTAACTGCAGTGTTTGGTGTATTCCATACTTCTAGTGATTGGATTTCACTCAAAACTCACCAAATGACTCCTCCCACCATATTGTGATGTTGCCCAAGTTTTGGGCTGGATCCGAAATCAATAGGTGTGAGAAATTGGTCAATTCAATTTCAACGACAGTTCGTTCCTAATTGGAGTGGTTGGTGTATTCCATACTTCTAGCGATTGGATTTCACTCAAAACTCACCAAATGACTCCTCCCCCCATATTATGATGTTGCCCAAGCTTTGGGCTCGATCCGAAATCAATAGGTGTGAGAAATTGGTAAATTCAATTTCAACGACAGTTCGTTCCTAATTGGAGTGGTTGGTGTATTCCATACTTCTAGCGATTGGATTTCACTCAAAACTCACCAAATGACTCCTCCCACCATATTGTGATGTTGTCCAAGTTTTGGGCTCGATCCGAAATCCATAGGTGTTCCAAATTGGACAATTCAAGTTCAACAGCAGTTTGTTCCTAATTGGAGTGGTTGGTGTATTCCATACTTCTAGCGATTAGATTTCACTCAAAACACACCAAATGACTTCTCCCACCATATTATGATATTGCCCAAGTTTTGGGCTCGATCCGAAATCAATAGGTGTGATAAATTGGACAATTCAAGTTCAACGGCAGTTCGTTCCTAATTGGAGTGGTTGGTGTATTCCATACTTCTTGCGATTTGATTTCACTCAAAACTCAACAAATGACTCTTCCCACAATATTATGATGTTGCCCAAGTTTTGGGCTCGATCCGAAATCAATAGGTGTTCCAAATTGGACAATTCAAGTTCAACGGCAGTTCGTTCCTAATTGGAGTGGTTGGTGTATTCCATACTTCTAGCGACTGGATTTCACTCAAAACTCACCAAATGACTCCTCCCACCATATTATGATGTTGCCCAAGTTTTGGGTTCGATCCGAAATCGATATATGTTCCAAATTGGACAATTCAAGTTCAACGGCAGTTCGTTCCTAACTGCAGTGGTTGGTGTATTCCATACTTCTAGTGATTGGATTTCACTGAAAACTCACCAAATGACTCCTCCCACCATATTGTGATGTTGCCCAAGTTTTGGGCTGGATCCGAAATCAATAGGTGTGAGAAATTGGTCAATTCAATTTCAACGATAGTTCGTTCCTAATTGGAGTGGTTGGTGTATTCCATATTTCTAGCGATTTGATTTCACTCAAAACTCACCAAATGACTCCTCCCCCCATATTATGATGTTGCCCAAGTTTTGGGCTCGATCCGAAATCAATAGGTGTGAGAAATTGGTAAATTCAATTTCAACGACAGTTCGTTCCTAATTGGAGTGGTTGGTGTATTCCATACTTCTGGCGATTAGAATTCACTCAAAACTCACCAAATGACTCCTCCCACCATATTATGATGTTGCCCAAGTTTTGGGTTCGATCCGAAATCGATATATGTTCCAAATTGGACAATTCAAGTTCAACGGCAGTTCGTTCCTAACTGCAGTGGTTGGTGTATTCCATACTTCTAGTGATTGGATTTCACTCAAAACTCACCAAATGACTCCTCCCACCAGATTTTGATGTTGCCCAAGTTTTGGGTTCGATCCGAAATCCATAGGTGTTCCAAATTGGACAATTCAAGTTCAACGGCAGTTCGTTCCTAACTGGAGTGGTTGGTGTATTCCATACTTCTAACGATTGGATTTCACTCAAAACTCACGAAATGACTCCACCCACCATATTGTGATGTTGCCCAAGTTTTGAGCTCGACCCGAAATCAATAGGTGTTCCAAATTGGTCAATTCAAGTTCAACGGTAGTTCGTTCCCAATTGGAGTGGTTGGTGTATTCCATACTTCTAGCGATTGGATTTCACTCAAAACTAACCAAATGACTCCTCCCACCATATTATGATGTTGCCCAAGTTTTGGGCTCGATCCGAAATCAATAGGTGTTCCAAATTGGACAATTCAAGTTCAACGGCAGTTCGTTCCTAATTGGAGTTGTTGGTGTATTCCATACTTCTAGCGATTGGATTTCACCCAAAACTATCCAAATGACTCCTCCCACCATATTATGATGTTACCCAAGTTTTGGGCTCGATCCGAAATCAATAGGTGTTCCAAATTGGACAATTCAAGTTCAACGGCAGTTCGTTCCTAACTGGAGTGGTTGGTGTATTCCATACTTGTAGCGATTGGATTTCACTCAAAACTAACCAAATGACTCCTCCCACCATATTATGATGTTGCCCATGTTTTCGGCTCGATCCGAAATCAATAGGTGTGAGAAATTGGTAAATTCAATTTCAACGACAGTTCGTTCCTAATTGGAGTGGTTGGTGTATTCCATACTTCTAGCGATTAGAATTCACTCAAAACTCACCAAATGACTCCTCCCACCATATTATGATGTTGCCCAAGTTTTGGGCTCGATCCGAAATCAATAGGTGTTCCAAATTGGACAATTCAAGTTCAACGGCAGTTCGTTCCTAATTGGAGTGGTTGGTGTATTCCATACTTCTAGCGACTGGATTTCACTCAAAACTCACCAAATGACTCCTCCCACCATATTATGATGTTGCCCAAGTTTTGGGTTCGATCCGAAATCGATATGTGTTCCAAATTGGACAATTCAAGTTCAACGGCAGTTCGTTCCTAACTGGAGTGGTTGGTGTATTCCATACTTCTAGCGATTGGATTTCACTCAAAACTCACCAAATGACTCCTCCCACCATATTGTGATGATGCCCAAGTTTTGGGCTCGATCCGAAATCAATAGGTGTGAGAAATTGGTCAATTCAAATTCAACGGCAGTTCGTTCCTAATTGGAGTGGTTGGTGTATTCCATACGTCTAGCGATTAGATTTCACTCAAAACTCACCAAATGACTCCTCCCACCATATTATGATGTTGCCCATGTTTTCGGCTCGATCCGAAATCAATAGGTGTGAGAAATTGGACAATTCAAGTTCAACGGCAGTTCGTTCCTAATTGGGGTGGTTGGTGTATTCCACACTTCTAGTGATTGGATTTCACTCAAAACTCACCAAATGACTCCTCCCACCAGATTTTGATGTTGCCCAAGTTTTGGGTTCGATCCGAAATCCATAGGTGTTCCAAATTGGACAATTCAAGTTCAACGGCAGTTCGTTCCTAACTGGAGTGGTTGGTGTATTCCATACTTCTAGCGATTGGATTTCACTCAAAACTCACCAAATGACTCCTCCCACCATATTGTGATGTTGCCCAAGTTTTGGGCTCGATCCGAAATCAATAGGTTTTCCAAATTGGTCAACTCAAGTTCAACGGCAGTTCGTTCCCAATTGGAGTGGTTGGCGTATTCCATACTTCTAGCGATTGGATTTCACTCAAAACTAACCAAATGACTCCTCCCACCATATTATGATGTTGCCCAAGTTTTGGGCTCGATCCGAAATCAATAGGTGTTCCAAATTGGACAATTCAAGTTCAACGGCAGTTCGTTCCTAATTGGAGCGGTTGGTGTATTCCATACTTCTAGGGATTGGATTTCACTCAAAACTCACCAAACGACTCCTCCCCCTGTATTATGATGTTGCCGAAGTTTTGGGTTCGATCCGAAATCGATATGTGTTCCAAATTGGACAATTGAAGTTCAACGGCAGTTCGTTCCTAACTGGAGTGGTTGGTGTATTCCATACTTCTAGCGATTGGATTTCACTCAAAACTCACCAAATGACTCCTCCCACCATATTATGATGCTGCCCATGTTTTCGGCTCGATCAGAAATCAATAGGTGTGAGAAATTGGACAATTCAAGTTCAACGGCAGTTCGTTCCTAATTGCAGTGGTTGGTGTATTCCATACTTCTAGCGATTGGATTTCACTCAAAACTCACCAAATGACTCCTCCCGCCATATTATGATGTCGCCCAGGTTTTGGGCTCGATCCGAAATTAATAGGTGTGAGAAATTGGTAAATTCAATTTCAACGACAGTTCGTTCCTAATTGGTGTGGTTGGTGTATTCCATACTTCTAGCGATTTGATTTCACTCAAAACCCAACAAATGACACCTCCCACCATATTATGATGTTGCCCAAGTTTTGGGCTCGATCCGAAATCAATAGGTGTTCCAAATTGGACAATTCAAGTTCAACGGCAGTTTGTTCCTAATTGGAGTGGTTGGTGTATTCCATACTTCTAGCGACTGGATTTCACTCAAAACTAACCAAATGACTCCTCCCACCATATTATGATGTTGCCCAAGTTTTCGGCTCGATCCGAAATGAATAGTTGTTCCAAATTGGACAATTCAAATTCAACGGCAGTTCGTTCCTAATTGGAGTGGTTGGTGTATTCCATACTTCTAGCGATTGGATTTCACTCAAAACTCACCAAATGACTCCTCCCACCATATTATGATGTTGCCCAAGTTTTGGGCTCGAGCCGAAATCAATAGGTGTGAGAAATTGGACAATTCAAGTTCAACGGCAGTTCGTTCCTTATTGGAGTGGTTGGTGTATTCCATACTTCTAGCGATTGGATTTCACTCAAAACTAACCAAATGACTCCTCCCGCCATATTATGATGTTGCCCAAGTTTTGGGCTCTAGCCGAAATCAATAGGTGTGAGAAATTGGACAATTCAAGTTCAACGGCAGTTCGTTCCTAATTGGAGTGGTTGGTCTATTCCATACTTCTAGCGATTGGTTGTCACTTAAAACTAACCAAATGACTCCTCCCACCATATTATGATGTTGCCCAAGTTTTGGGCTCCATCCGAAATCCATAGGTGTTCCAAATTGGACAATTCAAGTTCAACGTCTGTTCGTTCCTAACTGGAGTGGTTGGTGTAGTCCATACTTCTGGCGATTGGATTTCACTCAAAACTCACCAAATGACTCCTCCCACGATATTGTGATGTTGCCCAAGTTTTGAGCTCGATCCGAAATCAATCGGTGTGAGAAAATGGTCAATTCAATTTCAACGACAGTTTGTTCCTAATTGGAGTGGTTGGTGTATTCCATTCTTCTAGCGATTGGATTTCACTCAAAACTCACCAAATGACTCCTCCCACCATATTATGATGTTGCCCAAGTTTTGGGCTCGAACCGAAATCAATAGGTGTTTGAAATTGGTTAATTCAATTTCAACGACAGTTCGTTCCTAACTGGAGTGGTTGGTGTATTCCATACGTCTAGCGATTGGATTTCTCTCAAAACTCAGCAAATGACTCCTCCCACCATATTATGATGTTGCCCAAGTTTTGGGCTCGATCCGAAATCAATAGGTGTTCCAAATTTGACAATTCAAGTTCAACGGCAGTTCGTTCCTAATTGGAGTGGTTGGTGTATTCCATACTTCTAGCGATTGGATTTCACTCAAAACTAACCAAATGACTCCTCCCACCATATTATGATGTAGCCCAAGTTTTGGTCTCCATTCGAAATCAATAGGTGTTCCAAATTGGACAATTCAAGTTCAACGGCAGTTCGTTCCTAACTGGAGTGGTTGGTGTATTCCACACTTCTAGCGATTGGATTTCACTCAAAACTCACCAAACGACACCTTCCATCATATTATGATGTTGCCCAAGTTTTGGGGTTGATCCGAAATCAATAGGTGTTCCAAATTGGACAATTCAAGTTCAACGGCAGTTCGTTCCTAATTGGAGTGGTTGGTGTATTCCATACTTCTAGCGATTGGATTTCACTCAAAACTAACCAAATGACTCCTCCCACCATATTATGATGTTGCCCAAGTTTTGGGCTCCATTCGAAATCAACAGGTGTTCCAAATTGGACAATTCAAGTTCAACGGCAGTTCGTTCCTAATTGGAGTGGTTGGTGTATTCCATACATCTAGCGATTGGTTATCACTGAAAACTAACCAAATGACTCCAGCCACCATATTATGATGTTGCCCAAGTTTTGGGCTCCATCCGAAATCCATAGGTGTTCCAAATTGGACAATTCAAGTTCAACGTCTGTTCGTTCCTAGCTGGAGTGGTTGGTGTATTCCATACTTCTAGCGATTGGATTTCACTCAAAACTAACCAAATGACTCCTCCCACCATATTATGATGTTGCCCAAGTTTTCGGCTCGATCCGAAATGAATAGTTGTTCCAAATTGGACAATTCAAATTCAACGGCAGTTCGTTCCTAATTGGTGTGGTTGGTGTATTCCATACTTCTAGCGATTGGATTTCACTCAAAACTAACCAAATGACTCCTCCCACCATATTATGATGTAGCCCAAGTTTTGGTCTCCATTCGAAATCAATAGGTGTTCCAAATTGGACAATTCAAGTTCAACGGCAGTTCGTTCCTAACTGGAGTGGTTGGTGTATTCCATACTTCTAGCGATTGGATTTCACTCAAAACTCACCAAATGACTCCTCCCACTATATTATGATGTTGCCGAAGTTTTGGGCTCGATCCGGAATCAATAGGTGTGAGAAATTGGTCAATTCAATTTCAACGACAGTTCGTTCCTAATTGGAGTGGTGGGTGTATTCTATACTTCTAGCGATTGGATTTCACTCAAAACTCAACAAATGACTCCTCCCACCATATTATGATGCTGCCCAAGTTTTGGGCTCGATCCGAAATCAATAGGTGTGAGAAATTGGTCAATTCAATTTCAACGACAGTTCGTTCCTAGTTGGAGTGGTTGGTGTATTCCATACGTCTAGCGATTGGATTTCACTCAAAACTCACCAAATGACTCCTCCCACTATATTATGATGTTGCCCAAGTTTTGGGCTCGATCCGAAATCAATAGGTGTTCCAAATGGAACAATTCAGGTTCAACGGCAGTTCGTTCCTAATTGGAGTGCTTGGTGTATTCCATACTTCTAGCGATTGGATTTCACTCAAAACTCACCAAATGACTCCTCCCACCATATTATGATGTTGCCCAAGTTTTGGGCTCGATCCGAAATCAATAGGTGTTCCAAATTGGACAATTCAAGTTCAACGGTAGTTCGTTCCTAACTGGAGTGGTTGGTGTATTCCACACTTCTAGCGGTTGGATTTCACTCAAAACTCACCAAATGACTCCTCCCACCATATTATGATGTTGCCCAAGTTTTGGGCTCGATCCGAAATCAATAGGTGTGAGAAATTGGACAATTCAAGTCCAACGGCAGTTCGTTCCTAACTGGAGTGGTTGGTGTATTCCATACTTCTAGAGATTGGATTTCACTCAAAACTCACCAAATGACTCCTTCCACCATATTATGATGTTGCCCAAGTTTTGGGCCCGATCCAAAATCAATAGGTGTTCCAAATTGGACAATTCAAGTTCAACGGCAGTTCGTTCCTAATTGGAGTGGTTGGTGTATTCCACACTTCTAGAGATTGGATTTCACTCAAAACTAACCAGATGACTCCTCCCACCATATTATGATGTTGCCCAAGTTTTGGGCTCGATCCGAAATCAATAGGTGTTCCAAATTGGATAATTCAAGTTCAACGACAGTTCGTTCCTAATTTGAGTGGTTGGTGTATTCCATACTTCTAGCGATTGGATTTCACTCAAAACTCACCAAATGAGTACTCCCACCATATTATGATGTTGCCCAAATTTTAGGCTCGATCCGAAGTCAATAGGTGTTCCAAATTGGACAATTCAAGTTCAACGGCTGTTCGTTCCTAACTGGAGTGGTTGGTGTATTCCATACTTCTAGCGATTGGATTTCACTCAAAACTCACCAAATGACTCCTCCCACCATATTATGATGTTGCCCAAGTTTTGGGCTCGATCCGAAATCAATAGGTGTGAGAAATTGGACAATTCAAGTTCAACGGCAGTTCGTTCCTAATTGGAGTGGTTGGTGTATTACATACTTCTAGCGATTGGATTTCACTCAAAACTAACCAAATGACTCCTCCCACCATATTATGATGTTGCCCAAGTTTTGGGCTCGATCCGAAATCAATAGGTGTTCCAAATTGGACAATTCAAGTTTAACGGCAGTTCGTTCCTAATTGGAGTGGTTGGTGTAGTCCATACTTCTAGCGATTGGATTTCACTCAAAACACACCAAATGACTACTCCCACCATATTATGATGTTGCCCAAGTTTTGGGTTCGAGCCGAAATCAATAGGTGTTCCAAATTGGACAATTCAAGTTCAACGGCAGTTCGTTCCTAATTGGAGTGGTTGCTGTATTCCATACTTCTAGCGATTGGATTTCACTCAAAACTCACCAAATGACTCTTCCCACCATATTATGATGTTGACCAAGTTTGGGGCTCGATCCGAAATCAATAGGTGTGAGAAATTGGACAATTCAAGTTCAACGGCAGTTCGTTCCTAATTGTAGTGGTTGGTGTATTCCATACTTCTAGCGATTGGATTTCACTCAAAACTAACCAAATGACTCCTCCCACCATATTATGATGTTGCCCAAGTTTTGGGCTCGATCCGAAATCAATAGGTATTCCAAATTGGACAATTCAAGTTTAACGGCAGTTCGTTCCTAATTGGAGTTGTTGGTGTAGTCCATACTTCTAGCGATTGGATTTCACTCAAAACACACCAAATGACTACTCCCACCATATTATGATGTTGCCCAAGTTTTGGGTTCGAGCCGAAATCAATAGGTGTTCCAAATTGGACAATTCAAGTTCAACGGCAGTTCGTTCCTAATTGGAGTGGTTGCTGTATTCCATACTTCTAGCGATTGGATTTCACTCAAAACTCACCAAATGACTCTTCCCACCATATTATGATGTTGACCAAGTTTGGGGCTCGATCCGAAATCAATAGGTGTGAGAAATTGGACAATTCAAGTTCAACGGCAGTTCGTTCCTAATTGTAGTGGTTGGTGTATTCCATACTTCTAGCGATTGGATTTCACTCAAAACTAACCAAATGACTCCTCCCACCTTATTATGATGTTGCCCAAGTTTTGGGCTCGATCCGAAATCAATAGGTGTTCCAAATTGGACAATTCAAGTTTAACGGCAGTTCGTTCCTAATTGGAGTGGTTGGTGTAGTCCATACTTCTAGCGATTGGATTTCACTCAAAACACACCAAATGACTACTCCCACCATATTATGATGTTGCCCAAGTTTTGGGCTCGATCCGAAATCCATAGGTGTTCGAAATTGGACAATTCAAGTTCAACGGCAGTTCGTTCCAAATTGGAGTGGTTGGTGTATTCCATACTTCTAGCGATTGGATTTCACTCAAAACTCACCAAATGAGTACCCCCACCATATTATGATGTTGCCCAAGTTTTGGGCTTGATCCGAAGTCAATAGGTGTTCCAAATTGGACAATTCAAGTTCAACGGCAGTTCGTTCCTAATTTGAGTGGTTGGTGTATTCCATACTTCTAGCGATTGGATTTCACTCAAAACTCACCAAATGACTCCTCCCACCATATTATGATGTTGCCCAAGTTTTGGGTTCGAGCTGAAATCAATAGGTGTTCCAAATTGGACAATTCAAGTTCAACGGCAGTTCGTTCCTAATTGGAGTGGTTGCTGTATTCCATACTTCTAGCGATTGGATTTCACTCAAAACTCACCAAATGACTCTTCCCACCATATTATGATGTTGACCAAGTTTGGGGCTCGATCCGAAATCAATAGGTGTGAGAAATTGGACAATTCAAGTTCAACGGCAGTTCGTTCCTAATTGGAGTGGTTGGTGTATTCCGTACTTCTAGCGATTGCAGTTCACTCGAAACTAACCAAATGACTCCTCCCACCATATTATGGTGTTGCCCAAGTTTTGGGCTCGATCCGAAATCAATAGGTGTTCGAAATTGGACAATTCAAGTTCAACGGCAGTTCGTTCCTAATTGGAGTGGTTGGTATATTCCGTAATTCTAGCGAGCGATTAGAATTCACTCAAAACTCACCAAATGACTCCTCCCACCATATTATGATGTTGCGCAAGTTTTGGGCTCGATCCGAAATCAATAGGTGTTCGAAATTGGACAATTCAAGTTCAACGGCAGTTCGTTCCTAATTGGAGTGGTTGGTGTATTCCGTACTTCTAGCGATTGGATTTCACTCGAAACTAACCAAATGACTCCTCCCACCATGTTATGATGTTGCCCAAGTTTTGGGCTCGATCCGAAATCAATAGGTGTTCCAAATTGGACAATTCAAGTTCAACGGCAGTTCGTTCCTAATTGGAGTGGTTGGTGTATTCCATACTTCTAGTGATTGGATTTCACTCAAAACTCACCAAATGACTCCTCCAACCATATTATGATGTTGCCCAAGTTTTTGGCTCGATACGAAATCAATAGGTGTTCGAAATTGGACAATTCAAGTTCAACGGCAGTTCGTTCCTAATTGGAGTGGTTGGTGTACTCCATACTTCTAGCGATTGGATTTCACTCAAAACTCACCAAATGACTCCTCCCACCATATTATGACGTTTCCCAAATTTTGGGCTCGATTCGAAATGAATAGGTGTGAGAAATTGGACAATTCAAGTTCAACGGCAGTTCGTTCCTAGATCACCTTGATTTCTCCTTATATCAAGGATTGGTGATTGAATGATCCAATTCATTTCCCCTACATAAAACAGAAATGAAAAAGAAAATAAATAAAACAAGAAAAAAGGAAATAACTCAAGCAAATAAGTTCCCAAGTTCAATTAGATTAATGGATTGATTCTAGCTAAAGTATGATTAAGCCATGGTGTTTGGTCAAAACCTTGTGTTCCTAATTCCCTAATTTGATCATTTGTTATCTAACCTAAAACTAAGCATTAGGAACCCATTAAGCATAGAAGAACATTTTAAACAACCAAGTATGTATCTAATCCCTGTTGTCGAATGTCCATACATACTCTTCCTATCCATAGTTCAATTCGAATTAAAGCATGCTGTCTACTCTTAATTCAAACTAAGATAGCTAACATGCAAGCCTAAATGGTGATCAATCATTCAAACTAGCATATTAACTTATAAGCATAATGAATAAGAACAAAAACCATAATTGAAACTTGGAAACTAATTAAACTTGAATACTTAAGAAAGAATGTACATTACAATAAAAGTAAAGTGGAACTAAGAAAACTTGAAAGAAAATTTAGTAAACTCATTTTGTTACAACAATTGACAACTTGAAAGGAAACTAAGAGAATTTGAGGGAGAGAAGGGAAGTGTTTGAGAACTTTGAGGAGGGAGAAGAAAGTGTTTGGGAACTTTAGAGAATTTTGGAAGAACATGTGTTTGAGAGCTTTGAGGATTTTGGAAGGGAATGTGTTTAAGACATGGGGAATTTGGAAGAGAGTGTTTGAGAACTTGGAGGATTTGGAGAAGAAAGTAGAGAGGTGTTTTGAGAGCTTTGTGGATTTTGGAAGAGAGTGTTTAGGAACTTTGAGAATTTGGAAGAGAGTGGTTGAGAACTTGGAGGATGTTTGTGAACTTGGAGAATTTGAGAACTTAGGGAAGGAAGAGAAATGTGTTTGTGAAGTGTTTGAGACATGGAGACTTTTGGAAGAGAAGGGAAGTAGAGAGATGTTTGAGAACTTTGAGGATTTTGGAAGAACATGTGTTTGAAAGCTTTAGAGAATTTGATGAAGGAAATGGGAGAAGTGTTTGGGAAGTGTTTGGAGAAGAGAGTATTTGAAGAATTTAGAAGAAGAGAAAGGAAAAGTGTTTGATATTTAGTACAAAGAAAATTTAATAGAATGATCTTATTACAACAATTGAGAACTACAAAGGGAAACTAAGAGAATTTGAGGGAGAGAAGGGAAGGGAGCTCTAGAGAAGTGCTTGAGAGCTCCCCCCCTTGGGGTGTGTTTACAAGCTTAGAGAACTTCCCTATTTATAGGCCTAGGGGAAGTGAAAATCTGAATTCAATATGGCTAATGCATACAACACTTGTTTTATAAAATCTGAAATGGTTGATGCACTTGTATTAGAAAATCTAAATTGGGTGATGCACTTGTATTAGAAAATCTTGAATTGGTTGATGCACTTCACCAATAGATCCCACCAGCAGCCCTAGCTCATCTTCATGTCACCATGACCAAGTTTCCAACCAGAAATGATAGCTCATACCTAGCTCACCATGACCAAGCATCCAACCAGCACATGCTGAGGTCAGCATGACCAGCAATTTCAAGGGCTTACAACTTGGGCTTCTCTTAATCAAATTAGGACTTTAAGCACTCGAAATTGAAGTTCAGAATGTCTTCTTTCCAGCCATATGTTATTTGGGCCAATCCAAGGTCGGAGGAAGAAGTTAAGGCCGAAACAAATTGCTAACTCATTTTCCGCGCTGATAAGATCCATCCTGAGCATGGTTCTGTGTTTGCTAGGTAACGGACTCCAGATTTATCCAATGGGGCTGAATGTTGGATATGTTATAGTACACACCAATTGGAACAACTTTCATGAAGAATGTGGCCTCATTCGAGCTATGTAGGTTGTTGAAACAAAGCTTGCAATATGACCTACGGAACTGGACTGGCAGGGGGCTGTAGCCAAAATGAGTTTGTCTTTAAGCTCTTCATCCATTCATCCAAATTAGGCCTTAACATGCTTGAATTGCATGAATTATGCTCTCTAAAGCCATCATTATTACCTAAAGCTCAATGAACTGAAAGATAAACACAAAAAGGATTAAAAGCACAAGTTTAACTCAAAAACATAACCAAATCATAAGCTAGAAGGGTACAAAATGATATACAATTATGAACCGATCAAATACCCCCAAACCTAGATTTTGCTAGTCCTCAAGCAAAACAAAAGGAAAGCGAAGAAAAATAAAACAAAATAAGAAGTTAACTAGACCACTTTCGTAGGTAACTCTATTGCATTGAGCGTATGCAACAAGCCTTTAAACCTCTAGGCATCCCAAGTAGGAGGAGTTGTGTCTCCTGAGGGTTTAACAGGTACGATACCCACAATTGAAGTTCAACGGCAGTTCGTTCCTAATTGGGGTGGTTGGTGTATTCCATACCTCTAGCGATTGGATTTCACTCAAAACTCACCAAATGACTCCTCCCACCATATTATGATGTTGCCCAAGTTTTGGGCTCGATCCGAAATCAATAGGTGTTCAAAATTGGACAATTCAAGTTGAACGGCAGTTCGTTCCTAATTGGAGTGGTTGGTGTATTCCATACTTCTAGCGTTTGGATTTCACTCAAAACTCAGCAAATGACTCCTCCCACCATATTATGATGTTGCCCAAGTTTGGGGCTCGATCCGAAATCAATAGGTGTGAGAAATTGGACAATTCAAGTTCAACGGCAGTTCGTTCCTAATTGGAGTGGTTGGTGTATTCCATACTTCTAGCGATTGGATTTCACTCAAAACTCATCAAATGACTCCTCCCACCATATTATGATGTTGCCCAGGTTTTGGGCTCGATCCGAAATTAGTAGGAGTGAGAAATTGGTCAATTCAATTTCAACGCCAGTTCCTTCCTAATCGGAGTAGTTGTTGTATGCCATACTTCTAGCGATTGGATTTCACTCAAAACTCACCAAATGACTCCTCCCACCATATTATGATGTTGCCCAAGTTTTGGGTTCGAGCCGAAACCAATAGGTGTTCCAAATTGGACAATTCAAGTTCAACGGCAGTTCGTTCCTAATTGGAGTGGTTGGTGTATTCCATACTTCTAGCGATTGGATTTCACTCAAAACTAACCAAATGACTCCTCCCACCATATTATGATGTTGCCCAACTTTTGGGCTCGATCCGAAATCAATAGGTGTGAGAAATTGGACAATTCAAGTTCAACAGCAGTTCGTTCCTAATTGGAGTGGTTGGTGTATTCCATACTTCTAGCGATTGGATTTCACTCAAAACTCACCCAAATGACTCCTCCCGCCATATTTTGATGTTGCCCAAGTTTGGGGCTCGATACGAAATCAATAGGTGTGAGAAGTTGGACAATTCAAGTTCAACGACAGTTCGTTCCTAATTGGAGTGGTTGGTGTATGCCATACTTCTAGCGATTGGATTTCACTCAAAACTCACCAAATGACTCCTCCCACCATATTATGATGTTGCCCAAGTTTGGGGCTCGATCCGAAATCAATAGGTGTGAGAAATTGGACAATTCAAGTTCAACGGCAGTTCGTTCCTAACCGGAGTAGTTGTTGTATTCCATACTTCTAGCGATTGGATTTCACTCAAAACTCACCAAATGACTCCTCCCCCCATATTATGATGTTGCCCAAGTTTTGGGCTCGATCCGAAATCAATAGGTGTGAGAAATTGGAAAATTCAAGTTCAACGGCAGTTCGTTCCTAATTGGGGTGGTTGGTTTATTCCACACATCTAGTGATTGGATTTCCCTCAAAACACACCAAATGACTCCTCCCACAATATTATGATGTTGCCCAAGTTTTGGGCTCGATCCGAAATTAATAGGTGTGAGAAATTGGACAATTCAAGTTCAACGGCAGTTCGTTCCTAATTGGAGTGGTTGGTGTATTCAATACTTCTAGCGATTGGATTTCACTCAAAACTCACCAAATGACTCCTCCCACCATATTATGATGTTGCCCAAGTTTGGGGCTCGATCCGAAATCAATAGGTGTGAGAAATTGGACAATTCCAGTTCAAAGGCTGTTCGTTCCTAATTGGAGTGGTTGGTGTATTCCATACTTCTAGCGATTGGATTTCACTCAAAACTCACCAAATGACTCCTCCCACCATATTATGATGTTGCCCAAGTTTTGGGCTCGATCCGAAATCAATAGGTGTGAGAAATTGGTCAATTCAATTTCAACGCCAGTTCGTTCCTAATCGGAGTAGTTGTTGGATTCCATACTTCTAGCGATTGGATTTCACTCAAAACTCACCAAATGACTCCTCCTGCCATATTATGATGTTGCCCAAGTTTTGGGCTTGATCCGAAATCAATAGGTGTTCCAAATTGGAAAATTCAAGTTCAACGGCAGTTCGTTCCTAATTGGAGTGGTTGGTGTATGCCATACTTCTAGCGATTGGATTTCACTCAAAACTCACCAAATGACTCCTCCCACCATATTATGATGTTGCCCAAGTTTGGGGCTCTATCCGAAATCGATAGGTGCGAGAAATTGGACAATTCAAGTTCAACGGCAGTTCGTTCCTAATTGGAGTGGTTGGTGTATTCCATACTTCTAGCGATTGGATTTCACTCAAAACTCACCAAATGACTCCTCCCACCATATTATGATGTTGCCCAAGTTTTGGGCTCAATCCGAAATCAATAGGAGTAGGAAATTGGTCAATTCAATTTCAGCGCCAGTTCGTTCCTAACCGGAGTAGTTGTTGTATTCCATACTTCTAGCGATTGGATTTCACTCAAAACTCACCAAATGACTCCTCCCCCCATATTATGATGTTGGCCAAGTTTTGGGCTCGATCCGAAATCAATAGGTGTGAGAAATTGGAAAATTCAAGTTCAACGGCAGTTCGTTCCTAATTGGGGTGGTTGGTTTATTCCACACATATAGTGATTGGATTTCCCTCAAAACACACCAAATGACTCCTCCCACAATATTATGATGTTGCCCAAGTTTTGGGCTCGATCCGAAATTAATAGGTGTGAGAAATTGGACAATTCATGTTCAACGGCAGTTCGTTCCTAATTGGAGTGGTTGGTGTATTCCGTACCCCTAGCGATTGGATTTCACTCAAAACTCTCCAACTGACTCCTAACACCAGATTATCATGTTGTCCAAGTTTTGGGCTCGATCCGAAATCAATAGGTGTGAGAAATTGGACAATTCAAGTTCAACGACAGTTCGTTCCTAATTGGAGTGGTTGGTGTATTCCATACATCTATCGATTGGATTTCACTCAAAACTCACCAACTGACTCCTAACACCAGATTATCATGTTGCCCAAGTTTTGGGCTCGATCCGAAATCAATAGGTGTGAGAAATTGGACAATTCAAGTTCAACGGCAGTTCGTTCCTAATTGGAGTTGTTGGTGTATTCCATACTTCTAGCGATTGGAATTCACTCAAAACTCACCAAATGACTCCCCCCACCATATTACGATGTTGCCCAAGTTTGGGGCTCGATCCGAAATCAATAGGTGTGAGAAATTGGACAGTTCAAGTTCAACGGCAGTTCGTTCCTAATTGGAGTGGTTGGTGTATTCCATACTTCTAGCGATTGGATTTCACTCAAAACTCACCAAATGACTCCTCCCACCATATTATGATGTTGCCCAAGTTTTGGGATCGATCTGAAATCAATAGGTGTGAGAAATTGGTCAATTCAATTTCAACGCCAGTTCGTTCCTAATCGGAGTGGTTGGTGTATTCCATACTTCTATCGATTGGATTTCACTCAAAACTCACCAACTGACTCCTAACACCAGATTATCATGTTGCCCAAGTTTTGGGCTCGATCCGAAATCAATAGGTGTGAGAAATTGGACAATTCAAGTTCAGCGGCAGTTCGTTCCTAATTGGAGTGGTTGGTGTATGCCATACTTCTAGCGATTGGATTTCACTCAAAACTCACCAAATGACTCCTCCCACCATATTATGATGTTGCCCAAGTTTGGGGCTCGATCCGAAATCAATAGGTGTGAGAAATTGGACAATTCAAGTTCAACGGCAGTTCGTTCCTAATTGGAGTGGTTGGTGTATTCCATACTTCTAGCGATTGGATTTCACTCAAAACTCACCAAATGACTCCTCCCACAATATTATGATGTTGCCCAAGTTTTGGGCTCGATCCGAAATCAATAGGTGTGAGAAATTGGACAATTCAAGTTCAACGGCAGTTCATTCCTAATTGAAGTGGTTGGTGTATTCTGTACTTCTAAAGACTGGATTTCACTCAAAACTAACCAAATGACTCCTCCCACCATATTATGAAGTTACCCAAGTTCTGGGCTCGATCCGAAATCAATAGGTGTGAGAAATTGGACAATTCCAGTTCAACGGCAGTTCGTTCCTAATTGGAGTGGTTGGTGTATTCCATACATCTAGAGTTTGGATTTCCCTCAAAACTCACGAAATCTCTCCTCCCACCATATTATCTTGTTGCCCAAGTTTTGGGCTCGATCCGAAATTAATAGGTGTGAGAAATTGGACAATTCAAGTTCAACGGCAGTTCATTCCTAATTGGAGTGGTTGGTGTATTCCATACATCTAGCGATTGGATTTCACTCAAAACTCTCCAACTGACTCCTAACACCAGATTATCGTGTTGCCCAAGTTTTGGGCTCGATACGAAATCAATAGGTGTGAGAAATTGGACAATTCAAGTTCAACGGCAGTTCGTTCCTAATTGGAGTGGTTGGTGTATTCCATACTTCTAGCGATTGGATTTCACTCAAAGCTCACCAAATGACTCCTGACACCAGATTACCATGTTGCCCAAGTTTTGGGCTCGATCCGAAATCAATTGGTGTGAGAAATTAGACAATTCAAGTTCAACCACAGTTCGTTCCAAATTGGAGTAGTTGGTGTATTCCAAACTTCTAGCGATTGGATTTCACTCAAAACTCACCAAATGACTCCTCATACCATATTATGATGTTGCCCAAGTTTGGGGCTCGATCCGAAATCAATAGGTGTGAGAAATTGGACAATTCAAGTTCAACGGCAGTTCGTTCCTAATTGGAGTTGTTGGTGTATTCCACGCTTCTAGCGATTGGATTTCACTCAAAACTCACCAAATGACTCCTCCCACCATATTATGATGTTGGCCATGTTTGGGGCTAGATAAAAATCAATAGGTGTGAGAAATTGGACAATTCATGTTCAACGGCAGTTCGTTCCTAATTGGAGTGGTTGGTGTATTCTGTACTTCTAGCAATTGGATTTCACTCAAAACTCACCAAATGACTCCTCCCACCATATTAAGATGTTGCCCAAGTTTTGGGCTCGATCTGAAATCAATAGGTGTGAGAAATTGGACAATTGAAGTTCAGCGGCAGTTCGTTCCTAATTGGAGTGGTTGGTGTATTCCATACTTCTAGCGATTGGATTTCACTTAAAAATCACCAAATGACTCCTCCCACCATATTATGATGTTGCCCAAGTTTTGGACTCGATCCAAAATCAATAGGTGAAAGAAATTGGACAATTCGAGTTAAACGGCAGTTCGTTCCTAATTGGAGTGGTTGGTGTATTCCATACTTCTTGCAATTGGATTTCACTCAAAACTCACCAAATGACTCCTCCCACCATATTATGAGGTTGCCCAAGTTTTGGGCTCGATCCGAAATCAAGAGGTGAAAGAAATTGGACAATTCAAGTTCAACGGCAATTCGTTCCTAATTGGAGTGGTTGGCGTATTCCATACTTCTAGCGATTGGATTGCACTCAAAACTCACGAAATGACTCGTCCCACCATATTCTGATGTTGCCCAAGTTTGGGGATCGATCTGAAATTAATAGGTGTGAGAAATTGGACAATTCAAGTTCAACGGCAGTCCGTTCCTAATTGGAGTGGTTGGTGTATTCCATACTTCTAGCAGTTGGATTTCACCCAAAACTCACCAAATGACTCTTCCCACCATATTATGATGTTGCCCAAGTTTGGGGCTCGATCCAAAATCAATAAGTGTGAGAAATTGGACAATTCAAGTTCAACGGCAGTTCGTTCCTAATTGGAGTGGTTAGTGTATTCCATACTTCTTGCAATTGGATTTCACTCAAAACTCAGCAAATGACTCCTCCCACCATATTATGATGTTGCCGAATTTTGGGGGTCAATCCGAAATCAACAGGCGTTAGAAATTGGACAATTCAAGTTCAACGGCAGTTGGTTCCTAATTGGAGTGGTTGGGGTATTCCATACTTCTAGCTATTGGATTTCACTCAAAACTAACCAAATGACTCCTACCGCCATATTATGATGTTACCCAAGTTTTGGGCTCGATCCGAAATCAATAGGTGTGAGAAATTGGACAATTCAAGTTCAACGGCAGTTCGTTCCTAATTGGAGTGGTTGGTGTATTCCATACTTCTAGCGATTGGATTTCACTCAAAAATCACCAAATGACTCCTCCCACCATATTATGATGTTGCCCAAGTTTGGGGCTCGATCCGAACTCAATAGGTGTGTGAAATTGGACAATTCAAGTTCAACGGCAGATCGTTCCTAATTGGAGTGGTTGGTGTATTCCATACTTCTAGCGATTGGATTTCACTCAAAACTCACCAATTGACTCCTCCCACCATATTATGATGTTGCCCAAGTTTTGGGCTCGATCCGAAATCAATAGGTCGTCCAAATTGGACAATTCAAGTTCAACGGCAGTTCGTTCCTACTTGGGGTGGTTGGTGTATTCCATACTTCTAGCGATTGGATTTCACTCAAAACTAACCAAATCACTCCTCCCGCTATATTATGATGTTGCCCATGTTTTGGGCTCGATCCGAAATCAATAGGTGTGAGAAATTGGACAATTCAAGTTCAACGGCAGTTCGTTCCTAATTGGAGTGGTTGGTGTATTCCATACTTCTAGGGATTGGATTTCACTCAAAACTCACCAATTGACTCCTCCCACCATATTATGATGTTGCCCAAGTTTTGGGCTCGATCCGAAATCAATAGGTGTAACAAATTGGACAATTCAAGTTCAACGGAAGTTCGTTCCTAATTGGAGTGGTTGGTGTATTCCATACTTCTAGGGATTGGATTTCACTCAAAACTCACCAATTGACTCCTCCCACCATATTATGATGTTGCCCAAGTTTTGGGCTCGATCCGAAATCAATAGGTGTGAGAAATTGGACAATTCAAGTTCAACGGAAGTTCGTTCCTAATTGGGGTGGTTGGTGTATTCCATACTTCTAGGGATTGGATTTCACTCAAAACTCACCAAATGACTCCTCCCACCATATTATGATGTTGCCCAAGTTTTGGGCTCGATCCGGAATCAATAGGTGTTCCAAATTGGACAATTCAAGTTCAACGGCAGTTCGTTCCTAATTGGAGTGGTTGGTGTATTGCATACTTCTAGCGATTGGATTTCACTCAAAACTCACCAAATGACTCCTCCCACCATATTATGATGTTGCCCAAGTTTTGGGCTCTATCCGAAATCAATAGGTGTTCCAAATTGGACAATTCAAGTTCAACGGCAGTTCGTTCCTAATTGGAGTGGTTGTTGTATTCCATACTTCTAGTGATTGGATTTCACTCAAACCTCACCAATTGACTCCTCCCACCATATTATGATGTTGCCCAAGTTTTGGGCTCGATCCGAAATCAATAGGTGTTCCAAATTGGACAATTCAAGGTCAACGGCAGTTCGTTCCTAATTGCAGTGGTTGGTGTATTCCATACTTCAAGCGATTGGATTTCACTCAAAACTCACCAAATGACTCCTCCCACAATATTATGATGTTGCCCAAGTTTTGGGCTCGATCCGAAATCAATAGGTGTTCCAAATTGGACAATTCAAGTTCAACGGCAGTTCGTTCCTAATTGGAGTGGTTGGTGTATTCCATACTTCTAGCGATTGGATTTCACTCAAAACTCACCAAATGACTCCTCCCACCATATTATGACGTTGTCCAAGTTTTGGGCTCGATACGAAATCAATAGGTGTTCCAAATTGGACAGTTCAAGTTCAACGGCAGTTCGTTCCTAATTGGAGTGGTTGGTGTATTCCATACTTCTAGCGATTGGATTTCACTCAAAACTCACCAATTGACTACTCCCACCATATTATGATGTTGCCCAAGTTTTGGGCTCGATCCGAAATCAATTGGTCTTCCAAATTTGACAATTTGAGTTCAACGGCAGTTCGTTCTTAATTGGAGTGGTTGGTGTATTCCATACTTCTAGCGATTGGATTTCACTCAAACCTCACCAATTGACTCCTCCCACCATATTATGATGTTGCCCAACTTTTGGGCTCAATCCGAAATCAATAGGTGTTCCAAAATGGACAATTCAAGTTCAACGACAGTTCGTCACTAATTGCAATTGTTGGTGTATTCCATACTTCAAGCGATTGGATTTCACTCAAAACTCACCAAATGACTCCTCCCACCATATTATTATGTTGCCCAAGTTTTGAGCTCGATCCGAAATCAATAGGTCTTCCAAATTTGACAATTAGAGTTCAACGGCAGTTCGTTCCTAATTGGAGTGGTTGGTGTATTCCATACTTCTAGCGATTGGATTTCACTTAAAACTCACCAAATGACTCCTCCCACCATATTATGACGTTGCCCAAGTTTTGGGCTCGATACGAAATCAATAGGTGTTCCAAATTGGACAATTCAAGTTCAACGGCAGTTCGTTCCTAATTGGAGTGGTTGGTGTATTCCATACTTCTAGCGATTGGATTTCACTTAAAACTCACCAAATGACTCCTCCCACCATATTATGACGTTGCCCAAGTTTTGGGCTCGATACGAAATCAATAGGTGTTCCAAATTGGACAATTCAAGTTCAACGGCAGTTCGTTCCTAATTGGAGTGGTTGGTGTATTCCATACTTCTAGCGATTGGATTTCAATCAAAACTCACCAATTGACTCCTCCCACCATATTATGATGTTGGCCAAGTTTTGGGTTCGATCCGAAATCAAGGTCTTCCAAATTTGACAATTAGAGTTCAACGGCAGTTCGTTCCTAATTGGAGTGGTTGGTGTATTCCATACTTCTAGTGATTGGATTTCACTCAAACCTCACCAATTGACTCCTCCCACCATATTATGATGTTGCCCAAGTTTTGGGCTCGATCCGAAATCAATAGGTGTTCGAAATTGGACAATTCAAGTTCAACGGCAGTTCGTTCCTAATTGCAGTGGTTGGTGTATTCCATACTTCCTGCGATTGGATTTCACTCAAAATTCACCAAATGACGCCTCCCACCATATTATGATGTTGCCCAAGTTTTGGGCTCGATCCGAAATCAATAGGTGTTCGAAATTGGACAATTCAAGTTCAACGGCAGTTCGTTCCTAATTGCAGTGGTTGGTGTATTCCATACTTCCTGCGATTGGATTTCACTCAAAATTCACCAAATGACTCCTCCCACCATATTATGATGTTGCCCAAGTTTTGGGCTCGATCCGAAATCAATAGGTGTGAGAAATTGGACAATTCAAGTTCAACGGAAGTTCGTTCCTAGTTGGAGTGGTTGGTGTATTCCATACTTCTTGCGATTGGATTTCACTCAAAACTCACCAAATGACTCCTCCCACCATATTATGATGTTGCCCAAGTTTTGGGCTCGATCCGAAATCAATAGGTGTTCCAAATTGGACAATTCAAGTTCAACGGCAGTTCGTTCCTAATTGGAGTGGTTGGTGTATTCCATACTTCTAGCGATTGGATTTCACTCAAAACTCACCAAATGACTCCTCCCACCATATTATGATGTTGCCCAAGTTTTGGGCTCGATCCGAAACCAGTAGGTGTTCCAAATTTGACAATTCAAGTTCAACGGCAGTTCGTTCCTAATTGGAGTGGTTGGTGAATTCCATACTTCTAGCGATTGGATTTCACTCAAAACTCACCAAATGACTCCTCCCACCATATTATGACGTTGCCCAAGTTTTGGGCTCGATCCGAAATCAATAGGTGTTCCAAATTGGACAATTCAAGTTCAACGGCAGTTCGTTCCTAATTGGAGTGGTTGGTGTATTACATACTTCTAGCCATTCGATTTCACTCAAAACTCACCAAATGACTACTCCCACCATATTATGATGTTGCCCAAGTTTGGGGCTCGATCCGAAATCAATAGGTGTGAGAAATTGGACAATTCAAGTTCAACGGCAGTTCGTTCCTAATTGGAGTGGTTGGTGTATTCCGTACTTCTAGCGATTGGATTTCACTCAAAACGAACCAAATGACTCCTCCCACCATATTATGATGTTGCACAAGTTTTGGGATCGATCCGAAATCAATAGGTGTGAGAAATTGGTCAATTCAATTTCAATGGCATGTCGTTCCTAATTGGAGTGGTTGGTGTATTCCATACTTCTACCGATTGGATTTCACTCAAAACTGGCAAAATGACTCCTCCCACCATATTATGATGTTGCCCAAGTTTGGGGCTCGATCCGAAATCAATAGGTGTGAGAAATTGGACAATTCAAGTTCAACGGCAGTTCGTTACTAATTGGAGTGGTTAGTGTATTCCATACTTCTAGCGATTGGATTTCACTCAAAACTCACCAAATGACTCCTCCCACCATATTATGTTGTTGCCCAAGTTGTGGGCTCGATCCGAAATCAATAGGTGTTCCAAATTGGACAATTCAAGTTCAACGGCAGTTCGTTCCTAGTTGGAGTGGTTGGTGTATTCCATAGTTCTAGCGATTGGATTTCACTCAAAACTCACCAAATGACTCCTCCCACCAAATTATGATGTTGCCCAAGTTTTGGGCTCGATCCGAAATCAATAGGTGTTCCAAATTGGACAATTCAAGTTCAACGGCAGTTCGTTCCTAATTGGAGTGGTTGTTGTATTCCATACTTCTAGCGATTGGATTTCACTCAAAACTCACCAAATGACTCCTCCCACCATATTATGATGTTGCCCAAGTTTTGGGCTCGATCCGAAATCAATAGGTGTTCCAAATTGGACAATTCAAGTTCAACGGCATTTCGTTCCAAATTGGAGTGGTTGGTGTTTTCCATACTTCTAGCGATTGGATTTCACTCAAAAGTCACCAAATGACTCCTCCCACCATATTATGATGTTGCCCAAGTTTTGGGCTCGATCCGAAATCAATAGGTGTTGCAAATTGGACAATTCAAGTTCAACGGCATTTCGTTCCAAATTGGAGTGGTTGGTGTTTTTGTTGTTAATTATTATGTTAACTCGCAATTGTACGGGGCAATTAGTAATATAGCAAGACAAGTACGAGGTCGTACCCACGAAGACTGTGAAGTTCAAATTAGTTATGTACGTAGATTACCGAATTCAAGAAGTTAGGAAGTTAAGTCTAAAACAGAAATTAAAGTGAGAGTGATTGTGATTGTGAAAGGAAGTGAGCAAACTGAAATTGCAAATGAAAGCAAATAAACAAGTGTAACAAAGAGTGGTTTTAAGAGTTGGAAAACAGATTTGGAGACTAGGGCATTCGAATCACCATAACAATTCAATTCTGGGTTATATGGAGTCAAGTAACAAGTCTAATTCAGATTCAAAGATTGATTCTAGCTAAAGTATGATTAGGCCATGGTGTTTGGTCCTAACCTTGTGTTCCTAATTCCCTAATTTGATCATTTGTTGTCTAACCTAAAATTAAGCATTAGGAACCCATTAAGCATAGAAGAACAATTTAAACAACCAAGCATGTATCTAATCCCTGTTGTCGAATGTCCATACATACTCTTCCTATTCATAGTTCAATTCGAATTAAAGCATGGTGTCTACTCTTAATTCAAACCAAGATAGTTAACAAACAAGTTCTAATGGTGATCAATCATTCAAACAAGCATGTTAACTTATAAGCATAATGAATAAGAACATGAATCATGAATCAAACTTGAAACTCCAAACTTATAAACCCAGAATATTCATGTTAGGTTACATCGAAGCCCTAGTTATGGATTTAGCTACTCATAATGGAAAAGAAACTAAAATAGAAATGGGAAAACATAATGAATGCCATAAGAGTAGAAAAACCCTTTTCTGAAGTTCTTGTAGTGTCCAATGCTTCTCCAAGAGCTTCTCCACGTCTAGAAGGATGTATGAAGGATATGGAGGGGATTTGAGATGAGCTTGAGTGAGTGGTGATGGCTGAGAAAGAGGAAATTCGTAGGGAAATGGAAGGGAGGTTTTCTGGAGCTGTTTTGGTGATTTTGGGGCAGTTTAGAGTATTGGGTTGATTGCTTGAGTGTTTGGGGTTGTGGGAATGTATGAGGATGATTTCTGGATGATGGAAGTGTGGAGGATGGCTGAAGTGAATTTTGTAGCTTGAAGACTCCTCTATTTATAGGGCTAAGAGGGAGGAACATCATGATGAAATCCAACACCACCATTCCTCATTTAATACAACCCATAACTCCCACTTCATCTTGTCTATGTTAGTGTGGTTGGAATCAATCCCATCCCATACTTCTTTTGCTGCACCTCAAGCTTTCTTCACATGGGATCAAAGGTGATCAATTGTGGCTGCCTTTTGCTGCCAACCCATGTGGTCTTCTTTTGGTTGTTGAACAAAAACGAGTCTTCTGAACCAGACTTGGTGTAGGAAGGCCAGAGGTTTCAAAACTTATCCAATGGGGCTCAAATTTAGATATGTTGTACTAGACACCCATTGGAACAAGTTTCATGAAGATCTTCACCTCATCCAAGCCCCATAGCATGCTGATCCAAGGCCAAGAAGCTGACCTACGAAATTGGGCTGGAAAGGAGTTGTAGCCAAAATGTGTTTGTCTTTAAGCCCTTCTTCCATTCACCCAAATCAAGCCTTAACATGCATGGATTGCATCATTTCCTATCCAAAGTCATCATTGTTACCTAAATGTCAATTAACTGAAAGATAAACACAAAAAGGATTAAAAGCACAAGTTTAACTCAAAACATAACCAAATCATAAGTTAGAAGGGTACAAAATGATATACAATTATGAACCGATCAAATACCCCCAAACCTAGATTTTGCTAGTCCTCGAGCAAAACAACACAAAACAAAGTTAAAAACAAAAAGTTAACTAAACCACTTTCGTAGGTAACTCGATTGCATTGAGCGTATGCAACAAGCCTTTAAACCTCTAGGCATCCCTAGTAGGAGGAGTTGTGTCTCCTGAGGGTTTAACAGAAACGATACCCACAAACGCATTACTAACTCTACAAAACAAAGTGGTTAGTAAAACTTGAAATCAACTAATGAGAATGAAAGAAAACTTTAGTCATACCTCCAACACCGTAGAGTTGCCAAGATAGGTGATCAATCAGTGTGTAATGTGGAAGCTATAGCTCAAAGGCACACGGTTTCAAAGCAAGCACACTCAAACCTTGAATAAAGAACATGCTTCGACTCTAATTCTCACAGATAACACTCAATCACTCAGAATCAATGGTTTTATTCTCTCAAACAAGCTTAAGTGAGTATATGAAATAGAAGCACAATATTTGGTTAGATCTCATGAAGGGAATCAAATACTAAGAATAGAGATACACACATACCTACCAGCACCCATGAATACATCCTCAAAGATTAGCTAGGTCTTTCACAAGGTTTGTAATGAAAGGTAAGGTTAGGGGAAATGGAAGAATTGGAAGGAAAAACAGGTAACTTAAGAACATACCAAGGTTGCATTCTTCATTGATCTGCAAGGTAGCATTGACTTATAATGGCATGGCTGCAAACTTCATGGTACCACCTGGCATAGACTTTATTTATTTATTTATTTATTTTATTTTTTTTACACTTAGATCAAATCGAAACACTTTCATCTTCGTTGATTTGATCTGCATCTTCATTAACTTCATTGCACAGAATCACACCATCTTTCATTTAGGCACATGGCAGCAACTTCCTTGCTTCAAACTTTATCTTGGCACACCTTGGTATATTTCTAAGCTATAGGGTATGGCTACAATAGGTGAAGTATCTCAGATTGAGATACAAAGGTAGGGAAATGATGAGGGTGATAGAAGAAAAGGCTTTAAGTGTTTGGCTTCAAGAGGGTTGATGGAACACACATATAGGTAGGGTGAAAAGAAAGCACATCGAATGGTTATGCACACATAGCCTAGCATCACTTCAATGAGTTCATTCATGAATGAGAGCAAGCACATGATATCTGCAAAAGAGAATCATCCTTAGTATTCAATGAAAATGGAATAATGAGATCATTTAGAGTGAAATGAAGAAAATAAATTGGGATGAGAAATAGAAACACTTTAAACCCTCTCAAGAAAGCAATTGGGCTCAATATAGCTCACTAGGGTAGTCTCCACTATTCTCCTTCGAGAATTTGAGCATGGTACTTTAGCCACCAGAATTCTAGGAGCCAAAGCTTTGTGAAGTGCAAAATTCTGATATGAAAACCTCAATGGCAGCTCCATAGCATCGATTGTATGACATTAAAAAAAAAAAAAAAAAAAATATTAGTGACAAATGAACGAAAAATTGAAAACACAAATGAATGAAATTTGAAAACCTTCCCCCCAGACCTGAATTGAACATTGTCCTCAATGTTAAAGCAAAGTAAAGATGATTGAGAACAAGTAAATGATAAAGGGAAAAGTTAAGAAAAAGTTTAGAAGAAAAAAAAAAAAAAAAAAACACAAATATACAAGCAACTCACGGATGACCAGTTAAGGGCCTCAGAAAACACAGCCAGGGGATCCGGGAAGGTTGGAGGGGTCACAATGGTCCCGCTTAAAACCCAAACTTCTTAGACACCGAAGGTGTCGCCTAAAGAACTCCTAGACACTGTATTGACGGAGGTGCTCACTGGGGTTACCCAAAGTTAGCTCATATGAAAAAAAAATTATTTAAAGAAACAGAAACTTAAAATGACTAAAATAAAAACAAAACAAGTAAAGAGAAAGGATAGAAATGCTCCCCCTTGATGCGATTAGGTCGATTGCTACCAAGCACCTTCTTCTTGAACACATGGGTTGCCTCCCAAGAAGCGCCTTAGTTACTGTCTTGGCAAGACATTATGTGATCAGCTAAGTTGATGGTACAAAGGGAAGTTGATCCACCACATGGCCTGTTTGAATGCCAGCTGAGATTCCCTCATAGAATGGCTTTAAACGTTGTCCATTTACTTTGAAAGTTGAGCCGTCTTTAGGGTTTTGAATCTCCACAGCTCCATAGGGAGAAACATTGACCACGGTGAATGGGCCTTGCCATCTAGACTTCAATTTTCCTGGAAAGAGACGCAATCGTGAGTTAAACAAAAGAACTGACATACCTTTGGAGAACTCTTTCCGTTGAATGTTTCTGTCATGGTAACTCTTGGTTCGTTCTTTGTAAAGCTTTGCATTCTCATAAGACTCATGTCTAATTTCTTCCAATTCATTGAGCTGAAACTTTCTTGCATGGCCTGCCTTGTCTAGATCAAAATTTAACTTCTTGATGGCCCAAAAAGCATTGTGTTCAAGCTCCATTGGCAGGTGACAAGCTTTCCCAAACACAAGACGATAAGGGCTCATCCCAATGGGAGTCTTATATGCAGTCCTATAAGCCCATAATGAATCATTGAGCTTGGCTGCCCAATCTTTCCTTGTATTGTTCACCACCTTCTCCAGGATGTGCTTAATTTCTCTATTGCTTATTTCCACTTGACCAGAAGTTTGCGGATGATATGGTGTAGAGACTCGATGGGTGATGTTGTACTTCTTCATGAGTGCTTCGAATGGCTTGTTACAGAAGTGGCTGCCTCCATCACTAATGACAGCCCTTGGAGTACCAAACCTTGTGAAAATATTATCCTTCAAGAACTTGAGCACCACCTTATGATCATTGGTTTTGGTGGCTATGGCTTCCACCCATTTAGACACATAATCAACAGCAACAAGTATGTAAGTACAACCAAAGGAAGATGGGAATGGTCCCATGAAATCAATACCCCACACATCGAAGAGCTCCACAACAAGTATGCTATTCAATGGCATTTCGTTCCTGCGACTTATGTTCCCCATCCTTTGACACCTATCACACTTAACACAAAAATTAAACGCATCTTTGAATAGAGTGGGCCAAAAGAAACCAGATTGGAGAATTTTAAGTGCTGTTTTCTTAGCTCCAAAGTGACCTCCACAAGCCAATTCGTGGCTATGCCTAAGTATGCTTTCTTGCTCTTCTTCTGGAACACATCTTCTGATGAGTTGATCCGGGCAATGCTTGAATAAGAAAGGTTCATCCCAGACATAATGTTTCACCATGGAAAAGAACTTCTTCTTGTCCTGAGAAGTTAGATCATTTCTAAGAACACCACAAGCAAGATAATTAACAAAATCAGCATACCATGGTTCTTTGACTTGGGCAGCAAATAGTTGTTCATCAGGGAAAGTCTCATTCAAGGGTAGCACAGCTTCTCCTTTTTCTTCAACCACAATTCTGCTCAAATGATCAGCTACCACATTCTCACATCCCTTCTTGTCTCGAATTTCCAAATCGAACTCTTGCAGCAAGAGAATCCATCTAATTAAGCGTGGTTTTGCGTCCTTCTTAGTGAGCAAGTATCTAAGAGCTGCATGGTCAGAATAAACAATTACTTTAGAACCAACAAGATAAGAACGAAATTTTTCTAAAGCAAAAACCACAGCAAGGAACTCCTTCTCTGTTGTGGAGTAGTTGATTTGAGCATCATTCAAGGTCCGGCTAGCATAATGAATCACATGGGGGAGCTTGTTCTTCTTTTGACCTAAAACTGCACCAATAGCAAAGTCAGAGGCATCACACATTATTTCAAATGGTAAAGACCAATCTGGAGCTATGATAATAGGGGCTGAAGTTAGCTCCCTCTTCAAGGTAGTAAAGGCTTCCATGCAAGCTTCATTAAACTCAAAAACAGCATCCTTAGCAAGGAGATTACACAATGGCCTTGTAATGCTTGAGAAATTTTTGATGAACCTTCTATAGAATCCAGCATGACCTAGAAAGCTTCTAATTCCTTTCACAGAGGTAGGGGGTGGCAGATTTGAGATGAGATCGATCTTGGCTTTATCCACTTCAATTCCCTTGCTTGAAATCACATGGCCTAGCACAATGCCTTGTCTCACCATGAAGTGACACTTCTCCCAATTCAAAATCAGGTTTGTTTCCTGGCATCTTTTAAGCACTAGAGACAAGTGGTGAAGACAATTATCAAAAGAGGAACCAAAAACTGAAAAATCATCCATAAATACCTCAATGAATCGTTCCACCATATCTGAAAAGATAGACATCATGCATCTTTGGAAAGTTGCTGGGGCATTGCACAAACCGAATGGCATCCTTCTATAAGCAAACGTACCAAATGGGCATGTGAATGTGGTTTTCTCTTGGTCTTCCGGAGCAATGGGAATTTGATTATAACCTGAAAAACCATCAAGAAAACAATAGTAAGCATGGCCAGATAAACGTTCAAGCATTTGATCAATAAAAGGCAAGGGGAAATGATCTTTTCTAGTGGATGTGTTCAACTTCCTGTAATCAATGCAAACTCTCCAACCAGTGATAGTTCGTGTAGGAACTATCTCATTCTTCTCATTCTTCACAACGGTGATTCCGGACTTCTTCGGAACAACTTGTACAGGGCTCACCCACTTAGAATCTGAAATTGGGTAGATGATTCCTACATCGAGTAGCTTTAAAACTTCAGCTCTAACCACCTCTTTCATGTTGGGATTTAGCCTCCTTTGGGCATCACGGGATGGTTTGCTGTCTTCTTCCATTAGAATCCGGTGCATGCACATGCTTGGACTAATTCCTTTGATGTCTGCTATGGTCCACCCAATGGCTGTTTTATGCTCTTTTAGAACCTTAATTAAGCTCTCTTCTTCATGTGAGGTGAGACCTGCAGCAATTATAACAGGGAGAGTTTCGTTAGCACCCAAATAAGTATATTTAAGATGATTGGGCAGTGGTTTAAGTTCTAGCTTTGGTGGGGTGATAATGGATGGCTCCAATTTCGTGGATGATGGTCCAAGAGGCTCGAGTGGTGGCCTAAAGGATGGTGGGTATGGTTGAAACACTTCTAAGGCAGCCACCACTTCTTGGAACTCCGGTTCACAAAGATCTTCCTCTTCTTGTGTTAAGACAGCTTCTAGAGCATCATTAGACTTTCTCTGCAAAATTTTGGAAGAAACCTCATGATCCACAACATCAATTGAAAAGCAAGAATCAAGAGAGATAGAAGGTTGAGATAGAGCATTAAGCATTTTAAATTCAACAGTTTCACCCAGAACAGTCATGGAAAGGGTGCTATCTTTCACTTTGATAACTGTGTCTGCAGTGGCCATGAATGGCCTGCCTAGGAGAATGCGATCAACATGATCTCCATTTGGATTGTCTTCCATGTCCATCACTACAAAATCAGCAGGGAGAATTAGTGTATTAACTTGAACTAAAATATCTTCTACAATACCTTTTGGATATTTTATAGAATGATCAGCTAGTTCAAGTCGTATTGAAGTCTTCTTCATCCCTTCTAAGCCAAGCTTTTGATACAATGAATATGGCATTAGGTTGACACTTGCTCCCAAGTCCAACATGGCTCTTCCAACCTTATTGCCTCCAATGTTAATGGGAATGTCAAAGCTGCCAGGATCAACTAGTTTTGGTGGAAGCTTCCTTTGCAACACAGCACTTACATTCTGGTCAAGCTTTACATCTTCATTTGGAGCGAAATTGAGCTTGTGAGTTTTCAAGTCCTTGATGAACTTTCCATATGCAGGAATCTGTTCAATAACATCAAGCAAAGGCAAATTGATATTAACTTTACTCAAAATATCATAAATCTCTTTAAAAGCCTTATCTTGCTTTGCTTTCTTAAGACGGCCTGGAAATGGAATCGGTGGAACATATGGAGCGGGTGGCACGTATCTATCTTCTTGAAGATGTGGTGGCACAAATTTGTCATCTCTCTTATGCAATTGGAATTGTTTGGATTCCTGAGAATCTGATTTGGCATTAGGAGCAGATTGAGAAGTTTTGAGATGTTCCCCTTCTGTAGCCGTGGTCTCCTCCTCTTCATCTTCTACAATCACAACATCATTTGAAAGATTAGAATCAACTTTACTATCAATGATCTTACCTGATCTGAGCACATGAATGGCCTTGGCTTCTTGGTTCTTTGGATTGATCTCGGTCTGGCTTGGCCATTTCCCAGGTGCTCTTTGAGTTATTTCAGCAGCTAATTGGCCTATTTGAACTTCCAATTTGGTAATGGTAGCTTGTGTAGTTTGCTGGAAATTGGATTGGTTGATTGCCATCTGCTTAACTATATCCTCCAATGATGATGTTTGTTGTGGCTTTTGGAATGAAGGGGGATTGGCTTGATTCTGAGTATTCCTCCATGAAAAGTTTGGATGATTCCTCCAACCTGGATTATAACTTTGAGAGTATGGATCATTTCTTGGACCTTGGTTGTAGGAATTTACCAACTTAGCTTGCTCTTGCACAAATTCTGGATATCCAGCCCCAAGTGGACAAGCTATGGTAGCATGGTCAGGAGTTTCGCAAATACTACACACTTCTTTCGGAGGGCTTCTTGAGTTTAATGCAAGAAGAGCATCTAGCTTTTGTTCCAGTTTTGAAATCTGCACACTAGAAGCATCATTAGAACCACTAATAACACGTTTACCTCTTGTATCCGTATGTTGGGTCTCCATTGCTATCTCCTCAAAGAGTTCGTATGTTTCTTCTGGAGTTTTGGTTTTAAAAGAACCACCTGCAAAATTGGTGACTATATTATGACTAGAAGGGGTTAGTCCTTTATAAAACATACGCATTTGAAGCTTCAATGGAATCCCATGATGAGGACATTGGTTGAGCAGCCCATTGAATCTCTCCCATGCTTCACAAAACGATTCATCATCTTGCTGTGCAAATAACAAGATCTTATCCCTAAGCATGTCGGTCTTTTGCGTGGAGAAGTATTTCTCCAAGAACTTCTTTTGAATGGCAGCCCATGTAGTGAGTGAACCAGGCTTTAAAGAATTCAACCAATATTTCGCCTTATCCTTCAAAGTGTATGGAAACACTCTCATTCGAAGTTGATCTTCTGTCACACCTGTCAAGGGAAAAGAACTCACAACATTAAAAATATCCTTTATATGAGTTAATGGATCTTCATTAGGTAAACCATAAAAGGAAGGCAGCATATTAAGATGAGAAGATTTAAGCTCATAATTTCGAGCTACAGTGGGCAGCAAAATGCTTGAAGGAGATGCTGGAATTGTTGGGATATCAAGTTCTCCCATGAACTCATTGGCAGCCATCTCTTCTTCTTCTTCTTGGTCTGAACTTGCTTCCGAATTTGAAGGTGAAGAACCAGGAAGTTCAGTGTGGAGAGCAATACTTGTAAACGTGGCAAGAGCTTGCTCTTTTGCAGTTGACAACTCTCTTTCTAGACGATTATGAACTTCAGAGATCACCCGGTTGGGTTGCAACGATGGTCCTGCGTTCAAAGATCTGGAGCGTTGGAACGAAGACCTCACTTGTTCAAGGAACGGTCTTTTAGACATAAACTACCTGAAACAGAAAATTAGATTAATTAGAAACACTAAAAAAATAGGGTAACCTTGGGCACATAACCAGGGAAGAACTTTCGTTCAGTCCCCGGCAACGGCGCCAAAATTTGTTGTTAATTATTATGTTAACTCGCAATTGTACGGGGCAATTAGTAATATAGCAAGACAAGTACGAGGTCGTACCCACGAAGACTGTGAAGTTCAAATTAGTTATGTACGTAGATTACCGAATTCAAGAAGTTAGGAAGTTAAGTCTAAAACAGAAATTAAAGTGAGAGTGATTGTGATTGTGAAAGGAAGTGAGCAAACTGAAATTGCAAATGAAAGCAAATAAACAAGTGTAACAAAGAGTGGTTTTAAGAGTTGGAAAACAGATTTGGAGACTAGGGCATTCGAATCACCATAACAATTCAATTCTGGGTTATATGGAGTCAAGTAACAAGTCTAATTCAGATTCAAAGATTGATTCTAGCTAAAGTATGATTAGGCCATGGTGTTTGGTCCTAACCTTGTGTTCCTAATTCCCTAATTTGATCATTTGTTGTCTAACCTAAAATTAAGCATTAGGAACCCATTAAGCATAGAAGAACAATTTAAACAACCAAGCATGTATCTAATCCCTGTTGTCGAATGTCCATACATACTCTTCCTATTCATAGTTCAATTCGAATTAAAGCATGGTGTCTACTCTTAATTCAAACCAAGATAGTTAACAAACAAGTTCTAATGGTGATCAATCATTCAAACAAGCATGTTAACTTATAAGCATAATGAATAAGAACATGAATCATGAATCAAACTTGAAACTCCAAACTTATAAACCCAGAATATTCATGTTAGGTTACATCGAAGCCCTAGTTATGGATTTAGCTACTCATAATGGAAAAGAAACTAAAATAGAAATGGGAAAACATAATGAATGCCATAAGAGTAGAAAAACCCTTTTCTGAAGTTCTTGTAGTGTCCAATGCTTCTCCAAGAGCTTCTCCACGTCTAGAAGGATGTATGAAGGATATGGAGGGGATTTGAGATGAGCTTGAGTGAGTGGTGATGGCTGAGAAAGAGGAAATTCGTAGGGAAATGGAAGGGAGGTTTTCTGGAGCTGTTTTGGTGATTTTGGGGCAGTTTAGAGTATTGGGTTGATTGCTTGAGTGTTTGGGGTTGTGGGAATGTATGAGGATGATTTCTGGATGATGGAAGTGTGGAGGATGGCTGAAGTGAATTTTGTAGCTTGAAGACTCCTCTATTTATAGGGCTAAGAGGGAGGAACATCATGATGAAATCCAACACCACCATTCCTCATTTAATACAACCCATAACTCCCACTTCATCTTGTCTATGTTAGTGTGGTTGGAATCAATCCCATCCCATACTTCTTTTGCTGCACCTCAAGCTTTCTTCACATGGGATCAAAGGTGATCAATTGTGGCTGCCTTTTGCTGCCAACCCATGTGGTCTTCTTTTGGTTGTTGAACAAAAACGAGTCTTCTGAACCAGACTTGGTGTAGGAAGGCCAGAGGTTTGAAAACTTATCCAATGGGGCTCAAATTTAGATATGTTGTACTAGACACCCATTGGAACAAGTTTCATGAAGATCTTCACCTCATCCAAGCCCCATAGCATGCTGATCCAAGGCCAAGAAGCTGACCTACGAAATTGGGCTAGAAAGGAGTTGTAGCCAAAATGTGTTTGTCTTTAAGCCCTTCTTCCATTCACCCAAATCAAGCCTTAACATGCATGGATTGCATCATTTCCTATCCAAAGTCATCATTGTTACCTAAATGTCAATTAACTGAAAGATAAACACAAAAAGGATTAAAAGCACAAGTTTAACTCAAAACATAACCAAATCATAAGTTAGAAGGGTACAAAATGATATACAATTATGAACCGATCAGTTTTCCATACTTCTAGCGATTGGATTTCACTCAAAACTCACCAAATGACTCCTCCCACCATATTATGATGTTGCCCAAGTTTTGGGCTCGAACCGAAATCAATAGGTGTTCCAAATTGGACAATTCAAGTTCAACGGCAGTTCGTTCCTAATTGGAGTGGTTGGTGTATTCCATACTTCTAGCGATTGGATTTCACTCAAAACTCACCAAATGACTCCTCCCACCATATTATGATGTTGCCTAAGTTTTGGGCTCGATCCGAAATCAATAGTTGTTCCAAATTGGACAATTCAAGTTCGTTCCTAATTGGAGTGGTTGGTGTATTCCATACTTCTAGCGATTGGATTTCACTCAAAACTCACCAAATGACTCCTCCCACCATATTATGATGTTGCCCAAGTTTTGGGCTCCATCCGAAATCAATAGGTGTTCCAAATTGGACAATTCAAGTTCAACGGCATTTCGTTCCAAGTTGGAGTGGTTGGTGTTTTCCATACTTCTAGCGATTGGATTTCACTCAAAAGTCACCAAATGACTCCTCCCACCATATTATGATGTTGCCCAAGTTTTGGGCTCGATCCGAAATCAATAGGTGTTCCAAATTGGACAATTCAAGTTCAACGGCAGTTCGTTCCTAATTGGAGTGGTTGGTGTATTCCATACTTCTAGCGATTGGATTTCACTCAAAACTCACCAAATGACTCCTCCCACCATATTATGATGTTGCCCAAGTTTTGGGCTCGATCCGAAATCGATAGGTGTTCCAAATTGGACAATTCAAGTTCAACGGCAGTTCGTTCCTAATTGGAGTGGTTGGTGTATTCCATACTTCTAGCGATTGGATTTCACTCAAAACTCACCAAATGACTCCTCCCACCATATTATGATGTTGCCCAAGTTTTGGGTTCGATCCGAAATCAATAGGTGTTCCAAATTGGACAATTCAAGTTCAACGGCAGTTCATTCCTAATTGGAGTGGTTGGTGTATTCCATACTTCTAGCGATTGGATTTCACTCAAAACTAACCAAATGACTTCTCCCACCATATTATGATGTTGCCCAAGTTTTGGGCTCGATCCGAAATCAATACGTGTGAGAAATTGGTCAATTCAATTTGAACGGCAGTTCGTTCCTAATTGGAGGGGTTGGTGTATTCCATACTTCTAGCGATTGGATTTCACTCAAAACTCACGAAATGACTCCTCCCACCATATTATGATGTTGCCCAAGTTTTGGGCTCGATCCGAAATCAATAGGTGTGAGAAATTGGACAATTCAAGTTCAACGGCAGTTGGTTCCTAATTGGAGTGGTTGGTGTATTCCATACTTCTAGCGATTGGATTTCACTCAAAACTCACCAAATGACTTCTCCCACGATATTATGATGTTGCCCGAGTTTTGGGCTCGATCCAAAATCAATAGGTGTGAGAAATTGGACAATTCAAGTTCAACGGCAGTTCGTTCCTAATTGGAGTGGTTGGTGTATTCCATAGTTCTAGCGATTGGATTTCACTCAAAACTCACCAAATGACTCCTCCCCCCATATTATGATGTTGCCCAAGTTTTGGGCTCGATCCGAAATCAGTAGGTGTTCCAAATTGGACAATTCAAGTTCAACGGCAGTTCGTTCCTAATTGGAGTGGTTGGTGTATTCCATACTTCTAGCGATTGGATTTCACTCAAAACTCACCAAATGACTCCTCCCACCATATTATGATGTTGCCCAAGTTTTGGGCTCGATCCGAAATCAATAGGTGTTCCAAATTGGACAACTCAAGTTCAACGGCATTTCGTTCCAAATTGGAGTGGTTGGTGTTTTCCATACTTCTAGCGATTGGATTTCATTCAAAAGTCACCAAATGACTCCTCCCACCATATTATGATGTTGCCCAAGTTTTGGGCTCGAACCGAAATCAATAGGTGTTCCAAATTGGACAATTCAAGTTCAACGGCAGTTCGTTCCTAATTGGAGTGGTTGTTGTATTCCATACTTCTAGGGATTGGATTTCACTCAAAACTCACCAAATGACTCCTCCCACCATATTATGATGTTGCCCAAGTTTTGGGCTCGATCCGAAATCAATAGGTGTTCCAAATTGGACAATTCAAGTTCGTTCCTAATTGGAGTGGTTGGTGTATTCCATACTTCTAGCGATTGGATTTCACTCAAAACTCACCAAATGACTCCTCCCACCATATTATGATGTTGCCCTAGTTTTGGGCTCGATCCGAAATCAATAGGTGTTCCAAATTGGACAATTCAAGTTCAACGGCATTTCGTTCCAAATTGGAATGGTTGGTGTTTTCCATACTTCTAGCGATTGGATTTCACTCAAAAGTCACCAAATGACTCCTCCCACCATATTATGATGTTGCCCAAGTTTTGGGCTCGATCCGAAATCAATAGGTGTTCCAAATTGGACAATTCAAGTTCAACGGCAGTTCGTTCCTAATTGGAGTGGTTGGTGTGTTCCATACTTCTAGCGATTGGATTTCACTCAAAACTCACCAAATGACTCCTCCCACCATATTATGATGTTGCCCAAGTTTTGGGCTCGATCCGAAATCGATAGGTGTTCCAAATTGGACAATTCAAGTTCAACGGCAGTTCGTTCCTAATTGGAGTGGTTGGTGTATTCCATACTTCTAGCGATTGGATTTCACTCAAAACTCACCAAATGACTCCTCCCACCATATTATGATGTTGCCCAAGTTTTGGGTTCGATCCGAAATCAATAGGTGTTCCAAATTGGACAATTCAAGTTCAACGGCAGTTCGTTCCTAATTGGAGTGGTTGGTGTATTCCATACTTCTAGCGATTGGATTTCACTCAAAACTAACCAAATGACTTCTCCCACCATATTATGATGTTGCCCAAGTTTTGGGCTCGATCCGAAATCAATACGTGTGAGAAATTGGTCAATTCAATTTGAACGGCAGTTCGTTCCTAATTGGAGGGGTTGGTGTATTCCATACTTCTAGCGATTGGATTTCACTCAAAACTCACGAAATGACTCCTCCCACCATATTATGATGTTGCCCAAGTTTTGGGCTCGATCCGAAATCAATAGGTGTTCCAAATTGGACAATTCAAGTTCAACGGCAGTTGGTTCCTAATTGGAGTGGTTGGTGTATTGCATACTTCTAGCGATTGGATTTCACTCAAAACTCACCAAATGACTTCTCCCACGATATTATGATGTTGCCCGAGTTTTGGGCTCGATCCAAAATCAATAGGTGTGAGAAATTGGACAATTCAAGTTCAACGGCAGTTCGTTCCTAATTGGAGTGGTTGGTGTATTCCATACTTCTAGCGATTGGATTTCACTCAAAACTAACCAAATGACTTCTCCCACCATATTATGATGTTGCCCAAGTTTTGGGCTCAATCCGAAATCAATACGTGTGAGAAATTGGTCAATTCAATTTGAACGGCAGTTCGTTCCTAATTGGAGGGGTTGGTGTATTCCATACTTCTAGCGATTGGATTTCACTTAAAAGTCACCAAATGACTCCTCCCACCATATTATGATGTTGCCCAAGTTTTGGGCTCGATCCGAAATCAATAGGTGTTCCAAATTGGACAATTCAAGTTCAACGGCATTTCGTTCCAAATTGGAGTGGTTGGTGTTTTCCATACTTCTAGCGATTGGATTTCACTCAAAAGTCACCAAATGACTCCTCCCACCATATTATGATGTTGCCCAAGTTTTGGGCTCGAACCGAAATCAATAGGTGTTCCAAATTGGACAATTCAAGTTCAACGGCAGTTCGTTTCTCATTGGAGTGGTTGGTGTATTCCATACTTCTAGCGATTGGATTTCACTCAAAACTCACCAAATGACTCCTCCCACCATATTATGATGTTGCCCAAGTTTTGGGCTCGATCCGAAATCAGTAGGTGTTCCAAATGGGACAATTCAAGTTCAACGGCAGTTCGTTCCTAATTGGAGTGGTTGGTGTATTCCATACTTCTAGCGATTGGATTTCACTCAAAACTCACCAAATGACTCCTCCCACCATATTATGATGTTGCCCAAGATTTGGGCTCGATCCGAAATCAATAGGTGTTCCAAATTGGACAATTCAAGTTCAACGGCAGTTCGTTCCTAATTGGAGTGGTTGGTGTATTCCATACTTCTAGCGATTGGATTTCACTCAAAACTCACCAAATGACTCCTCCCACCATATTATGATGTTGCCCAAGTTTTGGGCTCGATCCGAAATCAATAGGTGTTCCAAATTGGACAATTCAAGTTCAACGGCAGTTCGTTCCTAATTGGAGTGGTTGTTGTATTCCATACTTCTATCGATTGGATTTCACTCAAAACTCACCAAATGACTCCTCCCACCATATTATGATGTTGCCCAAGTTTTGGGCTCGATCCGAAATCAGTAGGTGTTCCAAATTGGACAATTCAAGTTCAACGGCAGTTCGTTCCTAATTGGAGTGGTTGTTGTATTCCATACATCTAGTGATTGGATTTCACTCAAAACTCACCAAATGACTCCTCCCACCATATTATGATGTTGCCCAAGTTTTGGGCTCGATCCGAAATCAGTAGGTGTTCCAAATTGGACAATTCAAGTTCAACGGCATTTCGTTCCTAATTGGAGTGGTTGGTGTATTCCATACTTCTAGCGATTGGATTTCACTCAAAACGAACCATATGACTCCTCCCCCCATATTATGATGTTGCCCGAGTTTTGGGCTCGATCCGAAATCAATAGGTGTGAGAAATTGGACAATTCAAGTTCAATGGTAGTTCGTTCCTAATTGGAGTGGTTGGTGTATTCCATACTTCTAGCGATTGGATTTCACTCAAAACTCACCAAATGACTCCTCCCACCATATTATGATGTTGCCCAAGTTTTGGGCTCGATCCGAAATCAGTAGGTGTTCCAAATTGGACAATTCAAGTTCAACGGCAGTTCGTTCCTAATTGGAGTGGTTGGTGTATTCCATACTTCTAGCGATTGGATTTCACTCAAAACTCACCAAATGACTCCTCCCACCATATTATGATGTTGCCCAAGTTTTGGGCTCGATCCGAAATCAATACGTGTGAGAAATTGGTCAATTCAATTTCAACGGCAGTTCGTTCCTAATTGGAGTGGTTAGTGTATTCCATACTTCTAGCGATTGGATTTCACTCAAAACTCACCAAATGACTCCTCCCACCATATTATGATGTTGCCCAAGTTTTGGGCTCGATCCGAAATCGATAGGTGTTCCAAATTGGACAATTCAAGTTCAACGGCAGTTCGTTCCTAATTGGAGTGGTTGGTGTATTCCATACTTCTAGCGATTGGATTTCACTCAAAACTCACCAAATGACTCCTCCCACCATATGATGATGTTGCCCAAGTTTTGGGATCGATCCGAAATCAATAGGTGTGACAAATTGGACAATTCAAGTTCAACGGCAGTTCTTTCCTAATTGGAGTGGTTGGTGTATTCCATACTTCTAGCGAATGGATTTCACTCAAAACTCACCAAATTACTCCTCCCACCATATTATGATGTTGCCCAAGTTTTGGGCTCGATCCGAAATCAATAGGTGTGAGAAATTGGACAATTCAAGTTCAACTGCAGTTCGTTCCTAATTGGAGTGGTTGGTGTATTCCACACTTCTAGCGATTGGATTTCACTCAAAACTCACCAAATGACTCCTCCCACCATATTATGATGTTGCGCAAGTTTTGGGCTCGATCCGAAATCAATAGGTGTGAGAAATTGGACAATTCAAGTTCAACGGCAGTTCGTTCCTAATTGGAGTGGTTGTTGTATTCCATACATCTAGTGATTGGATTTCACTCAAAACTCACCAAATGACTCCTCCCACCATATTATGATGTTGCCCAAGTTTTGGGCTCGATCCGAAATCAGTAGGTGTTCCAAATTGGACAATTCAAGTTCAACGGCATTTCGTTCCTAATTGGAGTGGTTGGTGTATTCCATACTTCTAGCGATTGGATTTCACTCAAAACGAACCATATGACTCCTCCCCCCATATTATGATGTTGCCCGAGTTTTGGGCTCGATCCGAAATCAATAGGTGTGAGAAATTGGACAATTCAAGTTCAATGGTAGTTCGTTCCTAATTGGAGTGGTTGGTGTATTCCATACTTCTAGCGATTGGATTTCACTCAAAACTCACCAAATGACTCCTCCCACCATATTATGATGTTGCCCAAGTTTTGGGCTCGATCCGAAATCAGTAGGTGTTCCAAATTGGACAATTCAAGTTCAACGGCAGTTCGTTCCTAATTGGAGTGGTTGGTGTATTCCATACTTCTAGCGATTGGATTTCACTCAAAACTCACCAAATGACTCCTCCCACCATATTATGATGTTGCCCAAGTTTTGGGCTCGATCCGAAATCAATAGGTGTTCCAAATTGGACAATTCAAGTTCAACGGCATTTCGTTCGAAATTGGAGTGGTTGGTGTTTTCCATACTTCTAGCGATTGGATTTCACTCAAAACTCACCAAATGACTCCTCCCACCATATTATGATGTTGCCCAAGTTTTGGGCTCGATCCGAAATCAATACGTGTGAGAAATTGGTCAATTCAATTTCAACGGCAGTTCGTTCCTAATTGGAGTGGTTGGTGTATTCCATACTTCTAGCGATTGGATTTCACTCAAAACTCACCAAATGACTCCTCCCACCATATTATGATGTTGCCCAAGTTTTGGGCTCGATCCGAAATCGATAGGTGTTCCAAATTGGACAATTCAAGTTCAACGGCAGTTCGTTCCTAATTGGAGTGGTTGGTGTATTCCATACTTCTAGCGATTGGATTTCACTCAAAACTCACCAAATGACTCCTCCCACCATATGATGATGTTGCCCAAGTTTTGGGATCGATCCGAAATCAATAGGTGTGACAAATTGGACAATTCAAGTTCAACGGCAGTTCTTTCCTAATTGGAGTGGTTGGTGTATTCCATACTTCTAGCGAATGGATTTCACTCAAAACTCACCAAATTACTCCTCCCACCATATTATGATGTTGCCCAAGTTTTGGGCTCGATCCGAAATCAATAGGTGTGAGAAATTGGACAATTCAAGTTCAATGGTAGTTCGTTCCTAATTGGAGTGGTTGGTGTATTCCATACTTCTAGCGATTGGATTTCACTCAAAACTCACCAAATGACTCCTCCCACCATATTATGATGTTGCCCAAGTTTTGGGCTCGATCCGAAATCAGTAGGTGTGAGAAATTGGACAATTCAAGTTCAACGGCAGTTCGTTCCTAATTGGAGTGGTTGGTGTATTCCATACTTCTAGCGATTGGATTTCACTCAAAACTCACCAAATGACTCCTCCCACCATATTATGATGTTGCCCAAGTTTTGGGCTCGATCCGAAATCAATAGGTGTTCCAAATTGGACAATTCAAGTTCAACGGCATTTCGTTCCAAATTGGAGTGGTTGGTGTTTTCCATACTTCTAGCGATTGGATTTCACTCAAAACTCACCAAATGACTCCTCCCACCATATTATGATGTTGCCCAAGTTTTGGGCTCGATCCGAAATCAATACGTGTGAGAAATTGGTCAATTCAATTTCAACGGCAGTTCGTTCCTAATTGGAGTGGTTGGTGTATTCCATACTTCTAGCGATTGGATTTCACTCAAAACTCACCAAATGACTCCTCCCACCATATTATGATGTTGCCCAAGTTTTGGGCTCGATCCGAAATCGATAGGTGTTCCAAATTGGACAATTCAAGTTCAACGGCAGTTCGTTCCTAATTGGAGTGGTTGGTGTATTCCATACTTCTAGCGATTGGATTTCACTCAAAACTCACCAAATGACTCCTCCCACCATATGATGATGTTGCCCAAGTTTTGGGATCGATCCGAAATCAATAGGTGTGACAAATTGGACAATTCAAGTTCAACGGCAGTTCTTTCCTAATTGGAGTGGTTGGTGTATTCCATACTTCTAGCGAATGGATTTCACTCAAAACTCACCAAATTACTCCTCCCACCATATTATGATGTTGCCCAAGTTTTGGGCTCGATCCGAAATCAATAGGTGTGAGAAATTGGACAATTCAAGTTCAATGGTAGTTCGTTCCTAATTGGAGTGGTTGGTGTATTCCATACTTCTAGCGATTGGATTTCACTCAAAACTCACCAAATGACTCCTCCCACCATATTATGATGTTGCCCAAGTTTTGGGCTCGATCCGAAATCAGTAGGTGTGAGAAATTGGACAATTCAAGTTCAACGGCAGTTCGTTCCTAATTGGAGTGGTTGGTGTATTCCATACTTCTAGCGATTGGATTTCACTCAAAACTCACCAAATGACTCCTCCCACCATATTATGATGTTGCCCAAGTTTTGGGCTCGATCCGAAATCAATAGGTGTTCCAAATTGGACAATTCAAGTTCAACGGCATTTCGTTCCAAATTGGAGTGGTTGGTGTTTTCCATACTTCTAGCGATTGGATTTCACTCAAAACTCACCAAATGACTCCTCCCACCATATTATGATGTTGCCCAAGTTTTGGGCTCGATCCGAAATCAATACGTGTGAGAAATTGGTCAATTCAATTTCAACGGCAGTTCGTTCCTAATTGGAGTGGTTGGTGTATTCCATACTTCTAGCGATTGGATTTCACTCAAAACTCACCAAATGACTCCTCCCACCATATTATGATGTTGCCCAAGTTTTGGGCTCGATCCGAAATCGATAGGTGTTCCAAATTGGACAATTCAAGTTCAACGGCAGTTCGTTCCTAATTGGAGTGGTTGGTGTATTCCATACTTCTAGCGATTGGATTTCACTCAAAACTCACCAAATGACTCCTACCACCATATGATGATGTTGCCCAAGTTTTGGGATCGATCCGAAATCAATAGGTGTGACAAATTGGACAATTCAAGTTCAACGGCAGTTCTTTCCTAATTGGAGTGGTTGGTGTATTCCATACTTCTAGCGAATGGATTTCACTCAAAACTCACCAAATTACTCCTCCCACCATATTATGATGTTGCCCAAGTTTTGGGCTCGATCCGAAATCAATAGGTGTGAGAAATTGGACAATTCAAGTTCAACTGCAGTTCGTTCCTAATTGGAGTGGTTGGTGTATTCCACACTTCTAGCGATTGGATTTCACTCAAAACTCACCAAATGACTCCTCCCACCATATTATGATGTTGCGCAAGTTTTGGGCTCGATCCGAAATCAATAGGTGTGAGAAATTGGACAATTCAAGTTCAACGGCAGTTCGTTCCAAATTGGAGTGGTTGGTGTATTCCATACTTCTAGCGTTTGGATTTCACTCTAAACTCACCAAATGACTCCTCCCACCATATTTTGATGTTGCCCAAGTTTTGGGATCGATCCGAAATCAATAGGTGTGAGAAATTGGTCAATTCAATTTGAACGGCAGTTCGTTCCTAATTGGAGTGGTTGGTGTATTCCATACTTCTAGCGATTGGATTTCACTCAAAACTCACCAAATGACTCCTCCCACCATATTATGATGTTGCCCAAGTTTTGGGCTCGATCCGAAATCAATACGTGTGAGAAACTGGTCAATTCAATTTCAACGGCAGTTCTTTCCTAATTGGAGTGGTTGGTGTATTCCATACTTCTAGCGATTGGATTTCACTCAAAACTCACCAAATGACTCCTCCCACCATATTATGATGTTGCCCAAGTTTTGGGCTCGATCCGAAATCGATAGGTGTTCCAAATTGGACAATTCAAGTTCAACGGCAGTTCGTTCCTAATTGGAGTGGTTGGTGTATTCCATACTTCTAGCGATTGGATTTCACTCAAAACTCACCAAATGACTCCTCCCACCATATTATGATGTTGCCCAAGTTTTGGGTTCGATCCGAAATCAACAGGTGTTCCAAATTGGACAATTCAAGTTCAACGGCAGTTCGTTCCTAATTGGAGTGGTTGGTGTATTCCATACTTCTAGCGATTGGATTTCTCTCAAAACTCACCAAATGACTCCTCCCACCATATTATGATGTTGCCCAAGTTTTGGGCTCGATCCGAAATCAATACGTGTGAGAAATTGGTCAATTCAATTTGAACGGCAGTTCGTTCCTAATTGGAGGGGTTGGTGTATTACATACTTCTAGCGATTGGATTTCACTCAAAACTCACCAAATGACTCCTCCCACCATATTATGATGTTGCCCAAGTTTTGGGCTCGATCCGAAATCAATACGTGTGAGAAATTGGTCAATTCAATTTCAACGGCAGTTCGTTCCTAATTGGAGTGGTTGGTGTATTCCATACTTCTAGCGATTGGATTTCACTCAAAACTCACCAAATGACTTCTCCCACGATATTATGATGTTGCCCGAGTTTTGGGCTCTATCCGAAATCAATAGGTGTGAGAAATTGGACAATTCAAGTTCAACGGCAGGTCGTTGCTAATTGGAGTGGTTGGTGTATTCCATAGTTCTAGCGATTGGATTTCACTCAAAACTCACCAAATGACTCCTCCCACCATATTATGATGTTGCCCAAGTTTTGGGCTCGATCCGAAATCAGTAGGTGTTCCAAATTGGACAATTCAAGTTCAACGGCAGTTCGTTTCTCATTGGAGTGGTTGGTGTATTCCATACTTCAAGCGATTGGATTTCACTCAAAACTCACCAAATGACTCCTCCCACCATATTATGATGTTGCCCAAGTTTTGGGATCGATCCGAAATCAATAGGTGTTCCAAATTGGACAATTCAAGTTCAACCGCAGTTCGTTCCTAATTGGAGTGGTTGGTGTATTCCAAACTTCTAGCGATTGGATTTCAATCAAAACTCACCAAATGACTCCTCCCACCATATTATGATGTTGCCCAAGTTTTGGGCTCGGTCCGAAATCAATAGGTGTTCCAAATTGGACAATTCAAGTTCAAAGGCAGTTCGTTCCTAATTGGAGTGGTTGGTGTATTCCATACTTCTATCGATTGGATTTCACTCAAAACTCACCAAATGACTCCTCCCACCATATTATGATGTTGCCCAAGTTTTGGGCTCGATCCGAAATCGATAGGTGTTCCAAGTTGGACAATTCAAGTTCAACGGCAGTTCGTTCCTAATTGGAGTGGTTGGTGTATTCCATACTTCTAGCGATTGGATTTCACTCAAAACTCACCAAATGACTCCTCCCACCATATTATGATGTTGCCCAAGTTTTGGGTTCGATCCGAAATCAACAGGTGTTCCAAATTGGACAATTCAAGTTCAACGGCAGTTCGTTCCTAATTGGAGTGGTTGGTGTATTCCATACTTCTAGCGATTGGATTTCTCTCAAAACTCACCAAATGACTCCTCCCACCATATTATGATGTTGCCCAAGTTTTGGGCTCGATCCGAAATCAATACGTGTGAGAAATTGGTCAATTCAATTTGAACGGCAGTTCGTTCCTAATTGGAGGGGTTGGTGTATTACATACTTCTAGCGATTGGATTTCACTCAAAACTCACCAAATGACTCCTCCCACCATATTATGATGTTGCCCAAGTTTTGGGCTCGATCCGAAATCAATACGTGTGAGAAATTGGTCAATTCAATTTCAACGGCAGTTCGTTCCTAATTGGAGTGGTTGGTGTATTCCATACTTCTAGCGATTGGATTTCACTCAAAACTCACCAAATGACTTCTCCCACGATATTATGATGTTGCCCGAGTTTTGGGCTCGATCCGAAATCAATAGGTGTGAGAAATTGGACAATTCAAGTTCAACGGCATTTCGTTCCAAGTTGGAGTGGTTGGTGTTTTCCATACTTCTAGTGATTGGATTTCACTCAAAAGTCACCAAATGACTCCTCCCACCATATTATGATGTTGCCCAAGTTTTGGGCTCGATCCGAAATCAATAGGTGTTCCAAATTGGACAATTCAAGTTCAACGGCAGTTGTTTCCTAATTGGAGTGGTTGGTGTATTCCATACTTCTAGCAATTGGATTTCACTCAAAACTCACCAAATGACTTCTCCCACGATATTATGATGTTGCCCGAGTTTTGGGCTCGATCCAAAATCAATAGGTGTGAGAAATTGGACAATTCAAGTTCAACGGCAGTTCGTTCCTAATTGGAGTGGTTGGTGTATTCCATAGTTCTAGCGATTGGATTTCACTCAAAACTCACCAAATGACTCCTCCCACCATATTATGATGTTGCCCAAGTTTTGGGCTCGATCCGAAATCAGTAGGTGTTCCAAATTGGACAATTCAAGTTCAACGACAGTTCGTTCCTAATTGGAGTGGTTGGTGTATTCCATACTTCTAGCGATTGGATTTCACTCAAAACTCACCAAATGACTCCTCCCACCATATTATGATGTTGCCCAAGTTTTGGGTTCGATCCGAAATCAATAGGTGTTCCAAATTGGACAATTCAAGTTCAACGGCAGTTCGTTCCTAATTGGAGTGGTTGGTGTATTCCATACTTCTAGCGATTGGATTTCACTCAAAACTAACCAAATGACTTCTCCCACCATATTATGATGTTGCCCAAGTTTTGGGCTCGATCCGAAATCAATACGTGTGAGAAATTGGTCAATTCAATTTGAACGGCAGTTCGTTCCTAATTGGAGGGGTTGGTGTATTCCATACTTCTAGCGATTGGATTTCACTCAAAACTCACCAAATGACTCCTCCCACCATATTATGATGTTGCCCAAGTTTTGGGCTCGATCCGAAATCAATAGGTGTTCCAAATTGGACAATTCAAGTTCAACGGCAGTTGGTTCCTAATTGGAGTGGTTGCTTTATTCCATACTTCTAGCGATTGGATTTCACTCAAAACTCACCAAATGACTTCTCCCACGATATTATGATGTTGCCCGAGTTTTGGGCTCGATCCAAAATCAATAGGTGTGAGAAATTGGACAATTCAAGTTCAACGGCAGTTCGTTCCTAATTGGAGTGGTTGGTGTATTCCATAGTTCTAGCGATTGGATTTCACTCAAAACTCACCAAATGACTCCTCCCACCATATTATGATGTTGCCCAAGTTTTGGGCTCGATCCGAAATCAGTAGGTGTTCCAAATTGGACAATTCAAGTTCAACGGCAGTTCGTTCCTAATTGGAGTGGTTGGTGTATTCCATACTTCTAGCGATTGGATTTCACTCAAAACTCACCAAATGACTCCTCCCACCATATTATGATGTTGCCCAAGATTTGGGCTCGATCCGAAATCAATAGGTGTTCCAAATTGGACAATTCAAGTTCAACGGCAGTTCGTTCCTAATTGGAGTGGTTGGTGTATTCGATACTTCTAGCGATTGGATTTCACTCAAAACTCACCAAATGACTCCTCCCACCATATTATGATGTTGCCCAAGTTTTGGGCTCGATCCGAAATCAATAGGTGTTCCAAATTGGACAATTCAAGTTCAACGGCAGTTCGTTCCTAATTGGAGTGGTTGTTGTATTCCATACTTCTATCGATTGGATTTCACTCAAAACTCACCAAATGACTCCTCCCACCATATTATGATGTTGCCCAAGTTTTGGGCTCGATCCGAAATCAGTAGGTGTTCCAAATTGGACAATTCAAGTTCAACGGCAGTTCGTTCCTAATTGGAGTGGTTGTTGTATTCCATACATCTAGTGATTGGATTTCACTCAAAACTCACCAAATGACTCCTCCCACCATAGTATGATGTTGCCCAAGTTTTGGGCTCGATCCGAAATCAGTAGGTGTTCCAAATTGGACAATTCAAGTTCAACGGCATTTCGTTCCTAATTGGAGTGGTTGGTGTATTCCATACTTCTAGCGATTGGATTTCACTCAAAACGAACCATATGACTCCTCCCACCATATTATGATGTTGCCCAAGTTTTGGGCTCGATCCGAAATCAATAGGTGTTCCAAATTGGACAATTCAAGTTCAACGGCAGTTGGTTCCTAATTGGAGTGGTTGCTTTATTCCATACTTCTAGCGATTGGATTTCACTCAAAACTCACCAAATGACTTCTCCCACGATATTATGATGTTGCCCGAGTTTTGGGCTCGATCCAAAATCAATAGGTGTGAGAAATTGGACAATTCAAGTTCAACGGCAGTTCGTTCCTAATTGGAGTGGTTGGTGTATTCCATAGTTCTAGCGATTGGATTTCACTCAAAACTCACCAAATGACTCCTCCCACCATATTATGATGTTGCCCAAGTTTTGGGCTCGATCCGAAATCAGTAGGTGTTCCAAATTGGACAATTCAAGTTCAACGGCAGTTCGTTCCTAATTGGAGTGGTTGGTGTATTCCATACTTCTAGCGATTGGATTTCACTCAAAACTCACCAAATGACTCCTCCCACCATATTATGATGTTGCCCAAGATTTGGGCTCGATCCGAAATCAATAGGTGTTCCAAATTGGACAATTCAAGTTCAACGGCAGTTCGTTCCTAATTGGAGTGGTTGGTGTATTCGATACTTCTAGCGATTGGATTTCACTCAAAACTCACCAAATGACTCCTCCCACCATATTATGATGTTGCCCAAGTTTTGGGCTCGATCCGAAATCAATAGGTGTTCCAAATTGGACAATTCAAGTTCAACGGCAGTTCGTTCCTAATTGGAGTGGTTGTTGTATTCCATACTTCTATCGATTGGATTTCACTCAAAACTCACCAAATGACTCCTCCCACCATATTATGATGTTGCCCAAGTTTTGGGCTCGATCCGAAATCAGTAGGTGTTCCAAATTGGACAATTCAAGTTCAACGGCAGTTCGTTCCTAATTGGAGTGGTTGTTGTATTCCATACATCTAGTGATTGGATTTCACTCAAAACTCACCAAATGACTCCTCCCACCATAGTATGATGTTGCCCAAGTTTTGGGCTCGATCCGAAATCAGTAGGTGTTCCAAATTGGACAATTCAAGTTCAACGGCATTTCGTTCCTAATTGGAGTGGTTGGTGTATTCCATACTTCTAGCGATTGGATTTCACTCAAAACGAACCATATGACTCCTCCCCCCATATTATGATGTTGCCCGAGTTTTGGGCTCGATCCGAAATCAATAGGTGTGAGAAATTGGACAATTCAAGTTCAATGGTAGTTCGTTCCTAATTGGAGTGGTTGGTGTATTCCATACTTCTAGCGATTGGATTTCACTCAAAACTCACCAAATGACTCCTCCCACCATATTATGATGTTGCCCAAGTTTTGGGCTCGATCCGAAATCAGTAGGTGTTCCAAATTGGACAATTCAAGTTCAACGGCAGTTCGTTCCTAATTGGAGTGGTTGGTGTATTCCATACTTCTAGCGATTGGATTTCACTCAAAACTCACCAAATGACTCCTCCCACCATATTATGATGTTGCCCAAGTTTTGGGCTCGATCCGAAATCAATAGGTGTTCCAAATTGGACAATTCAAGTTCAACGGCATTTCGTTCCAAGTTGGAGTGGTTGGTGTTTCCCATACTTCTAGTGATTGGATTTCACTCAAAAGTCACCAAATGACTCCTCCCACCATATTATGATGTTGCCCAAGTTTTGGGCTCGATCCGAAATCAATAGGTGTTCCAAATTGGACAATTCAAGTTCAACGGCAGTTGTTTCCTAATTGGAGTGGTTGGTGTATTCCATACTTCTAGCAATTGGATTTCACTCAAAACTCACCAAATGACTTCTCCCACGATATTATGATGTTGCCCGAGTTTTGGGCTCGATCCAAAATCAATAGGTGTGAGAAATTGGACAATTCAAGTTCAACGGCAGTTCGTTCCTAATTGGAGTGGTTGGTGTATTCCATAGTTCTAGCGATTGGATTTCACTCAAAACTCACCAAATGACTCCTCCCACCATATTATGATGTTGCCCAAGTTTTGGGCTCGATCCGAAATCAGTAGGTGTTCCAAATGGGACAATTCAAGTTCAACGGCAGTTCGTTCCTAATTGGAGTGGTTGGTGTATTCCATACTTCTAGCGATTGGATTTCACTCAAAACTCACCAAATGACTCCTCCCACCATATTATGATGTTGCCCAAGTTTTGGGTTCGATCCGAAATCAATAGGTGTTCCAAATTGGACAATTCAAGTTCAACGGCAGTTCGTTCCTAATTGGAGTGGTTGGTGTATTCCATACTTCTAGCGATTGGATTTCACTCAAAACTAACCAAATGACTTCTCCCACCATATTATGATGTTGCCCAAGTTTTGGGCTCGATCCGAAATCAATACGTGTGAGAAATTGGTCAATTCAATTTGAACGGCAGTTCGTTCCTAATTGGAGGGGTTGGTGTATTCCATACTTCTAGCGATTGGATTTCACTCAAAACTCACCAAATGACTCCTCCCACCATATTATGATGTTGCCCAAGTTTTGGGCTCGATCCGAAATCAATAGGTGTTCCAAATTGGACAATTCAAGTTCAACGGCAGTTGGTTCCTAATTGGAGTGGTTGGTGTATTCCATACTTTTTGCGATTGGATTTCACTCAAAACTCACCAAATGACTTCTCCCACGATATTATGATGTTGCCCGAGTTTTGGGCTCGATCCAAAATCAATAGGTGTGAGAAATTGGACAATTCAAGTTCAACGGCAGTTCGTTCCTAATTGGAGTGGTTGGTGTATTCCATAGTTCTAGCGATTGGATTTCACTCAAAACTCACCAAATGACTCCTCCCACCATATTATGATGTTGCCCAAGTTTTGGGCTCGATCCGAAATCAGTAGGTGTTCCAAATTGGACAATTCAAGTTCAACGGCACTTCGTTCCTAATTGGAGTGGTTGGTGTATTCCATAGTTCTAGCGATTGGATTTCACTCAAAACTCACCAAATGACTCCTCCCACCATATTATGATGTTGCCCAAGTTTTGGGCTCGATCCGAAATCAGTAGGTGTTCCAAATTGGACAATTCAAGTTCAACGGCAGTTCGTTCCTAATTGGAGTGGTTGGTGTATTCCATACTTCTAGCGATTGGATTTCACTCAAAACTCACCAAATGACTCCTCCCACCATATTATGATGTTGCCCAAGATTTGGGCTCGATCCGAAATCAATAGGTGTTCCAAATTGGACAATTCAAGTTCAACGGCAGTTCGTTCCTAATTGGAGTGGTTGGTGTATTCCATACTTCTAGCGATTGGATTTCACTCAAAACTCACCAAATGACTCCTCCCACCATATTATGATGTTGCCCAAGTTTTGGGCTCGATCCGAAATCAATAGGTGTTCCAAATTGGACAATTCAAGTTCAACGGCAGTTCGTTCCTAATTGGAGTGGTTGTTGTATTCCATACTTCTATCGATTGGATTTCACTCAAAACTCACCAAATGACTCCTCCCACCATATTATGATGTTGCCCAAGTTTTGGGCTCGATCCGAAATCAGTAGGTGTTCCAAATTGGACAATTCAAGTTCAACGGCAGTTCGTTCCTAATTGGAGTGGTTGTTGTATTCCATACATCTAGTGATTGGATTTCACTCAAAACTCACCAAATGACTCCTCCCACCATATTATGATGTTGCCCAAGTTTTGGGCTCGATCCGAAATCAGTAGGTGTTCCAAATTGGACAATTCAAGTTCAACGGCATTTCGTTCCTAATTGGAGTGGTTGGTGTATTCCATACTTCTAGCGATTGGATTTCACTCAAAACGAACCATATGACTACTCCCCCCATATTATGATGTTGCCCGAGTTTTGGGCTCGATCCGAAATCAATAGGTGTGAGAAATTGGACAATTCAAGTTCAATGGTAGTTCGTTCCTAATTGGAGTGGTTGGTGTATTCCATACTTCTAGCGATTGGATTTCACTCAAAACTCACCAAATGACTCCTCCCACCATATTATGATGTTGCCCAAGTTTTGGGCTCGATCCGAAATCAGTAGGTGTTCCAAATTGGACAATTCAAGTTCAACGGCAGTTCGTTCCTAATTGGAGTGGTTGGTGTATTCCATACTTCTAGCGATTGGATTTCACTCAAAACTCACCAAATGACTCCTCCCACCATATTATGATGTTGCCCAAGTTTTGGGCTCGATCCGAAATCAATAGGTGTTCCAAATTGGACAATTCAAGTTCAACGGCATTTCGTTCCAAATTGGAGTGGTTGGTGTTTTCCATACTTCTAGCGATTGGATTTCACTCAAAACTCACCAAATGACTCCTCCCACCATATTATGATGTTGCCCAAGTTTTGGGCTCGATCCGAAATCAATACGTGTGAGAAATTGGTCAATTCAATTTCAACGGCAGTTCGTTCCTAATTGGAGTGGTTGGTGTATTCCATACTTCTAGCGATTGGATTTCACTCAAAACTCACCAAATGACTCCTCCCACCATATTATGATGTTGCCCAAGTTTTGGGCTCGATCCGAAATCGATAGGTGTTCCAAATTGGACAATTCAAGTTCAACGGCAGTTCGTTCCTAATTGGAGTGGTTGGTGTATTCCATACTTCTAGCGATTGGATTTCACTCAAAACTCACCAAATGACTCCTCCCACCATATGATGATGTTGCCCAAGTTTTGGGATCGATCCGAAATCAATAGGTGTGACAAATTGGACAATTCAAGTTCAACGGCAGTTCTTTCCTAATTGGAGTGGTTGGTGTATTCCATACTTCTAGCGAATGGATTTCACTCAAAACTCACCAAATTACTCCTCCCACCATATTATGATGTTGCCCAAGTTTTGGGCTCGATCCGAAATCAATAGGTGTGAGAAATTGGACAATTCAAGTTCAACTGCAGTTCGTTCCTAATTGGAGTGGTTGGTGTATTCCACACTTCTAGCGATTGGATTTCACTCAAAACTCACCAAATGACTCCTCCCACCATATTATGATGTTGCGCAAGTTTTGGGCTCGATCCGAAATCAATAGGTGTGAGAAATTGGACAATTCAAGTTCAACGGCAGTTCGTTCCTAATTGGAGTGGTTGTTGTATTCCATACATCTAGTGATTGGATTTCACTCAAAACTCACCAAATGACTCCTCCCACCATATTATGATGTTGCCCAAGTTTTGGGCTCGATCCGAAATCAGTAGGTGTTCCAAATTGGACAATTCAAGTTCAACGGCATTTCGTTCCTAATTGGAGTGGTTGGTGTATTCCATACTTCTAGCGATTGGATTTCACTCAAAACGAACCATATGACTCCTCCCCCCATATTATGATGTTGCCCGAGTTTTGGGCTCGATCCGAAATCAATAGGTGTGAGAAATTGGACAATTCAAGTTCAATGGTAGTTCGTTCCTAATTGGAGTGGTTGGTGTATTCCATACTTCTAGCGATTGGATTTCACTCAAAACTCACCAAATGACTCCTCCCACCATATTATGATGTTGCCCAAGTTTTGGGCTCGATCCGAAATCAGTAGGTGTTCCAAATTGGACAATTCAAGTTCAACGGCAGTTCGTTCCTAATTGGAGTGGTTGGTGTATTCCATACTTCTAGCGATTGGATTTCACTCAAAACTCACCAAATGACTCCTCCCACCATATTATGATGTTGCCCAAGTTTTGGGCTCGATCCGAAATCAATAGGTGTTCCAAATTGGACAATTCAAGTTCAACGGCATTTCGTTCGAAATTGGAGTGGTTGGTGTTTTCCATACTTCTAGCGATTGGATTTCACTCAAAACTCACCAAATGACTCCTCCCACCATATTATGATGTTGCCCAAGTTTTGGGCTCGATCCGAAATCAATACGTGTGAGAAATTGGTCAATTCAATTTCAACGGCAGTTCGTTCCTAATTGGAGTGGTTGGTGTATTCCATACTTCTAGCGATTGGATTTCACTCAAAACTCACCAAATGACTCCTCCCACCATATTATGATGTTGCCCAAGTTTTGGGCTCGATCCGAAATCGATAGGTGTTCCAAATTGGACAATTCAAGTTCAACGGCAGTTCGTTCCTAATTGGAGTGGTTGGTGTATTCCATACTTCTAGCGATTGGATTTCACTCAAAACTCACCAAATGACTCCTCCCACCATATGATGATGTTGCCCAAGTTTTGGGATCGATCCGAAATCAATAGGTGTGACAAATTGGACAATTCAAGTTCAACGGCAGTTCTTTCCTAATTGGAGTGGTTGGTGTATTCCATACTTCTAGCGAATGGATTTCACTCAAAACTCACCAAATTACTCCTCCCACCATATTATGATGTTGCCCAAGTTTTGTGCTCGATCCGAAATCAATAGGTGTGAGAAATTGGACAATTCAAGTTCAATGGTAGTTCGTTCCTAATTGGAGTGGTTGGTGTATTCCATACTTCTAGCGATTGGATTTCACTCAAAACTCACCAAATGACTCCTCCCACCATATTATGATGTTGCCCAAGTTTTGGGCTCGATCCGAAATCAGTAGGTGTGAGAAATTGGACAATTCAAGTTCAACGGCAGTTCGTTCCTAATTGGAGTGGTTGGTGTATTCCATACTTCTAGCGATTGGATTTCACTCAAAACTCACCAAATGACTCCTCCCACCATATTATGATGTTGCCCAAGTTTTGGGCTCGATCCGAAATCAATAGGTGTTCCAAATTGGACAATTCAAGTTCAACGGCATTTCGTTCCAAATTGGAGTGGTTGGTGTTTTCCATACTTCTAGCGATTGGATTTCACTCAAAACTCACCAAATGACTCCTCCCACCATATTATGATGTTGCCCAAGTTTTGGGCTCGATCCGAAATCAATACGTGTGAGAAATTGGTCAATTCAATTTCAACGGCAGTTCGTTCCTAATTGGAGTGGTTGGTGTATTCCATACTTCTAGCGATTGGATTTCACTCAAAACTCACCAAATGACTCCACCCACCATATTATGATGTTGCCCAAGTTTTGGGCTCGATCCGAAATCGATAGGTGTTCCAAATTGGACAATTCAAGTTCAACGGCAGTTCGTTCCTAATTGGAGTGGTTGGTGTATTCCATACTTCTAGCGATTGGATTTCACTCAAAACTCACCAAATGACTCCTCCCACCATATGATGATGTTGCCCAAGTTTTGGGATCGATCCGAAATCAATAGGTGTGACAAATTGGACAATTCAAGTTCAACGGCAGTTCTTTCCTAATTGGAGTGGTTGGTGTATTCCATACTTCTAGCGATTGGATTTCACTCAAAACTCACCAAATTACTCCTCCCACCATATTATGATGTTGCCCAAGTTTTTGGCTCGATCCGAAATCAATAGGTGTGAGAAATTGGACAATTCAAGTTCAACTGCAGTTCGTTCCTAATTGGAGTGGTTGGTGTATTCCACACTTCTAGCGATTGGATTTCACTCAAAACTCACCAAATGACTCCTCCCACCATATTATGATGTTGCGCAAGTTTTGGGCTCGATCCGAAATCAATACGTGTGAGAAATTGGACAATTCAAGTTCAACGGCAGTTCGTTCCAAATTGGAGTGGTTGGTGTATTCCATACTTCTAGCGTTTGGATTTCACTCTAAACTCACCAAATGACTCCTCCCACCATATTTTGATGTTGCCCAAGTTTTGGGATCGATCCGAAATCAATAGGTGTGAGAAATTGGTCAATTCAATTTGAACGGCAGTTCGTTCCTAATTGGAGTGGTTGGTGTATTCCATACTTCTAGCGATTGGATTTCACTCAAAACTCACCAAATGACTCCTCCCACCATATTATGATGTTGCCCAAGTTTTGGGCTCGATCCGAAATCAATACGTGTGAGAAATTGGTCAATTCAATTTCAACGGCAGTTCGTTCCTAATTGGAGTGGTTGGTGTATTCCATACTTCTAGCGATTGGATTTCACTCAAAACTCACCAAATGACTCCTCCCACCATATTATGATGTTGCCCAAGTTTTGGGCTCGATCCGAAATCGATAGGTGTTCCAAATTGGACAATTGAAGTTCAACGGCAGTTCGTTCCTAATTGGAGTGGTTGGTGTATTCCATACTTCTAGCGATTGGATTTCACTCAAAACTCACCAAATGACTCCTCCCACCATATTATGATGTTGCCCAAGTTTTGGGTTCGATCCGAAATCAACAGGTGTTCCAAATTGGACAATTCAAGTTCAACGGCAGTTCGTTCCTAATTGGAGTGGTTGGTGTATTCCATACTTCTAGCGATTGGATTTCTCTCAAAACTCACCAAATGACTCCTCCCACCATATTATGATGTTGCCCAAGTTTTGGGCTCGATCCGAAATCAATACGTGTGAGAAATTGGTCAATTCAATTTGAACGGCAGTTCGTTCCTAATTGGAGGGGTTGGTGTATTACATACTTCTAGCGATTGGATTTCACTCAAAACTCACCAAATGACTCCTCCCACCATATTATGATGTTGCCCAAGTTTTGGGCTCGATCCGAAATCAATACGTGTGAGAAATTGGTCAATTCAATTTCAACGGCAGTTCGTTCCTAATTGGAGTGGTTGGTGTATTCCATACTTCTAGCGATTGGATTTCACTCAAAACTCACCAAATGACTTCTCCCACGATATTATGATGTTGCCCGAGTTTTGGGCTCGATCCGAAATCAATAGGTGTGAGAAATTGGACAATTCAAGTTCAACGGCAGGTCGTTGCTAATTGGAGTGGTTGGTGTATTCCATAGTTCTAGCGATTGGATTTCACTCAAAACTCACCAAATGACTCCTCCCACCATATTATGATGTTGCCCAAGTTTTGGGCTCGATCCGAAATCAGTAGGTGTTCCAAATTGGACAATTCAAGTTCAACGGCAGTTCGTTTCTCATTGGAGTGGTTGGTGTATTCCATACTTCAAGCGATTGGATTTCACTCAAAACTCACCAAATGACTCCTCCCACCATATTATGATGTTGCCCAAGTTTTGGGATCGATCCGAAATCAATAGGTGTTCCAAATTGGACAATTCAAGTTCAACCGCAGTTCGTTCCTAATTGGAGTGGTTGGTGTATTCCAAACTTCTAGCGATTGGATTTCAATCAAAACTCACCAAATGACTCCTCCCACCATATTATGATGTTGCCCAAGTTTTGGGCTCGGTCCGAAATCAATAGGTGTTCCAAATTGGACAATTCAAGTTCAAAGGCAGTTCGTTCCTAATTGGAGTGGTTGGTGTATTCCATACTTCTATCGATTGGATTTCACTCAAAACTCACCAAATGACTCCTCCCACCATATTATGATGTTGCCCAAGTTTTGGGCTCGATCCGAAATCGATAGGTGTTCCAAATTGGACAATTCAAGTTCAACGGCAGTTCGTTCCTAATTGGAGTGGTTGGTGTATTCCATACTTCTAGCGATTGGATTTCACTCAAAACTCACCAAATGACTCCTCCCACCATATTATGATGTTGCCCAAGTTTTGGGTTCGATCCGAAATCAACAGGTGTTCCAAATTGGACAATTCAAGTTCAACGGCAGTTCGTTCCTAATTGGAGTGGTTGGTGTATTCCATACTTCTAGCGATTGGATTTCTCTCAAAACTCACCAAATGACTCCTCCCACCATATTATGATGTTGCCCAAGTTTTGGGCTCGATCCGAAATCAATACGTGTGAGAAATTGGTCAATTCAATTTGAACGGCAGTTCGTTCCTAATTGGAGGGGTTGGTGTATTACATACTTCTAGCGATTGGATTTCACTCAAAACTCACCAAATGACTCCTCCCACCATATTATGATGTTGCCCAAGTTTTGGGCTCGATCCGAAATCAATACGTGTGAGAAATTGGTCAATTCAATTTCAACGGCAGTTCGTTCCTAATTGGAGTGGTTGGTGTATTCCATACTTCTAGCGATTGGATTTCACTCAAAACTCACCAAATGACTTCTCCCACGATATTATGATGTTGCCCGAGTTTTGGGCTCGATCCGAAATCAATAGGTGTGAGAAATTGGACAATTCAAGTTCAACGGCAGGTCGTTGCTGATTGGAGTGGTTGGTGTATTCCATAGTTCTAGCGATTGGATTTCACTCAAAACTCACCAAATGACTCCACCCACCATATTATGATGTTGCCCAAGTTTTGGGCTCGATCCGAAATCAGTAGGTGTTCCAAATTGGACAATTCAAGTTCAACGGCAGTTCGTTTCTCATTGGAGTGGTTGGTGTATTCCATACTTCAAGCGATTGGATTTCACTCAAAACTCACCAAATGACTCCTCCCACCATATTATGATGTTGCCCAAGTTTTGGGATCGATCCGAAATCAATAGGTGTTCCAAATTGGACAATTCAAGTTCAACCGCAGTTCGTTCCTAATTGGAGTGGTTGGTGTATTCCAAACTTCTAGCGATTGGATTTCAATCAAAACTCACCAAATGACTCCTCCCACCATATTATGATGTTGCCCAAGTTTTGGGCTCGGTCCGAAATCAATAGGTGTTCCAAATTGGACAATTCAAGTTCAAAGGCAGTTCGTTCCTAATTGGAGTGGTTGGTGTATTCCATACTTCTATCGATTGGATTTCACTCAAAACTCACCAAATGACTCCTACCACCATATTATGATGTTGCCCAAGTTTTGGGCTCGATCCGAAATCAATAGGTGTGAGAAATTGGACAGTTCAACTTCAACGGCAGTTCGTTCCTAATTGGAGTGGTTGGTGTATTCCATACTTCTAGCCATTGGATTTCACTCAAAACTCACCGAATGACTCCTCCCACCATATTATGATGTTGCCCAAGTTTGGGGCTCGATCCGAAATCAATAGGTGTGAGAAATTGGACAATTCAAGTTCAACGGCAGTTCGTACCTAATTGGAGTGGTTGGTGTATTCCATACTTCTAGCGATTGGATTTCACTCAAAACTCACCAAATGACTCCTCCCACCATATTATGATGTTGCCCAAGTTTTGGGCTCGATCCGAAATCAATAGGTGTGAGAAATTGGACAATTCAAGTTCAACGGCAGTTCGTTCCTAATTGGAGTGGTTGGTGTATTCTATACTTCTAGCGATTGGATTTCTCTCAAAACTCACCAAATGACTCCTCCCACCATATTATGATGTTGCCCAAGTTTTGGGCTCGATCCGATATCAATACGTGTGAGAAATTGGTCAATTCAATTTGAACGGCAGTTCGTTCCTAATTGGAGGGGTTGGTGTATTACATACTTCTAGCGATTGGATTTCACTCAAAACTAACCAAATGACTCCTCCCACCATATTATGATGTTGCCCAAGTTTTGGGCTCGATCCGAAATCAATACGTGTGAGAAATTGGTCAATTCAATTTCAACGGCAGTTCGTTCCTAATTGGAGTGGTTGGTGTATTCCATACTTCTAGCGATTGGATTTCACTCAAAACTCACCAAATGACTTCTCCCACGATATTATGATGTTGCCCGAGTTTTGGGCTCGATCCGAAATCAATAGGTGTGAGAAATTGGACAATTCAAGTTCAACGGCAGGTCGTTGCTAATTGGAGTGGTTGGTGTATTCCATAGTTCTAGCGATTGGATTTCACTCAAAACTCACCAAATGACTCCTCCCACCATATTATGATGTTGCCCAAGTTTTGGGCTCGATCCGAAATCAGTAGGTGTTCCAAATTGGACAATTCAAGTTCAACGGCAGTTCGTTTCTCATTGGAGTGGTTGGTGTATTCCATACTTCAAGCGATTGGATTTCACTCAAAACTCACCAAACGACTCCTCCCACCATATTATGATGTTGCCCAAGTTTTGGGATCGATCCGAAATCAATAGGTGTTCCAAATTGGACAATTCAAGTTCAACCGCAGTTCGTTCCTAATTGGAGTGGTTGGTGTATTCCAAACTTCTAGCGATTGGATTTCAATCAAAACTCACCAAATGACTCCTCCCACCATATTATGATGTTGCCCAAGTTTTGGGCTCGGTCCGAAATCAATAGGTGTTCCAAATTGGACAATTCAAGTTCAAAGGCAGTTCGTTCCTAATTGGAGTGGTTGGTGTATTCCATACTTCTATCGATTGGATTTCACTCAAAACTCACCAAATGACTCCTACCACCATATTATGATGTTGCCCAAGTTTTGGGCTCGATCCGAAATCAATAGGTGTGAGAAATTGGACAGTTCAACTTCAACGGCAGTTCGTTCCCAATTGGAGTGGTTGGTGTATTCCATACTTCTAGCCATTGGATTTCACTCAAAACTCACCGAATGACTCCTCCCACCATATTATGATGTTGCCCAAGTTTGGGGCTCGATCCGAAATCAATAGGTGTGAGAAATTGGACAATTCAAGTTCAACGGCAGTTCGTACCTAATTGGAGTGGTTGGTGTATTCCATACTTCTAGCGATTGGATTTCACTCAAAACTCACCAAATGACTCCTCCCACCATATTATGATGTTGCCCAAGTTTTGGGCTCGATCCGAAATCAATAGGTGTGAGAAATTGGACAATTCAAGTTCAACGGCAGTTCGTTCCTAATTGGAGTGGTTGGTGTATTCCATACTTCTAGCCATTGGATTTCACTCAAACCTCACCAAATGACTCCTCCCACCATATTATGATGTTGCCCAAGTTTGGGACTCGATCCGAAATCAATAGGTGTGAGAAATTGGACAATTCAAGTTCAACGGCAGTTCGTTCCTAATTGGAGTGGTTGGTGTATTCCATACTTCTAGCGGTTGGATTTCACTCAAAACTCACCAAATGACTTCTCCCACGATATTATGATGTTGCCCGAGTTTTGGGCTCGATCCAAAATCAATAGGTGTGAGAAATTGGACAATTCAAGTTCAACGGCAGTTCGTTCCTAATTGGAGTGGTTGGTGTATTCCATAGTTCTAGCGATTGGATTTCACTCAAAACTCACCAAATGACTCCTCCCACCATATTATGATGTTGCCCAAGTTTTGGGCTCGATCCGAAATCAGTAGGTGTTCCAAATTGGACAATTCAAGTTCAACGGCAGGTCGTTCCTAATTGGAGTGGTTGGTGTATTCCATAGTTCTAGCGATTGGATTTCACTCAAAACTCACCAAATGACTCCTCCCACCATATTATGATGTTGCCCAAGTTTTGGGCTCGATCCGAAATCAGTAGGTGTTCCAAATTGGACAATTCAAGTTCAACGGCAGTTCGTTTCTCATTGGAGTGGTTGGTGTATTCCATACTTCAAGCGATTGGATTTCACTCAAAACTCACCAAATGACTCCTCCCACCATATGATGATGTTGCCTAAGTTTTGGGACTCGATCCGAAATCAATAGGTGTGAGAAATTGGACAATTCAAGTTCAACGGCAGTTCGTTCCTAATTGGAGTGGTTGGTGTATTCCATACTTCTAGCGGTTGGATTTCACTCAAAACTCACCAAATGACTTCTCCCACGATATTATGATGTTGCCCGAGTTTTGGGCTCGATCCAAAATCAATAGGTGTGAGAAATTGGACAATTCAAGTTCAACGGCAGTTCGTTCCTAATTGGAGTGGTTGGTGTATTCCATAGTTCTAGCGATTGGATTTCACTCAAAACTCACCAAATGACTCCTCCCACCATATTATGATGTTGCCCAAGTTTTGGGCTCGATCCGAAATCAATAGGTGTTCCAAATTGGACAATTCATGTTCAACGGCAGTTCGTTCCTAATTGGAGTGGTTGGTGTATTCCATACTTCTAGCGATTGGATTTCAATCAAAACTCACCAAATGACTCCTCCCACCGTATTATGATGTTGCCCAAGTTTTGGGCTAGATCCGAAATCAATAGGTGTGAGAAATTGGACAATTCAAGTTCAACGGCAGTTCGTTCCTAATTGGAGTGGTTGGTGTATTCCATACTTATAGCGATTGGATTTCACTCAAAACTCACCAAATGACTCCTCCCACCATATGATGATGTTGCCTAAGTTTTGGGACTCGATCCGAAATCAATAGGTGTGAGAAATTGGACAATTCAAGTTCAACGGCAGTTCGTTCCTAATTGGAGTGGTTGGTGTATTCCATACTTCTAGCGATTGGATTTCACTCAAAACTCACCAAATGACTCCTCCCACCATATGATTATGTTGCCTAAGTTTTGGGACTCGATCCGAAATCAATAGGTGTGAGAAATTGGACAATTCAAGTTCAACGGCAGTTGGTTCCTAATTGGAGTGGTTGGTGTATTCCATACTTCTAGCGATTGGATTTCACTCAAAACTCACCAAATGACTCCTCCCACCATATTATGATGTTGCCCAAGTTTTGGGCTCGATCCGAAATCGATAGGTGTTCCAAATTGGACAATTCAAGTTCAACGGCAGTTCGTTCCTAATTGGAGTGGTTGGTGTATTCCATACTTCTAGCGATTGGATTTCACTCAAAACTCACCAAATGACTCCTCCCACCATATTATGATGTTGCCCAAGTTTGGGACTCGATCCGAAATCAATAGGTGTGAGAAATTGGACAATTCAAGTTCAACGGCAGTTCGTTCCTAATTGGAGTGGTTGGTGTATTCCATACTTCTAGCCATTGGATTTCACTCAAAACTCACCAAATGACTTCTCCCACGATATTATGATGTTGCCCGAGTTTTGGGCTCGATCCGAAATCAATAGGTGTGAGAAATTGGACAATTCAAGTTCAACGGCAGGTCGTTCCTAATTGGAGTGGTTGGTGTATTCCATAGTTCTAGTGATTGGATTTCACTCAAAACTCACCAAATGACTCCTCCCACCATATTATGATGTTGCCCAAGTTTTGGGCTCAATCCGAAATCAGAAGGTGTTCCAAATTGGACAATTCAAGTTCAACGGCAGTTCGTTTCTCATTGGAGTGGTTGGTGTATTCCATACTTCTAGCCATTGGATTTCACTCAAAACTCACCAAATGACTCCTCCCACCATATTATGATGTTGCCCAAGTTTTGGGCTCGATCCGAAATCAATACGTGTGAGAAATTGGTCAATTCAATTTGAACGGCAGTTCATTCCTAATTGGAGGGGTTGGTGTATTTCATACTTCTAGCGATTGGATTTCACTCAAAACTCACCAAATGACTCCTCCCACCATATTATGATGTTGCCCAAGTTTTGGGCTCGATCCGAAATCAATAGGTGTTCCAAATTGGACAATTCAAGTTCAACGGCAGTTGGTTCCTAATTGGAGTGGTTGGTGTATTCCATACTTCTAGCCATTGGATTTCACTCAAAACTCACCAAATGACTTCTCCCACGATATTATGATGTTGCCCGAGTTTTGGGCTCGATCCGAAATCAATAGGTTTGAGAAATTGGACAATTCAAGTTCAACGGCAGGTCGTTCCTAACTGGAGTGGTTGGTGTATTCCATAGTTCTAGTGATTGGATTTCACTCAAAACTCACCAAATGACTCCTCCCACCATATTATGATGTTGCCCAAGTTTTGGGCTCGATCCGAAATCAGTAGGTGTTCCAAATTGGACAATTCAAGTTCAACGGCAGTTCGTTTCTCATTGGAGTGGTTGGTGTATTCCATACTTCAAGCGATTGGATTTCACTCAAAACTCACCAAATGACTCCTCCCACCATATTATGATGTTCCCCAAGTTTTGGGCTCGATCCGAAATCAATAGGTGTTCCAAATTGGACAATTCAAGTTCAACGGCATTTCGTTCCAAATTGGAGTGGTTGGTGTTTTCCATACTTCTAGCGATTGGATTTCACTCAAAACTCACCAAATGACTCCTCCCACCATATTATGATGATGCCCAAGTTTTGGGCTCGATCCGAAATCAATAGGTGTTCCAAATTGGACAATTCAAGTTCAACGGCATTTCGTTCCTAATTGGAGTGGTTGGTGTATTCCGTACTTCTAGCGATTGGATTTCACTCAAAACTCACCAAATGACTCCTCCCACCACATTATGATGTTGCCCAAGTTTTGGGCTCGATCTGAAATCAATAGGTGTGAGAAATTGGACAATTCAAGTTCAACGGCAGTTCGTTCCTAATTGGAGTGGTTGGTGTATTCCATACTTCTAGCGATTGGATTTCACTCAAAACTCACTAAATGACTCCTCCCACCATATGATGATGTTGCCCAAGTTTTGGGATCGATCCGAAATCAATAGGTGTGACAAATTGGACAATTCAAGTTCAACGACAGTTCTTTCCTAATTGGAGTGGTTGGTGTATTCCATACTTCTAGCGATTTGATTTCCCTCAAAACTCACCAAATTACTCCTCCCACCATATTATGATGTTGCCCAAGTTTTGGGCTCGATCCGAAATCAATAGGTGTGAGAAATTGGACAATTCAAGTTCAACTGCAGTTCGTTCCTAATTGGAGTGGTTGGTGTATTCCACACTTCTAGCGATTGGATTTCACTCAAAACTCACCAAATGACTCCTCCCACCATATTATGATGTTGCCCAAGTTTTGGGGTCGATCCGAAATCAATAGGTGTGAGAAATTGGACAATTCAAGTTCAACGGCAGTTCGTTCCAAATTGGAGTGGTTGGTGTATTCCATACTTCTAGCGTTTGGATTTCACTCAAAACTCACCAAATGACTCCTCCCACCGTATTTTGATGTTGCCCAAGTTTTGGGATCGATCCGAAATCAATAGGTGTGAGAAATTGGTCAATTCAATTTGAACGGCAGTTCGTTCCTAATTGGAGTGGTTGGTGTATTCCATACTTCTAGCGATTGGATTTCACTCAAAACTCACCAAATGACTCCTCCCACCATATTATGATGATGCCCAAGTTTTGGGCTTGATCCGAAATCAATAGGTGTTCCAAATCGGACAATTGAAGTTCAACGGCAGTTCGTTCCTAATTGGAGTGGTTGGTGTATTCCATGCTTCTAGCGATTGGATTTCACTCAAAACTCACCAAATGACTCCTCCCACCATATTATGATGCTGCCCGAGTTTTGGGCTCGATCCGAAATCAATAGGTGTGACAAATTGGACAATTCAAGTTCAACGGCAGTTCGTTCGTAATTGGAGTGGTTGGTGTATTCCATACTTCTAGCGATTGGATTTCCCTCAAAACTCACCAAATGACTCCTCCCACCATATTATGATGTTGCCCAAGTTTTGGGCTCGATCCGAAATCAATAGGTGTTCCAAATTGGACAATTCAAGTTCAACGGCAGTTCGTTCCTAATTGGAGTGGTTGGTGTATTCCATACTTCTAGCGATTGGATTTCACTCAAAACTCACCAAATGACTCCTCCCACCATATTATGATGTTGCCCAAGTTTTGGGCTCGATCCGAAATCAATAGGTGTTCCAAATTGGACAATTCAAGTTCAACGGCAGTTCGTTTCTAATTGGAGTGGTTGGTGTATTCCATACTTCTAGCCATTGGATTTCACTCAAAACTCACCAAATGACTCCTCCCACGATATTATGATGTTGCCCGAGTTTTGGGCTCGATCCGAAATCAATAGGTGTGAGAAATTGGACAATTCAAGTTCAACGGCAGTTCGTTCCATATTGGAGTGGTTGGTGTATTCCATACTTCTAGCGATTGGATTTCACTCAAAACTCACCAAATGACTCCTCCCACCATATTATGATGTTGCCCAAGTTTTGCGCTCGATCCGAAATCAATAGGTGTGAGAAATTGGTCAATTCAATTTCAACGGCAGTTCGTTCCTAATTGGAGTGGTTGGTGTATTCCATACTTCTAGTGATTGGATTTCACTCAAAACTCACCAAATGACTCCTCCCACCATATTATGATGTTGCCCAAGTTTTGGGCTCGATCCGAAATCAATAGGTGTTCCAAATTGGACAATTCAAGTTCAACGGCAGTTCGTTCCTAATTGGGGTGGTTGGTGTATTCCATACTTCTAGCGATTGGATTTCACTCAAAACTCACCAAATGACTCCTCCCACCATATTATGATGTTGCCCAAGTTTTGGGCTCGATCCGAAATCAATAGGTGTTCCAAATTGGACAATTCAAGTTCAACGGCATTTGGTTCCTAATTGGAGTGGTTGGTGTATTCCATACTTCTAGCGATTGGATTTCACTCAAAACTCACCAAATGACTCCTCCCACCATATTATGATATTGCCCAAGTTTTGGGCTCGATCCGAAATCAATAGGTGTTCCAAATTGGACAATTCAAGTTCAACGGCAGTTCGTTCCTAATTGGAGTGGTTGGTGTATTCCGTACTTCTAGCGTTTGGATTTCACTCAAAACTCACCAAATGACTACTCCCACCATATTATGATGTTGCCCAAGTTTTGGGATCGATCCGAAATCAATAGGTGTGAGAAATTGGGCAAATCAATTTCAACGGCATGTCGTTCCTAATTGGAGTGGTTGGTGTATTCCATACTTCTAGCGATTGGATTTCACTCAAAACTAACCAAATGAATCCTCCCACCATATTATGATGTTGCCCAGGTTTTGGGCTCCATACGAAATCAATAGGTGTGAGAAATTGGTCAATTCAAGTGTAACGGCAGTTCGTTCCTAATTGGAGTGGTTGGTGTATTCCAGACTTCTAGCGATTGGATTTCACTCAAAACTCACCAAATGACTCCTCCCACCATATTATGATGTTGCCCAAGTTTTGGGCTCGATCCGAAATCAATAGGTGTGCGAAATTGGACAATTCAAGTTCAACGGCTGTTCGTTCCTAATTCGAGTGGTTGGTGTATTCCATACTTTTAGCGATTGGATTTCACTCAAAGCTCACCAAATGACTCCTCCCACCATATTATGATGTTGCCCAAGTTTTGGGCTCGATCCGAAATCAATAGCCGTTCCAAATTGGACAATTCAAGTTCAACGGCAGTTCGTTCCTAATTGGAGTGGTTGGTGTATTCCATACTTCTAGCGATTGGATTTCACTCAAAACTAACCAAATGACTCCTCCCACCATATTATGATGTTGCAAAAGTTTTGGGCTCGATCCGAAATCAATAGGTGTGAGAAATTGGACAATTCAAGTTCAACAGCAGTTCGTTCCTAATTGGAGTGGTTGGTGTATTCCATACTTCTAGCGATTGGATTTCACTCAAAACTCACCAAACAACTCCTCCGACCATATTATGATGTTGCCCAAGTTTTGGGCTCGATCCAAAATCCTTAGGTGTTCAAAATTGGAAAATTCAAGTTCAACGGCAGTTCGTTCCTAATTGGAGTGGTTGGTGTATTCCATACTTCTAGCGATTGGATTTCACTCAAAACGCACCAAATGACTCCTCCCACCATAGTATGGTGTTGCCCAAGTTTTGGGCTCGATCCGAAATCAATAGGTGTTCAAAATTGGACAATTCAAGTTGAACGGCAGTTCGTTCCTAATTGGAGTGGTTGGTGTATTCCATACTTCTAGCGATTGGATTTCACTCAAAACTCACCAAATGACTCCTCCCACCATATTATGATGTTGCCCAAGTTTTGGGCTCGATCCGAAATCAATAGGTGTTCCAAATTGGACAATTCAAGTTCAACGGCAGTTCGTTCCTAATTTGAGTGGTTGGTGTATTCCATACTTCAAGCGATTGGATTTCACTCAAAACGCACCAAATGATTCCTCCCACCATATTATGATGTTGCCCATGTTTTGGGCTCGATCCGAAATCAATAGGTGTGAGAAATTGGACAATTCAAGTTCAACGGCAGTTCGTTCCTAATTGGAGTGGTTGGTGTATTCCATACTTCTAGCGGTTGGATTTCTCTCAAATCTCCCCAAATGACTCCTCCCACCATATTATGTTGTTGCCCAAGTTTTGGGCTCGATCCGAAATCAATAGGTGTGAGAAATTGGACAATTCAAGTTCAACGGCAGTTCGTTCCTAATTGGAGTGGTTGGTGTATTCCATACTTCTAGCGATTGGATTTCACTCAAACCTCACCAAATGACTCCTCCCACCATATTATGATGTTGCCCATGTTTTGGGCTCGATCCGAAATCAATAGGTGTGAGAAATTGGACAATTCATGTTGAACGGCAGTTCGTTCCTAATTTGAGTGGTTGTGTGTATTCCATACTTCTAGCGGTTGGATTTCACTCAAAACTCACCAAATGACTTCTCCCACCATATTATGATGTTGCCCAAGTTTTGGGCTCGATCCGAAATCAATAGGTGTTCGAAATTGGACAATTCAAGTTAAACGGCAGTTCGTTCCTAATTGGAATGGTTGGTGTATTCCATACTTCTAGCGTTTGGATTTCACTCAAAACTCACCAAATGACTCCTCCCACCATGTTATGATGCTGCCCAAGTTTTGGGATCGATCCGAAATCAATTGGTGTGAGAAATTGGTCAATTCAATTTCAACGGCATTTCGTTCCTAATTGGAGTGGTTGGTGTATTCCATACTTCTAGCGATTGGTTTTCACTCAAAACTCACCAAACGATTCCTCCCACGATATTATGATGTTGCCGAAGTTTTGGTCTCGATCCGAAATCAATAGGTGTTCCAAATTGGACAATTCAAGTTCAACGGCAGTTCGTTCCTAATTGGAGTGGTTGGTGTATTCCATACTTCTAGCGATTGGATTTCACTCAAAACTCACCAAACAACTCCTCCGACCATATTATGATGTTGCCCAAGTTTTGGGCTCGATCCGAAATCAATAGCTGTTCCAAATTG